>NC_045720.1:10276160-10593811 GCF_009834535.1 Camelus ferus
CATGCCCACCATTTCCCAGAGAGTCAGTGAAAGACAGGAACCCAACTGAGGCAATTACTCTCCATCTCTGCTATCTGCAACTGTCTACAGCTCCAGTAGAATCCAAGAACGTTGCACTTTAGAGACCACTAAGTCCAGCCCCATCATTTTACAGATGAGGGGGAAAAATAATTCGTAGAGTTCTCTTTTTTCCAGATCATTTTGCTTTTTCCCCGCCCCTGGACTTAATAAGACATAAAACTATTTACAAATATTTTATTTCACTTTTAATCAGTTACAGTCTTACAAATACAGGCATATATCCATAGCTGAGGAAAAAAACAATAAAAATTATTTAGGAGAAATATTGTTATGCAGCCAGGATCTAATAACAGAACAAATAACCAAGGGTCCTATTTCACCATTTGTCAATAATGACAGTTCATGATATGGAAATCATTTTACACAGCCATTTCAAAGCACAGTCATGATGAGCACAATGCCCACGTTTGAAGGAGAACACGGTTCTGTAGGAAAGACTAAATTGCTTTGGTTTATCACAAATAATTGACAGAAGGGGAAAAATGTGTGATCAAGAGTACTCACCACTCTTAGGGGAGTTTCCAGAGACATTGAGAGCTGCCTCCTGTTCTAACCAACTCCTACATCTCTGGAAACCGGTTTCCCATCTTCTGAGTCATCCCAGCCTGCCCCTACTCCCTGCTGCTGGGAACAAGAAGTGAAGTGCCAAACGAGGACTGCCAGGCACAGTTCTGGAAACCAAGAGACAAAACCTGACTAGAAATAAAGCTCTCTGTGCTCCTGTCTTGCTTCTTTCATGGCATCTCCCTCCAGTGCCTTGTGCAAATGCTAATCAAGCCCATCTCCCCATTGACCCTGATTTGTCAGCCTTCATAATGCTTCAGGATGCCTGGATCTCCTTTACGCGACCCTTGGCCTGCTCTATTTCCAATTCTGCAGAACTCGATTCAGCATCACTTCTCCCCCACCTTCCTGCTGCTTGACAGGCCCCAGAGAGTGCCTCCCTTAGAGCACCCATCATCATTTATCTATCTCCCCAGTAGACCGCAAGCTACTGGAGACAGGGGCTGTGACCTACACCTCAGTGTCTATCACAGTGCCAGGCAATACGAGTTTGCCAACTGAATGCATGCAGAAGTAGGTTTTGGGGGAGAAACCAAAGTCAAATAGGATGGGGCTGGGAGAAGATATTGCAAAGCTTGCCCAGTAATTTTGAGGAACAAAGTTAGCTAAGCTTCATTATAAATGGACTTCTCAGAGATTTTCGTATACGCATGTGCTTAGCTAACATCCAAGGGTGTGATATTTACTTAGTAGAGATGTACTTCCCAACATACTCATCCATGGAACACTGTGTGTGTGTGTGTGTGTGTGTGTGTGTGTGTGCGCGTCTGTGTGTGGTGCTTCTTTAACATCTCCCAGAAATGCTGCTCAGGAGATGAAGTTTTAGAGCATCCAAACTGGACCATTTCCTTAATGGTGAACTTGTTACCGGAAAGTACATTGTGTATCAATGTCTAAGTTATAAATTCCACGTGCAAGGCTACAACTGCTACCACAAACAGTTGAGCTGAGTTAGACTCAAGAGTAATTGAAGTCAACTTTGAGGCTGAAACTCTTGCAAAGAACAAGTTCTTCCTCCAAAGTTCTGAAAAAAAATCCGTCTGGACTTTTGACCCAGAAACATCTTGCTTGCCCCAGAAACATTTTCCATGGAAAAACAAAAGAAATGGCTGAACTAAGTTTCCTAGTTTCAACTCTTTTCATCTTTAGATGAGAAAAGGACACCAGAAATAGCTTCTCACCATTGCATTCATGCAACGTATTTCCAGGTTCTCCAAATGCAGTGTGGAAAAAATAATGAGCAGAAAAACATCTTTTGAAACCCTGGCAGTTCCCCCAACAAATGATATTTTTGTCAGCATAAAATTCTTGCCAATGATTTATGAGTGTTTTGAATCCCCCAGGTATTTTATCAATGAATAAGGTAGAAAGGAAATGTGATTCTGACATTCATTCCAAAAAAAAATTTACTGATCAATTATTATGTGCCAGTGTTGAAGGTAAAAATGTTGAGTTCTAGAAGATGAAAAAAATAATCTATCAAGAAGGTTGCTGTACCTTTGCAAAGAATAATCATAATTAAAAAAAATAGCTATAACAGGAACGTTATCAGGTCTACCAGGACACCCTTAGCATAAAAGCACATGGTAGATGCTCAATAAATGTTGAGGAAATGAGTGTGGAAATAAATGAATATATGGACAGCATTGGAATGGATGTCTTGACATGCAAGACTGGGGAACACAAGGACTGGGAATTGAGAAGGACTTTGCAAATGGGCACCCTGACATAGACATATTCTAGATACATGGGGAGGATAGGAGGGAGCCCTCCTAAGTGAGCAAGGTGGCAGGAGAGGAGGGGTGTGTTCCAAGGGCAATGACTAACCTGTCTGATGGGGAGTTTGGGTTGGGACACCGTATTCCCACTAGCACAAGTACATTGGGAAAAGTCTTAGAGAAACACTAAATGTCACATTATGGAGCTAGAATTTCATCCTAAATATGAAAGGAAACCACAGGAAAAAAGCTTTGACCTGAAGAGAGATAGACAAAGGCTCTTTTCAGGAAGAAAGATGTCTCGTCATAGATCACAAAGGGGGAAACATTCATTGGCTAGGTATTGAATAACAACCCTCTCCAGTCAGAAGTCCCCCGGAACACAGGTACAAACCAAGGCTTCGGCATTTTATTCATGCAAGGAACTGGGGGGACAATGCCAGAGAGCAGCAACTATGACATTACAGAGGGCAAGCCGCTGCTGCTTAACAGCCATGAGATTTGAGGCAAGTTACTTAACCTTGCCAAACCTCAATTTCCTCCATTGCAGAATGGGGATAAGAATAGTGCCTACCGCCCAAGGTTGGTGGTGAGGATTAAATGAGACGAGGAATGTCACCTACTGTTTACAACGTACTTGACCCACAGCAAATGGTCAAAACGTATTACTTATTCACATTAGACTTGAAATCACAATTAACACTGCGTCCCCTCGGCAGGTCTTTGTTAAGAAGATTATGAACTATGAACGAATGAACTAGCTTTAAAGATGCTAATGAAAAGGAAAAAAAAGATGCTAATGCTTTTGCCTTCTTGTGAGATTTTGGAACACGTTTTGAGGGACTGTTGCAATCAGAATTAATATTCTTCTCCTTTCATTCCTATTTTGTCACATTTGAGTACCTGTAATTGTATACCACAGGGATGCAATTTTTTGTGACATCAAAGGCCCGTTGGTGGCCACCCTGTCTCTTGCTATCCTAATTCAATTTCCATTTTCTGATGACAAAGTTAGAAAATGGCAATGTCAACTCATTCTCAGTGTCCACCTGTAGGGGCTTGTCTAAGGTCACACAGCCACCAGCCACCAGCCACCGAGGGAGCAGGACCTCGAATGCAGGTTTTCTTATTTCCAGGATGGAGTCCACTCACACCCATGCAATGGCATTTTCCACCCTGACTAAAATGTGCCAACTAAGCAGTGATGCTAAGGTGACAGCAAGTCCTGAAGCGTCCCCTTGAAGAGACAGAGGAATGCATAGGTGTTTACTGGCATGTGGCAAATTTATAGCGTTCACTTTCCAAATGAGTCAGATACACACATTCTAATGGCTTCATTCAATTTTCGCATTAAATATAGGAAATCTTATATAGTAACCCACATGCAAATATTTGAAGTGGTGCTTTTCAGCTCACAATGTTTTTCCTGAACTTTCTAATTAACAACCTGAATCGGTGTGGAAACAGTATAGAAAGCTCTTGTATTTTGGCATCAGAAATTTCCACACTGTGTAGCACAGCATGAGAGGATCTCATGCTGACATCAGTACTCCCCCAGCTGATACGCAAGGCTCTGCTTATAAAAGACAGCCCCAGGTTGCGGAACACATGTCTAAATATAGACCAGAGGCTCAAACCTCTTAATCCTTCTTAGCAGAAGTCATCAAACAGTAACCAAAATAACACTCCATGAGCTTGTCTTGGTTTTGGGTCAGAAGATATCTCTGGTCAGAAGGTATGACTTTGCAACTTCCCATAAAAGTTAGGAATTATTTTATGAATACAATGCCATTTTATGAATGCTCCAATTGCCTGTCATTAGCACTAAATACTATAGCTATCTCAAAGTGTGTCTCCTACAACAAAACTCAGCTTAAAGGTCCTCGTGGAAAGAGCTTCCATAATTGGAGTCTATGTTCTCAAAATGATCTGCAACTGACTTTCCTATTCCAGTACTTTGCATCTTGCGAAGGGTTGACATGTTAACCTGTCACTTTCACAACCAGCTGTGGTCCACTTAGAGGCAGGAATTGTCCAATTATCTTTTCTGGAGGACAAGAGGCATCTGGTTTTGGGGATGTTCCCCACGCCTTGGATGATGGAGCAGACCAAATGGTTACCCACAACAGACACTATACAAAAGATAAGGGGGTGAATGCAAATCAGAGCCAAGGAGGGTCACCACAGCAGTACCAAGGTGAGAGGGACATGACCAGTGTTAGCTCCCAAGAAAGAGTACACATCCAGAGGTGAACGTTGAGGATGATGCCCCAGGCCAGGGTGATGAAGAACAGACAGGAGAGTGAAGTATGAAGGAGAATGCGGTAGAAAGGGTTAGGACAGAGATAGAATGAGGTGGCAGAATGGAGGGCCGTTTCCATGGATCGTCAGCTCTCTAGTGATGGCTTAAAGATAAAGGAGAAAGTCAGCCATTGGAAAGAGGCAGGGTTAGACTTGAGATCATTCCTTTCTGCATCTGCTGTGCCTGGCACACTCCCTGGAACAAATCAGGTAGTTGATAATTATATCCTGAATAAATGAAGGAATCAATCAACCAATCAACCAAAGAGTCTTCTAAGAGTTGACCTACATATTCCAACAATAATCTCTGCCTCTGCCTCATTTGTGTAATAATTTGACCATCTTCTGTTGTAGCAATTCTCAGGGCTTGCTTTTATGTATCTATGGGTCTCCCCCAATTAGATTATTTCCACATCCCCAGAAGAGCAGCCATGAGTCCTTGTAGAGAGCAGAATGCCATATCTTGCACAGAGTAAGTGTTCTATAAATGCCTATGGAGTTGCACTGAACAATGCTGAATTTAAATGAATTTCTTTTCAGTACAAATTAGTTTAGTGGTTTGAAATAAGAGTTTTGTTTTAGATCAAGGGTAAAAATAGAAACAGGAAAAAAAAAAAGAATAAGCACATGAAATGACACTCAACGTCACTAGTCATTAGAGAAATATAAATCAAAACCACAATGAGCAATCACTTCACACCCATTAGCATGGATATCATAAAAAAAAAGGGGACAAAACCCCAGAAACTAATAAATACTGGAGAGGATGTGGAGAAATTAGCATGCTGTGCATTGCTGATAGGAATGTAAAATGGTGCAGCTGCTGTGGAAAATGGTATGGCGACTCCTCAAAAAATTAAAACTAAAATTATCATAGGATCCAACAATCCCACTCCTGGGCATATACCCAGCAGAAGTGAAAACAAGGACTTGAGCAGGCATTTGAGCAGGACACCCATGTCCATAGTAGCATCATTTATGATAACCAAATGTGAAAGCCACCCAGAAAGTGTCCTTCAACAGATAAATGTGGCACATACACCCCATGGAATAGTACTCTGTCTTCAAAAGGAAGGGACTTCTAAAGTATGCTACAACATGGATGAACCATATAGACATTATGCTAACTGAAAAAAGTCACTAAAGAACAAATACTATATGAATCCATTTATCTGAGGTACCTAAAGTATACAAATTCATAGAGACAGAAAGCAAAATAGTGATTATGGACTGGAGATGAGAGGAATAGAAAGTTATTGCTCAAGGGTACAGAGTTTCAGTTTTGGAAGATGAAAAAAGTTCTGGAGATGGTTACACAGCAATGTGAATGCACTTAATGCCACTGAACTGCACACTTAAAAATCACCGAATGGTAAATTTTATGTTATGTATCTTTTGGCCACCATTAAATAATAGACACCTTATTAGCAGAATCTTAAAAAATTGATAAATCACTCTACCTTCCTAGAGGTTTACCATTTTGGCTATTTCCCTTTTTTATATCAGTTTTAAAAAAGAAGAACTAATGACCACCAAAACACATACAACCATACACACACACAAACACCTCAACCACAATGTACTCACACACAGACACACACACACATATGTATACATTATTTTATAGTAAGACTATTTTTTCTAAGCCAAATTGCTGACTCTAGTAATAGAAGCCAGGATATCTTACCTCCAAGACCTCTCAGCTGATTATCTTCCAAAGGAGCAGGCAGGCTTTATTCCCTCTCCGTTGCAAAGGACTCATTCTCATGGGATCTCCCACATCCTTTGAGTACCAAGACTCAAAAAGCAGAAATAAACCTAAGAGTGAGGCAGACAAGGACAGTGAATGTTAAGTCTCCTCCTGGTCTCACAGAGAAAAGAGGTGTTTGTCTTTCCCTCTTACAAGAGACTCCCCTTCAGCAAAACTCACTCAGAAGCAGGGAGAAAGTTAGAGAGAGGTCTTACAGGCCACCTCCCCACACGGGACTCTGATGGATGTCACATGTACGACCACACCACTATGACAATGAGACATCTGGCTCTGCAGCCAATCCTGGATACTGAACCCAGATCCCAGATTCAGATCTACTCAAGAACTCAGAGAAGGTCTGTGCTTCTGATCATGGGTTTAATGAACAAAGTAACCACGGCACAGAATTGGAGGCTGGAAAGGACCTTTCAGCCCCTGCTCACTTCAGAGGTGGTTCCCCCGCCTCCTCACCAGCATTGTCCCCCATCCTGCACACCCAATTCAAGTCCCACCCTGTTCATAAACCTTCTCCCAATCAATCAAATTCTCAGGGATTTCTTCCGTCTCAATTCCTGAATTTGTCCTCTAAAATTATTGTAATTCCAGATGGGAAAAATGAAGTTCTAAAGTCACAAGAAGTGGAAAGTTGTAAGGAGGAATTTAAAGAAAGGCTGAAGATCCCTTCCAAACCTAGGTTTTTTCTACATTTCATTATACTTTAAGATAAGTAAACCATTAACCCAGGAACTTTCAGAGAAGTAAAGGCCACCTTGGTGTGGTGTGGTTATTTCACTAAATAAGTTAAATTTTTATTTAAAAAATAAAATTGTTAAATTATTAAAAATATATTTCTCATTCAAGTAGCTTTTACTGAGCACCTGTAAGATGTCAGGTACTGTGGTAGAAAAGGGGGTCCAGAGATGAATTATGGAGGTATCTGTCCTTGGGAGTTTTGGAGACAGGTAAATAAACAAACGATTGAAACAAACTGCAGTAGGCACCACGACCGATGTTTTTGAGATGCTTCAAGCATTTCCAGGCACAGAGGAGACACTCAGTAATCGTAAGTCAAATTAATCAATCAACAAATTAACTAATAATTCATAGGTAGCTAATGAATTAATTAGACTTTGCCTGAGAAGTTTAGGGAAGCTATTTATCAAAGATTTGGATTTAAACTGGGTCTCCATGCGTTCATTGATTCATTCAAGTGATCAGTCATTTATTCCTGCATTGAGCACCGTGATTGGTTACTAGGCACTGTGAGAAACTGAGATAAATAAAGAAGGGCCTTTACTCTCACTAATTATAGAACAGGGTTGCAGCGAACGTTCTGTTGTACATGTTTTATTCTGATCTCTGTGTGTTCCATTTGAATGTAAGGCCCATGAAGGCAGGATCATTCTCTGGCTTTCTCTCTGGCGCATTTGAAATGCCTACAGCAGTGCCTGGCGCCAGGTAAGCCCTCCACAACTAGCGTCAGAGTAAATGAACGAGTGATCGGCCGAACAGATGGGCAGTGCATCCACACCGTTGTGAGAGCCACATCTCCTTAGCAACATTTCAGGAGCAGATGGAGGAAGAACTCAAGGAGGAAACAAGGAAGGACCTGGCAGGAGGAGAACCAGAAGGGTGCTCTGTCAGAAAAGCCAACAGAGATCAGAAATTCCAAAAGGAAAAGGGGGTTGGCCTGCCTTCATCCAAGAATCATTTTTGATCAACCACTTTGGGCCCAGGACTGAGACAATCTGGGAGCCTTGGGTGCAAACTTTCACAGGGGCACTCACTCTCAGAATCATTCAGGTTCAGTGTTGGCACCTGAAAGCAGCCCTTCCTAAATTCTGTGTCCTCAATATCTCACTGGCCTTGCTCCTAGCCCTGCTGGGCCCAGCACTGCGCTCAGTGACAGGGGGATCACAGTCAGTAAAACACAATCCCCTCCCTGAAGAAACTCAAGGTCGAATGGGTAGAAGACCTAAAGCCAGTGATTGCAATGCAGAAGATGAGTTTTGCCAGCAGTAAGCAGAAGGAGCAGGGGAATGAGGCAAGGAGCACCTCAATCAGACCACAGGCTCAGAAAATGGCATGATGCTTGAGCTGAGACTAAGGGGCAACCACAAACTCAGAGAGGGAGAAGGAGGAACAGCATTCCAGGCAAGGGAACAGTATCCACAAAGGCTAGGGGGCTTGACAGCGCATCAAGTGTTTTGAAATGGTGATGTGGGGGAGCCCGAAGTGAAAAAAGGTTGGTAGTAAAGGCGGCTAGGAATGTAGCCTCCCGTTATTCGTCCTTTCAGGCTGGAACTTCATCTTTATTTTCACAGTTCTATTAGTATCTGGGGCAGTTTTCCTTGGAATCGAGGTGCTGCCTAAATTAATTGGGAGGCCCATCACTCTGTTCATCCTGCCTGGTCGTGGCCTCCCAGAGAACAAGGAGGCGGCCCCAGCTGAGTCTCTGCCGCTCAGTCAGATGTATTTTTAGCCCCAGCAGAAAATAACAGCAGTGTGCATTTAATAAAAATATCAAGCCCTGGGAATGATCTAGTGCCAGTGTTGGAGCAATCAGGGATGGAATATGTTTCCAATTGAATTACTACTGTGGTCATAGTTATAAAAAGAGAGAGGGAGGAGAAAAATGTTAGGCTGGTCAGTTTCTCGGGAGCATTTAATCTTGGTTCACTCTAATTTTAACGTTCAAAGACACATGAGCCAACTCTGCCCTTAGGAGTTATTTCAGGGGAACTGGCCAATGCTTGCAACTTACAGTCGGCACTGGGCAGCCCTACTCTCTGAAGTTTTCTTTTTTCCTCTTCTATTTCTATCCTCCTTTTCTCCCTCCTCCCAGTTTTGGCCTCCACTAGTTCTTCTGCTCACACGCTGATGAGACACAGTGCGAATAATTACAATGAGGGTAAATTTAGACTCTGACAAAACCAAAGGGTGTGAGCTCACGAGCTGGGCTCAGGGAGAAGTGGAGACAGTGCAGCATCAAGAAAGAGCCTAAGAGGTGCAAACGACCAGTTGTCAAGGAAATAAGTCACAGGAATATAATGTGCTGCACAGGGAATATCGTCAATAATATTATAATAACTTTGTATGGTGTGTAATCCATAAAAGTATTGAATCACTATGTTGTGCACCTGAAACTAATATAATATTGAACATCAGCTATACTTCAATTTAAAAAATAATAATTTTTAAAAAGAGACAGAGCCTATGGGAGTTGTGAGTACCATGCTCCCCAACAGCTTCCAGAAAAAAAGTCTCCATTTTTAAAAAATTGTCATAAACTCCTTCCAATCTGATCACACTTTACCTCCATAGCATGGTCTTTCTCCTTATTCCCCGCATACCTTTTTGTCGTGTTCTCTAGTGAAAAAAATCATAAAGATTAGCTGTTTCATATTAAGGGCCTCCTTTGCACCAGGCACTGGTTGAGCAATTACAGAAGTTCTGTCATTTCATCCTGAAACTGACATTGAAAAGCAGACACCATTAGCTATGTTACTGGTGAGGAGGCTGAAGCTTGCACAGGTTAAGCCTCTTTCCAAAGATCACTAGCTAATAAGTGGCAGAACTTACATTCTGGATCATTCTAGAGCCTATCCACCCTGTCCACTGTCTGAGCCTGACTTCCCAATTTGAGCTAGTTCCTTACAATGCTATGGATCTGCACAGCCCTAAAATCTTACCCATGCTGGCCCTCTCTTTGAAATGTCTTCCCACCCATTTTCCTAGAATTCTCTCCTAAAATATCTTAGTTTTTGTCCACATCTGTTGTAGCATGTATTATTATTAGAATTGATAATAATCACTATTATATATTCAATTCATATTGTATGCCAGGCATTGTTCTGAGTGCTTTGCATGTAATTAGTAACTGATGTAATTAGTTACCTACCACACTGTAAAATGGAGTTAACGAATGCTCCTTGCTTACAGGGTGGCAATGGGACTGTACAAAAATGTACGTAAAGTGCATGCTTTGTTTCCTTCTGCTCACTATCGTTCCTCTCTGGGTCTGCCCATGGATCATTTTGTTATTTTCTAAGTAAGGGCACATGATGACTAAAGGAAAAGCATACTGCCCTTGCTAATCCTTGAAAGAAGGTCTCCCTCCTGGGACTAATGCCTGGGTAGGTGACTACCCTGTCCTGGGGATGCTGAGTGGTCCCCAGGAGTACACAAGAACAGACTTCTGTGATGCTAAATGTAAGCCGACTTCATTCACCTGCTTCGTGCCACTCTGGTACCTTGCAGCTGTTGGCTGGGAGAGGGCCAAAGCAGAACACTCATTTAATAAAATGACTCAGGCCTTGAGCTGAGAGAATAGAGGAAGTAAACTGGTCAGCTTTTTAAGTTACTCCCAAGAAGGGCGTGTGAGGGCAGAGCATCACTTATGGGTAGAGTGCATCTCATCAAGTTTGCTGAAAATGCACGGCCCAGCACCTGGCACAGAGAAAACACATAATAAATGTATTTTTAAATATGTTGACTTTGAAATTATTTTGACAACCCCATTTGAAATATTAAGGATTAATCATATTCTTATTTCAAATACATTTGCCTACAGATATCTCTTATTTTTCCACCAATATGGAAAAGCACAACCTAGAAACTAGGTTTCACTTTAAAATAATGAGACCTGTTTTCAGATCCCTTGAATGGAATGAAAGCCATCCTCACCTCCACTAACCACCTGTCATGTACTGGCTTTGTGACCTTGTGTTAGTCACTGACCCTTCTGACCCTCAATTTCCTAATCTGTAAGTTGGCAATAATAATCTTTGCCCATCTACTTATAAGGCTGTTTGAGGAGCAAAATAACATTCAATGTGACAATGCTAGATAATGTCAATTGTACAGGGTGTGCGTGCTGGAACTACTTATCATTAATCTTGTTCACTGTTTGTTTAAATTGGACATAAACTTGTAAAAAGAAAAATCTTGTTTACTGTTCTTACCAGCAGCTTCATCAGCTGTTCAGAAATTTGACTTTGACTTCTTGTCTCCATATGTACCTAAAATTAGTCGGAAACCCCAGTCCAAGAATAGAGCAGGAGATTTCTAAGTCAGACAGACCTGGGTTCAAACCCAAATACCCTCCCTAACTGGCTACTTCCCTTGGTCTTAGTCCCCTCATCTGTAAGATGGAGATTATAATATCCAGCTTACAGAGTTGTCATAAGAATCAAACATAAGTCTGTGTAACCCATCCCACTAAAGACAAGTTCACAGCTGAACTGGAATTCAAAACAAGACTCTCGCCACCCAAACCAGTGACGTGAACTTGAGCAGGGTAAGCGCTCCAGAACTAACATATCATTTTGGGGGACTTATTTCCATTTCCTAAGCAAGTTACCACTGTGTGGTGGAGCCCTGGGTTTGACCTGGTATTGAATGTATATGTTAATTACTCCTACACACTTGGTTGTTCACAAAGCACTGGAATGGATAAAAAGACGTGCAAGCACAATGAGTACCACCAATGAAAACCTTACAGTCTAGTTGGGAAGGTAAATACATAGAGAGACGTCGCTAAGGAATAATCCCAAGGAGGCTTGAAGAATAAAAGGTCAGGATCTAGAATATTCTCTGAGATCAACTTCCCACATAAAGAAGCTGAGATAAACACTTTGGCGACCAGGTCCATACTTCGGCCAACGTCAGCCCACATGATGACATGAAAATAAGAATAATAAGCATATCAATAAATAACAACTAGAGGAGCAGTAGTTCACATTTGTGGCGTGCCCACTATGTTCTAGGTGCTACATTTAATCCTTGTATCCGTCAGACTTCTTTTAATGCTCACAGCAATCATCATGGACTCCAAATGCATAGAAATTGAATATCAAAACATTACCCTGAATGAAAGAACTTTATATAAAAGAGAACATACAGTATGATTTAATTTGAAGCTCTAAAATAAGAAAAACTAACCTATGTGGTAAAAAAAAAAACCATCAAAATAGTGGTTGTGTCTGGTGGGGGGTGGGGGTGGGGGTGGGTAAAGACACTGACAGACTTGAGGGCACTTTTGGGGTCTCAGTCATGTTCCATATCTCATAAGGGGTTTGCATTACACAAGCATATACATTTGTCAAAATCATCAATGGTAGACCTAAGATTTGTACATTTTATTGTATTTTTTTAAAATGTAAACAAATATTGAACTCTAGATAATAATAAAAATGCTGAAGTATTAAGGAGAAAGTGTTCTGATGTCTACAACCTCCCTTTAATTTTATGAAAAAAAAAATAAGATTGATCAATGAATAGATCAATGGATAAATACGTGATCATGCAAATAAGTAATATAAAATGATGTGATAGCATTGTGGTGGTTACATTTCTATACATGTAACCATTCTTATAATGAAATTTAGAGGGGAAAAAAAAAGGAAACCCACAGGGGCACACATAATTCTCATACTCTTAAGAAAATAAGTTTAAATTGGATCAGAAGGAGCTGAAAGGTATGACTTCATACACCTAGACTGGCATGGAACATTTGCCCTGAGATAATCAGACCCTTCTCCAAAGGAGGAGCACGGTCTCACCCTTGCTGAGTCACTCCTGAGCTGAGACCCAGCCGCGTGAGGGAGTGAAAGTCAAGCGCATGTGCTAATGGGCCCGCGTGCCCAGGGGGAGGCTGACATCACCAGAGGCTCATCTCTTGGATCATCAGAGTGACCTGTTTGCCGGGTCTGGGAGGGGAAGAGACAGCCAAGTGCTCCCCAAGCCAGCAAATGAGAAGCTCACCCTTGGCAAGCGATGACTCCACTCTCCAGTGTGATCATATTCAGTCCTTCAGTCAGTTTTTATTTGGTTAGTTTTACTCAATAATCCCCCCCGGCTTGGTCTCCGGGCGGCTCTAGAAGGGCCTTTGTTCAGGATGATGTAACTGGCCTTGATCTTTTCTCAAGGGAAAGAGCTGCTGGTCCATGGAAAAGCCTTGGATGTAATGTTAGGAAGCCTGGTTATGGATACACATGTATATATCTCCATGGACTCCATTTTTTTTACTTTCAAAATTTTTCATTGTTGTATAGTCTGCTTACAATGTTGTGTTAATTTCTGGTGTACAGCACAGTGATTTAGTTAGGAATACATATATATATTCCTTTTTATATATTTTTTCACTATAGGCCATTACAAGGTATTGAATATATTTCCCTGTGCCATAGAGTGGAACCTTCCTGTTTATCTATTTTATATATAGTGGTTAGTATCTGTTAATCCCAAACTTTTAATTTACCCTTCCTCCCTTTTCCCTTTTGGTAACCCTAAGTTTGTTTTCTATGTCTGTGAGTCTGTCTCTGTTTTGTAAATAAGTTCATTTGTCTCATTTTTTTAGATTCCACATTTAAGTGATATCACATGATATTTTTCTTTCTCTTTCTGGCTTACTTCATTTAGTATGACAATCTCCAGGTTTGCCCATGTTGCTGCAAATGGCATTATTTTATTCTTTTCTATGGCTGAGTAGTATTCCATTGTATGTATATACCACATCTTCTTTATCCAGTCATCTGTCAATGGACATTTAGGCTGTTTCCATGTCTTGGCTATTGTAAATAGTGCTGCTCTGAACATTGGGGTGCATGTATCTTTTTGAATTAGAGTTTCCTTTCATGGACTCTACTTTAAATACATATATTTAAAGTAGCTCTTGGACCCCATGTGAGTCCCTTAAATTACTTAGCTTCTGGTTTCCTCCCGGCACCCTGGTGCTCTGTAAAGATTTACCATAAACTCCTCATGAGGACCGGATCGCCATCCTATTTATGTCCTCAGGGGCTAACCTGGTACTCTAACCTACACAAAGCTCTCAGCAAATAAAGAAAATAAATGTCTGCACGGAAATGAAGGAACAGCTACCGTACACAGCCACCTTGCGCAGTATTGCGAACGCTGATGGATTCTGAATCCAGCATTTTGTTCTTTACTGGTACATGCCACAGTGTCACTAAACAGCCAGTGTTCCCCCTGTTTATTTTTAATTCTCACCACACCCTAATGAGATACCCACAGTCACCCTCACTTTACAGTGTGGGAAAACCGAGGCTGAGAGCAGTTTGCCATTGACCAGGAACTGAAGCCTCACTGGCTTGACTTCAGAGGCCACCCCCTTACTTCTCACGCAACGATGGCCGGTCAAATCAGCCTGCGTCACCATCTCCCAGCACTGCATCTTATCCTTTCTTCGTAAAAGACCGTAACAGCTTTGTCCACACTTGACGGAACAAGGAAAACGGTGCAAATGCAGGCAAGGGAGCTCTTCTTAGAGAAAACTCCAAATACCCTTGGTTTGCAGCCTCCGCAAAGGAACAATGAAACAAGTCAATCTCCTCTTAATTGTGGGCCAGGCCCTGCTGCAAACTGCATCGCACCTTTGGGTCACCCAAGTGGATGAGAAGTCCCTTGTTGGTGAGACAAAAGGGCTACAAGTCACTTAAAAGTGAGAGCAGAGGGTCTTCAATGCCAGGGCCTGATTGATCGAGGCACAGGGAAAATGTGCTCTCTGCAGACCGTGACAAAACGGCCCGGGCCATTCATCTTCCCTGAGCACAGCTTTTCTCCTCCCCACTGGGGAGAATGGGGCTCTAATCCAGAGCACGGCTACACCTGCCACATTCTGTTTCCACGGCTGTGGCTGCCCTGAGATTACTCTTTGAAGAGGAGATTAAAAAAAAAAAAAAAAAAAAGAATTCCAGGAGGAAGAATGATTCTTAGTTTCTTTATCCTTGGATGATACTTCTGACCTGCAGGAAGAAGGCTAAATCACACAGTGATGCCAGAAACTTTATTCTGATCGTTAAATCTCATCATTCCTCAAAAGCCACGTGATTCTCATCTCTCCTGCCTACAGAGACGCGGTGTGAGTTTCTAGGCGAATGAAGTCCAGCCAGTAGGACCACTTAATCACCCAGATTGTGCCAGACACTGTGCACAGTACATCAGATATCTTACTGTCCTCTATCCTCATGGTGACCTTTGATCTAGGCATGCACACCCAATTTGCAGATGAGGAAAATGTGGTTTACCTCTTAGTTTAGAAGTGGGTACTTGACTGGAGTTTTGAAGGAAGAAGGTCATTTAAATAGGCTTCACGCAAGTAGTGGGGACAGTAGCGGGTAAGTGAGCACCAACAGTAGGGACGCTAATGCCTTCATCCCAGGAGACTGATCTGAATATTAAATAAACTAATGTATGGGACAGTGTTTGAGATATTGAAGGCATTCAGTAGAAGTCTGGTGACTCTTAATGAAGAAGAGGTAAGATACAAAAGAACCAGAAAACAAAGCAATGGAGATGAAATAGCACATCACCTGAAGAAGGTGAGACACAAAGGAGTGACTGAACTGGGACTGGAATGGCACGGGGAAGAGTTTGGGTTTGATCCAGAAGAGGGAAGACAGAACCACTGCAGGTTCTTTTCTCTTTCTATTTTTTTAAATTGAAGTAGAGTCGATTTCCAATGTTGTGTTCATTTCTGGTGTGTACAGCATAGTGATTCAGTTATGCATGTATATAGTCTTTTCATATTCTTTTTTATTATAGATTACACGGTGTTGAATATAAGTCCCCGTGCTGTACAGTAGCTCCTTGTTGTTTATTTATTGTATATATAGTAGTTTGCATCTGCTAATCCCAAACTCTTCTCCCTCCCTTCCTGCCCTGGTAACCATAAATTTGTTTTCTATGTCTGTGGATCTGTTTCCATGTTGTAAATAAGTTCATATGCGTCATTTTTAAAGATTCCACATATAAGTGATGTCACATGTTATTTGTCTTTCTCTGGCCAATTTATTTCACTCAGTATGATAATCTCCAGATCCATCCACATTGCTGCAAATGGCATTATTTCGTTCTTTTTTATGGCTGAGTAGTATTCTGTTGTCTACGTATACCACAAATTCTTTATCCGATTATCTGTCGAGGGACATTTAGGTTACTTCCATGTCTTGGGTATTGTAAATAGTGCTGCTGTGAACACTGGGGTGTGTGTATCTTTTCAAATTAGAGTTGCCTCCGGATATATGCCCAAGAGTGGGATTGCTGGATCATATGAGTCTATTTTTAGTTTTTTGAAGAATCTCCATACTGTTTTCCACAGTGGCTGCATCAAATTACATTCCCATCCATAGTATAGGCAGGTTCCTTTTTCTCCACACCTTCTCCAGCATTTATCATTTGTGGATTTTTAATGATCGTTACCCTGACAAGTGTGAGGTGATACCTCCTTGTAGTTTTGACATCGCAAGTTCTTGAGCAGAGGAGTGGCAAAGCAAAAGGAGAGGTATTTGAAGCCGTCCCTCATCTCTGGGATGTGATGATAATTTTGGCATCATCTCAGTTGCCCAACTGCAGCTAATATTTTTCTTCATTGTCTGATGCTTATAATTCCACAGCATTTTTTTTTTCCCTCAAAGTATGGTCAGCCAGCAGCGGAATTCCCTGGGGAGCCTGAGAAAATGGCATAGTTCAAGGCCCAGCCCTGACTTAGGAATTCAGAAACTCTTAGAGATAACACCCAGGAACTCACATGCTTCCAAATGCCCTGATGATTCTCACTCACGCTGGTGTCTGAAAGCCACTCATCTAAAATGAGGAGTTTCAAACTTAGAGTAAAGAAGAGTCCTCATCAGGACAGGTCATATTATCATCCTCAGGGCACTGGGTTTCCAAGGGCTATTCATAGTATAATAATAAACCAAAGACAGTTGTAGCCCTCTTTTAAACTGCCAGACACCTAAAAATAAAGTCAGCAAGTGATGTGAGTTCAAGCCTCAGAAGAGAGGCCAGAGGAGGAATTACAATTAGTAACTGGCCCCTTGTTACAGAGCAGCACTTTTTTAGGCTGCAGCTCATGCCAATTCAGTGGCCTAGGACACAGCTCAGCTAAGGTCCAGCTTACACTGCTGGCTGAACAGAGTCCTGGAAAGTGGCCGTGACTCTCACCAGCTCTGAGATTTGAAGCAGGGCTGCAGAGCCAATGGAGGGATGTGGGAAGAGATTCAAGTCAGGTCAATGGCATTGACTTGGCACCTAGCATGGGGTAGACACGCCAGGGAACTTGGTGGACACTCGGGTAAGAGCACTGTCCTCAGGGGACTGCAATCCAGTGCAATACAAAATGCAAGAATATAATATCACAGTAAAAGAAAAAAAAAAGATTAGGAAAACAGAAAAATGAAGATTGGTCTTAAATAAGTTAGGAAGGAAAGTCTCCTTGGAGGAGGTTGACAATGAGCAAGGTCTTATTAAGAGTGGGATTGCAGCAGGCAGAGATGAGGGGTGAGCCTATTCGGACAGAGAAAATGTTGCCTGCAAAGAAATACAGTCAGGAAACTAGGAAACGCTGAAACTTCAGCTGTAATAGAGGTGTTGATTCCTTCCCCAGGAATAACGGGGCAAGAGCTCAGAAAGACAGACTGGGAGCGATTCATGAATGCCTTATATGCCGGACCAAGAAATGGGGTCATTATTCTGTAGGCAACACCAAGAGCTTTATTAAAATAACCTTGGTGACAAAGTGGAGAGTCATCTGCAGTGAGAAGATGTAGTAGCTTTGTAATTTTCCTTGCAGGTAGGATGTGTCTGTGTCTCCTTCTAGCCTGAGGTCCAGGAGAGAAGGACTATATTCTTAGAACGTCTGCTTCTTCTTCTGAGCTTAGCACAGCTCTGGGGAGACAGAAGGCACTAAACCAATGCTTGTCAAGTTGGTTCAAAGTCAGGCAGATCAGATCGGAGCTACCATAATTGTCTAGGCAGCAGAGATCATGAAAGTCTTTCTTCGGGCCGTGTCAGGGGACAAAGAGAGAGAAACCACATTTTTCCTTTACTTGTTTTACAGCATGAAAGTATTTTCCTACCTTAGTTCAAAGTTTAGTTGATATATTGATGGCAAACCTACTCTAATTTCTATCCACCCTGGGTCTACGCCATTTGCGACGTGACTTCATCAAGAGGTGAAGTCTGGACTTCTGACTCCTGCATCTGGGCTAGCCTTATAACACTGCTCTGGAAAATAGAACGTGGGGGAAGTGGACCAGTTCTGAGCCTAGACTTTAAGAGGTCCTGAGCAATTTTTGAACCATTGAGGAACATGTCACCACCATGAACAGGAGCCCAGGGTAGTCTGTTGAAGAATGAGAGACATCCCATGCCCCAGCTGACACACTAGCTGGTATTTGATGCACGAGAACAGATAAGACCAGCCAAGCCCAGCTCAGGTTCTCAGGACTGTCCAGCTGACCCATAGACTCAAAAATAACAATAAATAGTTGGGGTTTTTTTTCCATGTAAATGTTGTGGTGGTTTGTTAACTGACACAGGGGGCCTCTAGATTAGCGTTTCTCATGGTCAAGGAAGCCAGACCCTCTTTCCAGTGATACATTGTAAACCAGGTTATGAAAAGAAAAAGATTTTTTGAGCATCTAGCTGGAGAGAGTTTGCTAAATGACAGAACATATTTTATTCTTTCAACAAGCATGTTGAGCATTAACCATGCGGTTACTAGGCACTTAGGACTTCGTTAAATATGAGTGCTCGGTCAGTGGTGACCAAAACCGGCCTTGCCCATGCAGAGCTTTGGGGTGCGGTCCCTTCGTGATTTACAAAGGGCTTTCATATGCACCAGATCATTCGATTCACACAACTTTTGGAGGAAGGCATTCTCAGTAGCCTCCAGTTCCAAATAAGGAAATTGAGGGCCAGAAAGGTCAACTAATTTTCTAAAATGATGCAAACAGTTAGTAAGCTCGCATGCCCCACTGGACTGGGAGCTCACTGTGGGTTAGGAAGATGCCCTTTGTTGTCCCAAGTCCTGGGACCAGATCAGTAGATCCTATCATTAGATTTGAACAGAACAAGCACAAAGACTAGGCTTCACACCTACAGCTCTGACTCCAAGCCCTCTGCCTGCTGTGTCACATCAGCCATCCATCCAGTACAGCGCTCTGGACCTTCCCGGCACAAGTCAAGGTCAGCTAACGGAAAGGAAGTCACGTTCCTCACACTGCCAGCTCCCAGTCACGTTCCTCAGTACTGCCAGCACCGAGCGCTGAGTGCGGTGAGGGTATCTGCTTAACGAAGCGACAAAGGTCTCGGGATTCAAGCATGGCAGCATCCAGGTGTTCGACTGTTTCCTCTCCCTCCACATCTCAGCTCTGCTTTGCTCTGTGTTGACTTTCTTATCAGGTGGCCTGTCTCAGCATCTTGGGTAAAACGGTCCCTGGTAACCCCAGACTTTCAAGAGCCTTTCAGCTCAAGATCCAAGGGACACTTTCTCTCTGAACATCCATGTTCATTCTTGATGTTGGACTTCCTCTGAGCTTAGGTTACCTGCCAAACCCAGAACTAATTATTCTGTCCAGGAAAATGGAGTGCTTTGATTGGCTACCTTTCTGTTATGATGAGCAAAGACAAGAACTGTCCATCAGAGTAATCAATAAATATTTTTAAATGAATGAATGAAGGAATCTTGGCTCACAAGGACATACATATCTCCACTGCAAAAGGACAAGCCAACAACATTTTCTCCCCTGCATTCTAAGAGCTGAGTGCCATCTAGCCAATCACCCTTCCTGGGAAGCAGAACACGGCCTGCAATTCTAGAAGCATCTGTACCTTGAGCGTATAATTAAATCAGAGGCAAGTACAGCTGAGGAGAAAGTAGGAAGACATGCATAAACTCTTCAATCTAGGAATGTTAGTGACCCTGTCATTATGTACCCTGCATGCTACTCTGTCCCTCTGGGGCTCCATAAATTCTGTGACTCTAACTGTTCTCCAGCTGAAAATGCATGCCTTCTTCTGGACTGTGGCTTTCCTCCACCCTTGCTTCATTGAAAGCCTGTTGATGTCACCCCCAAATTGAAGATTTACAAGGCATTGGGAAAGGGTTTGGATTGATCTAGGCAATATTAAAGGTAGAATGTTAGCATTGGGAATAGGGTGGGGAAGGTAAATTTTAAAAAGAAAAATTCTATTCCACATACTCACCGTGTGATCTTTAGCAGGTTATGTAAACTCTCTGAGTCCCTTTAGCTACATCAGCTACTTCCATCCAGCGTCAGTAACAAAATCTGCCTCCTATGGTCACTGTCATTGGGAACACAGTGGGCCTAGCATGGGTACCTGGAATATGACAAGTGTTTGACAAATGTTGGTCCTCCACTTCTTTATAGATATGAAATGTTCTGATTTCACTCATCAAATAAACTTAAAACCAAAACAAAAAACTCAAAAGGAATGCCTTTTAGAAATGGTCTTCTTAAAGCAAAAGCAAGTGATCAATCTAGTTGTCTAGACCACAATTTACCTGCGAGGGGCGGAGATACAGTCTGGGGTAAGCACGGGCTCTCAGCACAGGGAGCTTAAAGTCTAGTGGGTATGATTATGATCAAAGAAGGGACACCATGAACTTGGAAATATAATTGCATTTTAGCTGGTGAACATTGCCCTTACACTTTTGCACTGTTATTGAAATTCTGGGCATTTTTATTCTATCTCCCCAAATAAGCTATAAGCTGAACTAGGTAAAAATTTTTTCATACATTTTACTCTGGCAAATCAATGCAAAAAAATTTTTTGAATGATTTGAGAAAAGAGGTGGGGATTGGAAAGGAAGCGTTCTTTTCATTGTCCTATTGATTAACCGTTTTCCTCTGCGTAAATGCTTCCATTAAGGATGGCCAAGATCTGGGGTTCCTCTCCCAGCATAGCCACAAGACCACAGTACCTGGTTCAGCAAACCACGCACTTTACCATGGCTGTTTCTCCATCTGTAAACTAGACATTGTAGTACTTTCCCATCTTAACCTCACTGGGAATGTTTGTGACCCATTCAAAAGCGGGGATCAGATTTCCTTTGTCCGGTTCTCTGCATTTAGCAATTTCTGGCACTAGCATATGGTCAATACATGGCAACAGCATAAACAACAAACATTCCTTGTTTCTCTTGAGCCGCCCAGTTGGATGTACTGTTCTGATGTAGCCTGGGCTCAGCTGGTCTTGCTTGGACTCACACATGCATCACCGATCAGCTAGGGGGTCAACGGGGGCTGTCTGGTCCAGGATGCCCTCAGCTGGGATGCCTGCACTTTGCTCTCAGAGATGATCCTCTGAAAAACAAAGGTTTAGCAGAGCAGTTTAAAACTTATGTAATAGCACTGAGAGCTCTCCTGGGAAAGCTATTCCATCAGACAGGTCCACATGAGTGAAAAGGAAAGAGATTAGAAAGTGGATGTTCTGATTCCACACTCCTTTACGTTCTGCTGAAGGAAATATACAACCTTTCAAGAGGGCAACTTGGGGATATGTGTCAAAATGCATCCTGGCTGCTCCTTTGAGTTTACAGTTGAAAGGTTGGGGAAAATCAGGCTAGCCAGAGAGGGGCAGGGGAGAGAATCAAAAGGGGAGAGGCATGGGAGAAGAGATGTGGGGATAGGCAGTGAGGGGAGGCAGAAAAGTGAAAAGGCATCCTGCGTCCTAATGGTCCTCTTACACCTCTGTCCTAAGCTGTTCCAAAGACACTCATCACTCTAACACAGAGCCATGAGTCTCTCCTCACTTCCTAGAGAGAAGAAAATGTGGACAATTAAACACTTATGTAGGAATCCAGGTGGAGCAAACCACACAACCCAGGCTGACTCCCTCATCATCTCCAGTGGATGCAGCAGAGGGCGAGCCCCGTGGTAGAGCTCCAACCCCCTGGCAAGAAAAACAGCTATTGAAATTTGCTGAGCCCTGAGCATCAAGAACAGATCATACCGAAACCATCAAGTAGGTGTGTAATGAGATACCCAAATGTAACTGGATTGCATAGCTTCCATCTCTGAAATCTCTGCAGGGAAAAAAAAAATGCTTCTGTTTTTTTCCCCCTTATCTGTTCCTGTGTCTGGCCGCTGCCGGGGTGCGTAGCAAGCTCTCAACAGTCTGGAATATGTTCTCTATTGTGTTCTTTCTGTGAAGAAAATTACAACGTGAAAAGGAAAGGGGGCGGAGAGGAACATTACATTCTAAACAGCCTCAGGGAGATAATTGCAGAGACTGCTTTGCTCTCTCCTTGCTCGCCCGCCCTCCTCGGCTCCTCTGCATTTCTTCCGCCTTTAGAGTCTGGTGCAGGGCGCGCAGGGGAAACCGCTGTGCAGGTGGACCAGACAGCTTCGGCCGGTGCTTCCCCGTGATGTACCAGCTGCTTCTCCTCATCTTCCTGGAGCGATGCAGTACCCGCCCACTGCTGCCCCACAAAGGAACATTTAGAAGCTTCTATTTAGGGAAAGATGGGCTGTTTTGTTTTTGTTCTTTCTCTTGGTGGTTCAGGTTACTCCTTTAGTACTCTGTCTGCCTGGCCGTGATTCAGTTCAGGTGGGTTCAGGACGTACTGTGCAACCACCTCACTGTTCTGAGCATTCCAAGAACACAGTGACTATCATTTATTGATTCTTTTCTATGTGTTCAAAAAGCATGTCAAGCATCTCTATCCTGGATTTCATTTAATCCCCACAGCCATCCTGGGAGGTCAACTGTATTCTTATTTCCAATTTAGGGATGAAACGTTGAGTGTCAATGAATTCAAGTGACTTGTGCAAGATCACAAATGAATTAGTGACATAGCCAAGATCTGAACATAGTTCTGTCTGACTCCTGACCTCTGTGCTACCGCATGCCTGTCCCCACACCCCCAAATTAATAAAAGTCAATCTCAGTCCTCCACGTTCTTAAATTGTTAAGAAGAAAAGGCAGATACATCAAATGAAGGTGGTTCTAGGGGCAGAAACATGATCCATTTCTGCCCAATGAGATGCAAGCAGGAGAGGTATCCAAAGGGGTAAAGGACTTCCCCAAGGTCATCTGGCGTAGAGTGAGGTTGGAGGAAACAATCCAGAGAGTTCCTTCTAGCACAGAGATTTAAGGAATTGTGATTACCAGGTCACTTAGAAGATGCTTGATCCCTGCCCTCCTGAGCACAGCTTGGAAGAAAGTGCCACAAACACAACAAAACAAGCTAAAAGAATAATTTTGGTTTTCTTTGTTTATCCTTTTTTCTTTCTTTTTTAAAAATCTAAGCACTGGGTTTGTTGGGTCTCTATGTCCCCATTTCACAGGTGAGGAGACTGAGGCTCAGAGACATGGAGTCACCCATGATCTGAAGGCCAGGGGGTCATCCCTCTACACCAGTGTTTTTCAAAGTGTGGTCCCTGGACCAACGGCATCAGCATCACACCTAAGAACTGGTGGGAAATGCAAATTTTCGAGCTCCACCCCAGGCTCACTGATTTAGAAACTCTGATGTTGGGGCCCAGCATTCCAGATTTTAACAAACCATCCTGGTGATTCTGATGCAGCTAAAGATTAAGAACCACTGCTCTACAGTGGATTGTAACTAAGAGTTAATAACAAAATCCAGTTGTGAAACCATACATTTAAAATTTCTGTGGCTTTAAACTACAGATGTTCTGAATGCAATTTTTTTTTTTGACCTTGCAGAAATCAGTTGCAAAAGTAAGACGCCAGCAAACTTTTAGAAATCTAATCAGCCACGCAACCCATGATATGCTGGCGCTTGGTGCCTGGCACAGACCAGAAGGTTGCTGCAATGAGTATGAAGGTGTGGCTAGCAGAGGATTTCCCAAGTTCTCGCTCCTTCCTTCTTGAGCTGCGCCCAGCTGGGGCTGAACCAAATGGGATCTCTCCCAGCTCTCAAGGCATGATAAACCTTGTTAGAGGTATTCGTACTGATGAGAGACCACGTCAGCTTCCTCAGAGGTGAGGTGACTCACCCAAGGTCACCCAGCTGCAGAGTGAGGTCGGGGAGGCAATCCATGCAGTCCCTTTCATCACCAATACTTAATGAAAATGACTGCCAAGTATTTTAGTAGATGCTTAAAACAGTGCTGAAAATGATCACTCATTCCGCCTCCCTGCAATGACTGCCACACTGCTTGGAAGAAAGTGCCATCAAAATCAAAGAACAACCTTGAAGTGGATTTTTTTTCCTTCTATTCTTTAAGCTTTGGGTTTGTTGCATTTTTTTTTTTGATGTTACCAAGTTTATTAAGTGGCAAAATGATAAAGAGGTATTATTAAAGGACTTACAAAATTCCTTCAGTTTTCATAGGGAGCGAAAGTTGAGCAATGTTGAGTTAATCCAGAGGGGAGACATCTAGTTGTAGCTTCATTGCTCTCTGTCCTTCTGCATCTGAATTTACCGAGAGAACTGAGCCCCCTCTCCCCCTGGCTCCACCCTCCTCTCCACGCTCTGTTCCCCTTTCTGCTCCGCATCCCCGCTGTTTCTCTCCGGCCATTACCAGCAGTCTCCTATCCCAACCATTCACTGGTTCTGAATCCCTCTCTTGCCTTCATGCTAGTGTTTCCCCTTCCTTTTTCATTCTTCCTTCTCTGTCTCCTCCTAGAATCCACATCCTCTGCCTGACTCCCCAAAACTGGTGACCTCCAAACTCTTTGGATTTCAGTCCACGCTCTCCTACGATGATCCACCTGAGTACCACAATAACTGAATTGTGCATCTGTCCTGCTCTGACTTCTTTTCTGGGCTTCAGACTGGAATATCCAGCTCTTTGCAGGACGTCTAAGTATTCAAATTCCACATGGCCTAACTTGGGCTTATCCTCTCAGCCCTCTCCAAAAGCTGTTTCCTCCATATTCTAAGACTAGATGTACTGCACTGCTGACTATCCAGTTACTCAAGCCAGGAACTAGGAAGTCATTGTTAATCCTTACTGAGTCTCTCAAGCATCCCCTTCATCACACACACACACACACACGCACACGCACACGCACACTTCCCATAAACATATACACACAACCACACATACGCTTCCTCTCTTAAATGCTTGTGCCCGCACATGCATGCATGCACACACATTTAAAACACACACATGCATCATGCATGCACACACAGACACAACCACCCATATGCCTTCTCTCTTACACACACAGGAACACACGCACACACATAAACCCTGTGCATAGTCAAAGGCCAAATCCTGTCAATTTTGCCTCCGTATCCTCCCCACCTGCCCAACCTTGCTACCATCCCCCTTGAGCTGAGATCCACATCACTGCTCACTTGGCTACTGGGAATGTTTCCTGGTTGTTCTCCTCCTTTCCTTGAAATCCAAGCTGCGTACTGCAGCCAGAAGCATGGCTCTAAAAGGCAAATCAACCATTCCTCCCACATGGTATGTTTCCACATCTCCCGTTGCCTGTAGAATAAAGTTCAAGCTCTTCACCATGGCCAAGGAAATCCTCCCTGACCTGACTCTGAAGTCCCTTTATCAGTGTCCACAAGAAACCCTCCACCAATGAGCTCCTTGATCTCCTCAATTACTTCACCGGTGATCCAGGCACAATTTCTGTCAATAGAATACTAGTCATTTAAAAAAAAAAAAATCCATGGTGGAAATGTGATCTATGAAATAGAGACTGAGATCACATCATCTAGCCATACCAAACTACCCTGCCCTCCAATGTCATAGCATTTACATAACTGAAAGACGCCGGTAAAGAGAGGGTATGCAACTACTAAAAAGAATTAGGAAATTCTTTAAGCGCTGACATAGATGCACAGTAATCAATTTAACCAGCCCTCTCCTGATGAAAATAAAAGCACTGAACAGTCTTTCCAATCAACATTTGTAGAAGCTCGGTGTGCCTGCCTTAGGGAGAAGGGATTAGAAGAAAGGTGAGCGTAAAGCTGGGAGGACCAGTTACAAAGCAATAGACCAGCTGGCGGCAGTGGAGATGGGCAAGGAGATATGTAAGGACCCAGATGCCCTGGCCTTAGGAAATTTAGTATTATGGAAGAGGCACAATAAACTAACCACGTCAAGGCATTCGTTTATTTAAAACACATGTGTTGGCCACCTTCTGTATCCTTGGGGGCTCTGCCAAGCCTGGCAGGTTAAGTGTGGAATAAACGTGTGGCCAATTCCTGCCTTTGTGGAATTTTCAGCCTTAAGAAGGAAGATAAGTGAGTATTTCAAGAGGAGCTAACACAGACTGAGGTATGGGATTGGGGATGGGGGTTGTCAGCAAGGAGACGCACTAAGCAGTGGTTACAGAGGCAGGGAAATCACTGAATCGGGGGTTCGCTCAGCGTGGTCCTGACCAGCAGCAGCAGCGTCACCTGGGAATGTGTTAGAAGCGCGCAGTCTCGGACCTCAACCCAGACCTCCTGAATGAGAAACTCTGGACATCCTTATGGAGCTACAGTTGGGAACCACTGCCTAGAAACCCAACAGATGCAGGAGCAAATTTCCCTGGCTGCTTAAAACAGGAAGTGACTGGCTGAGCCAGGGCCTCAAAGGAGAGCGGGAGTTCTCCAGGAGGATGCACAGAGCTAGTGAAGAACATTTCGGGGATTCCAGGTGTTCGCTCCTCCGAGCCAGCTTAAGCACCGGCACCTTCAAATTTTCTAAATCAATGTAGAACAAAATCAGGGGGACTGACTTATGCACAAAGTTATTCATTGTGTTTTGCAAACAATTTAAATGCTCATCAGCAGACAACTTCTTTTTTTTAAACATTTTTGTATTGAGTTATAGTCATTTTACAATGTTGTGTCAAATAACTTCTTGAATGAAGTCTGAGTCATGCATATAAATGAGTACTGTCCCTCTGTTTAGGAAGAACTGCAGAATATATTTGCACTGAGTGCAAATCAGCAGGGTGCAAAATCATGTGTATATCTTGCAAATTTTTGTGTGAAAAAAATGTAAATATATATGTGCTTAGAATACTGCAGAGTGACACAAGAAACTAGGAACAGGAAATTGGCTCTCAGGTGGAGAATTTAGGATGGAGGACAAGAGTTGGGGGGAAACTTTCATTAGATATCACTTTGCACATTTTTATTTTTGATCTATGTGCATAGATGCCCAATTCAAGAACGGGACAATGAATCTTTTTTCACACATGAACAAGTAGTGGCGACGGGGGAAGGCATCTGCTCTAAGGGGCCCTCCTGGTCCCCAAGTAGGGTCCTCCCACCCATCTCACCCCTCTAACACCTCTGGGGAAATTTCACAGGTGGGGGATGTGACAGGGAGGGGTGTTCGGTGTTATAATTACTGCTTTCGGTACCTTTTTTTTTTTCTAACAGGATGTGCTGCTTGGGGCCAAGGCCCTGGGCCAAAGCAATAGCAAACGTGCTGTTCGCGGTACCCTCTCCGAGTTCCCGGTATTTGGGAAATGGTCACTGATCAGCAACAGCGGGGGTGCAAGAGTTGAGGGAAGACCCAAACAACCACTGTGGCGGGAAGGGAGGCCCACGGGGGCTCCATTCAGAAAAAGAACAATTGGTGGTTTCAGGCAGCTGAGGCGAGCGTAGAAGGGAAATGAGACAGCCTACGGGGGAGAAACACTGACCCTTGCCTCTATCCAAAAAAGGAAAGAAGTAAGTGCAAACCAGTTAGTCTTTAGTGTACAATGCTTCTTCCTTTAGCAGCTTTTAGAACTCTCAAAAAAGATGAGCTCACCATCTCTTGTCTGCCCGTCTCACTTCCCTGGAAGACGAGGGCACTCTGCTTTAAGCAGCTCCAAGTATACACCCGGTTTATTTTATTACCCCTTTTGTTATTGCCATTAATCTTCTCCAAGACCCCTCCAGGAAAACATCCCGCTCTGCAGATGCAGAAACTGGAGCTTAGAGAAGCCACATGGCTTGCCCAAAGTTGCAACAGTGGAGCCATGATTAGAATCCAGTTCTGACGCCATGATCTCTGCTACCCCGGGCTAGGGAGAGACCCCGTCTCAGGCTCCGAGATCACTCCTTATTGAGCCAGCTACAAAGGCCCCAACTCAGACCCCTGGATTTGCAAACTGCCACTGAAAACATCAGAGGGCACAGTGACATTTGCAAGAAGTCAAAATAATTCACCCAGGAAACCCTGTTGAAGACAGGGAAAGGACTCCCAGGATTTACCTGCCTGGGTAATCATGGTTTGTATTTGCTTCTGTGAAAATACGGGCTTCTCAAGTCCACGTACTTGATGGCAATCTCACACCCATTCATCACAAGAGTCTTCTGTTTGCCCAACAGCCAGGTCCACAGCTACTTAACTCCATGAGCACTGTCAAGATAAAAGCTTGTTTGGAAGGGCTATGACCTTCTCTAGAGCTTAAAAAAAAAATCTTGCAGAAGGCTTTAAACTAAAAGGCAACTTGATTCAAATAAGTTAAGGAATCTTGCGGGATTCGTTGGTTGAATCATCAGGCAAGATTCATTGAGGACCTACTACATGCCAAGGATCCCAAGATGACTAAAAAATAGTTCCAGTCTTTATAGTCCTTTACAGTTTCAACACAACATAAGTAATAACACTGGGAGATAAAGTCTAAAAGAGATGCCTCAACAGATGCTAGAAACTGAAAAAGGGCAAGTGGTTAATCCTTCCTAGGATGGAAAAGTGGAGCGAGGGGTAGAGGGAATGGGAAATTGTGAGAAGCCTTTAGAGGAGGTAGCCTTTGCAATGAGCACTCCAGGTAGGTTGAAGAACATGAATGAAGTTTTGGAGGCTTGAAAATTCATTATGTATGCAAGGGTGATTCTCATCAAGTTGGAATCTGTCTCCCATTCCTGTCCCCACTATCAACTTGCTATATAATTCTAGACATCTCATTTCACCTCTCTGATTTGCAGGGTCAAGTAGTTTGTGTGCATTTTTTGTATACATTATAAAAACAGAGGGAGAAGGAGAGAGACAGACAGACAGGGGACCTGTGTCAGTTTAAAATAAGAAGGGATACAGAATTACATGTCATGGAAGGTCCTGACTGGGTTTATCACAACCTGCAGGCATTCCTGCATGAAGACACACATGTTTGATTCAAAAGCCACAAAGGAAGGATTCCAAGGTTAGCTGGTGGCTGTCATTCATATTGCCTCATGTCTCCTGTCTCTGGTCAAATTCTCAAGAAAATAGGAAGTAAAAATAAAAAGAGCTAGACAGCTGAGAGCAGTTGACAGCGGGAGGCTCAGAAGGAGCCAGAAAATGGAATTCTCCTTTAGCGTCATTCTGGTCCCTCTGACTGGATTGCTCGCAACCTCCCTCTTTTCTTGGCCAGACCCAGCATCAGCACGAACTATTTCTGCATCCCCTCCCTGATCCACTGAGACAGGGCAGGTACTGTTTCAATGCTTCCCAACAATCCAGGCTGCTTTCCTTGTAGCCTTGACCATACTGAATTGGAAGTCCATTAATTTTTTTTTCAGATTTGCCTGTCTTTATTTCAAAACCTCATGTCCATTATAGAATCATAATAACTAAAACTTTAGCTTCTCAGGAAAAAAAAATCACCACTTACTCTTGTCCATTAACTTTTTAACATTCCTCATTAGACAGAACATCTCATTAGGACAGCCATCATGTCTCTTTTTATACCCCTAGCCTGTTACCTAACGTGGGAAAAGTAACTGTTGACTGTGAACAAGGAAACAAGCGAACGAGTAAATAAGAGAACAGAAGATGGAAGATAGTGACAAGTGGCAACTACCACAGAGTCACTGAGTCTGAAAGTCTGGTTCCTCAGAGCATGGATGAAGCACTGGGGTTCCAGCGAGAGGGAGGAGCAGCAAAGTCCCCGTCAGAGAAGTCCTCTATTATAACTGTTATTGAGACCACATTTTATCCCCCCATGCTGGCGTTTTGAAAATCCAGGTGGGTTTTTGGCCATTTTCTATGGGGATCCAAAGGTAAATTCCTATCTGAATAGTTAGAATTCAATGGCTGGGCCAAATGAGTTTTAGAAGACATGAAAGGAATATTTAAGAAAAGGAAAGATGAGCTATTATTTGATATGGGAGATGGCAGGTAGAATAAAGTGGGATGATGGACCTCAACTGAGCCACAGGAATTAGTGGAGAAGTCAAGGCAGATGATGGTGTTGATAAGGAAAGTGATGATGATGGTGATGGTGATGATGATGATAAGACAATAGTAGAGATGACGGTGGTCAACACTTTGAGCATCTTAATATGCCCCATGTTCTATATTCATTATCTCATTTACTCCTCACAACAACCCTAGGAGGTGGGTAGTATCTTTACCCTATTCTGCAGATGAGGAAAATAAAACTCAGAAAGGTTAAATAAATGCTCAGGGTCATATAACTCATAAGAAACAGAGCCAGGACTTAAACCCAAGTCTGGCTCCAAACCCCATTCAGCTACACAGGGTTGTTCTGCCATCCATTTCTTTCTTACAGGTTTATATGCTCTTACTTAGAATCTTAATATCTTCATGCCAATATGCCCTGTCTCCTGAACAACTGTCAGAATCACTGCTAAGAAGAAATAAGCTTCACATCAAACTTATTCCCTGGAAGTAGGTCAAAACACTCCTGACTACCCACACTAACTCAGCAGTGACTTCATCTGCATATTCCAAAATAAAAGGCTGCTGTCACATCGCAGACAGCATCCAAAAGCCTGTTTTCAGAAGGTAGAAGGTGAGATCAATTGTGCTGGGATTAATCCAAATTTCAAATAGTGCACATCACAATTCTCATGAACAACTGAATTTTCATATAGATCCTATCAGGTCTGCTTGCTGCCCTTCTTTAAAGGGAGCCCTGATTTCCTTTCTGAAGCTTTCTCAAGCTTTCTCAAGTCTTTTCTTTGGAAGGAATAATTATATTAGGTGCCTGGTCTATTCCAGGGAATTTAATCATGATGGGCAACTAATTGCCAGCTCTCAAAAGACAGGAAATATGACCATTAACTCCTATTTACCCAAAAGTCAGGGGATGGGATGGTCTCATTAATTTAATAGTCTGGTGAATTTTAAAAGACTGGAAATAACAAAAGATGGATTTCTGGATTTCCAGAATGTAGACAATAGTAGACTACAATACATTTAACCCCGTATGGAATAAGAGTGCATACAGTTTACAGAGCGCTCTGAAGAACACTACCAAGTACAATCCAGCAAAGCCACGAGGGAAATACCAGGCTTATCTGCATTATAGACAGAAAAGCTTGGAAAGATTTAATTATGTTCCCCAGATCACACAGCAAATAAGGGGCAGAGCTAGCATCTGAGCTGTGTCTCTGAACTCCTCACTCAGGGAGCATTCTGTCACCCGTCCTGCTCCGTATTTTTGATCACTCTTCCTTTCCAACCCAGGCAAGCTTTGCCAACACGGATGGACAAACCGAACTTAAGGACAATGAGGAAACCATACAGAAGTGCAGACAGTAGTCTGTCTTAGTCCAAAGTAAATAAGGAGTCTATTAGGGAATCTATATGGTTTATGAGCCCCTTGAATGCAAGAGCCATGTCTTGTTGACCTTTTTATACCTAGAGCTCAGCACTGAGTAAATGTTGGTTGAATTCAGCAACTAACATGTTACTATTCTATTTGGATAACAAAGGGTTTAGGGGGAGTCCTGAGCTATCAACCAACTCTCTCCCAAATATTCACTCTTATCATGTCAAACTAAGATCTCATATTTAGGCTGAGATTATTCCTGAACAGAATCCTTTGCAATCTTTCACCTGGCAACGTCATCAGGTACTGTCAAAAGATGCCTCCTTGAAAGCGAAAAAAGAAGCACTAATGACATCAGGTTGATGAAATCAGAGCCTTGTCTAGGTCAGCCAGTGAGCACCAAATCGAGGACTGGCTTCCAGCCACAGCTTGCACGGACGTGCAGGACAGGCCAGATGGCCTGAGAGGACCAGAGGATGAGACCAGAGTTATCCCCAGCCTCCTGTAGATGCCCTCGGTCATGGGGGCCCAACTAAGCTTCCATGAGGCCAAATGACAGGGCTACACTTCCAGAGATGATCAGTTACCCACTCCTGCTGCTGACCACTGACCACTGCTCATGCGGGGGCATGCCTGTCGCCCACAACCCAGACCAGTCAATAAGGCTGGGAATGAATGGCCAAAGACTTGGGTTTCAGACTGCTGTGGTGTAAGAATCTTGATTTTGTTAGCTGAGAGACCTTGGGCAAGGTGCTTAACCTCCTTGAGCCTTAAGTTCCTCTTCTGTAAAATGAATAGGCACAAAGATTACAGGGATAATATGGGTAAAGCATCCAACACATAGCAGTGGAGCTAAGCCTCATATGACACGTGAAAGTTACATATAGCTTAAATAACTCTTGAGAATCCCTTAGTCACCCAGAAAGGACAATATACACATTCTTTTGTATACAATCTGCCACGGTAATATAGACATATAAATATATGATGTATACAGTAGTCAGTATACATGCAAAATACATGCAGAGATATAACTTTATGGTATTATAATCACATACAAAAGAGTATGTAGTTGAATTTGCATGGGTTAAATAGACATATGGGGAAACTCCATTCTACACAGAAGTTGAGGATTTATGTTACTGTCCTGGGAGAAGTAGAAACAATGAAACATAAAATGACTATTATCATAATGAATTAAGCATATTCCCTAATCAGGGCACTCTTCTGAGCACTGTTTCCTGATCTAATCTTCACAACAACTCTACAGTATAGCGCTTGTTATTATCCCCATTTTAAAGATGGGGAAACTAAAGAACAGAGAAATTAAGTAACTTAAATAGGTTAACAGATAGTCTGGTCCACAAAGGAGACTGTGACCTAGTGATACAGACGAACTAAAACTGAAATCGATAGTACATGAATGCTAGTAAGACGATAACTGGATGAATAAAAATGAGTGACAAAGGAGTGCTACAGATGACACTTCATAAACTTGGGATTTTAAAGCTGGAAAGACCCTGAATGCATCTCATCACGGAGGGGGAGAGTTCACTGTGGGATCAGCAGTTCAGAAAGGACATTCTGAAGTTGAGACCTCAGCTGTGCCTTAAAGGATGGGTTTGCCTAATCAATGGGGTAGGAAAATGGAAGCAAGAGCCTGTGTGTTGATGATGGGTTGCAAAAATGGGAAAGGACAGGGATGATGTGAAAAGTAGATGAAGGTCATATTATATGGGTCTCTGGGGTAGCACTCCGAAGACTTTGACTATGGACCTTAGGGAGCCACCGAAGACTCCTGAAATGTGGAGGAAGAAGATTAAAAAGGGTATTTGGGGAAAATCAATCCTGCCCGTAGCCTAATATGTTTGGGCCATCAGGCCGGATGGACTGCCCCTCTATGAGAAACAGCTAAAACCAGTTTTGTGGAGTTCATTCTTACTCAGCAAGCAAATAGTTAAACAAATATGTCTTCTTTCAGGATGAATCTGGACTTTCCGAGCCCTTCAGGGACATCTTCATACACAACCCACAGGGCTTCTGCTGAACGTCCTTTGTAGCCTCGTGACAAATTCATTCCTGGCACTTAACAGTGATGCTTTCTTTTTACTGTGCCTGGTAAACTGTCTCCTGGAAAACACCTTCCCTGAACCTTCTCCCCCAACACTTAATTCTTTCCATCTTCACTGCTCCCCCAAGTTGTGTTTATCTGCGTACTTGGTAAATTGTCGAGAGTGATATAAACATCGTCTACAGAGACATCCTGACTTCTGGTGCCCAGAGCTTTCATAGGAAAATAAAGTGTTTTGTCCCCAATACCGTCTTTCAAAAAGATTTGCTGATTTAGGCAAGTCTGTTTTGCAAAGCTGGGAACACAAAAATTTAATCAAACGGAGCCCAGTTCATTTCAAAGAAATTGAAGGTAGTGTGGTGTCAGAGCTGCTCATGGGTTGTAAGGAGGTGCCTAGTGGCAAAGTGCAATGTCATAACTCAGCCATGTTTATTTGAGAAGAAGAAAAATGTAAATCCCTGGGCCTGGAATTTAAGGTTCTTTATATCTGATTCCAGCTGGCAACTCAAGCCTTTTCTCCTTGATGCCCTTCATGAATCTGGCGTGGCGAACAAAAGCACTGTCCACTACTCTCTGTGGAAACCCAGCATTCACCAATCTCGGTGCACTTGGTGAAACTAGTCCTCCTTTTGGGAATCTCCCCAGGCCACCATCCTCATCTTCACATGTGCAAATCCTTCACTCCCTCATTCTCTACATTTAAGGTCCACTGTATGCCAAGCAGTTTACCCTTCCATCTTTTCCAGTGGGGATGATGGCTTGGTTGACACGGAAGACATTAGCAGTTAGGAACTCCTTCCCCTCACTCTAAACATCCACAGCTTTTTTCTTGATCTTTCTCAAGATCCCACATTCTCCTTTATACTATTTTTTTCCCATCTATTTTATGACCTCCACTAGACTGAGAGTTCCTGATGGACAATATCTATGGCTGTTTCATCTTTGAATCTTTTTGACAAAATAAGTACTCAACAGTGAGCAGGCACACCGACTTTGGAATGGGCAAATGCAGATTGGAAAGGCAGCTCCACCATTTATGAGGTAAGTGACCTCGGTGGGACTAGTTAAATGACCTCTGTAAGACTCCATTTGTTCCCGCCTGTGGCACACAGCAAAATCTCAGTAAGTGGTAGTTTCGAATTTCTAATACATAGCCAAAGACCACTTACTTATTTTACTTAGCACAGTACACAAGAAGAGCCCCACGTGAACACACACCAACTTGAATTCTCTTACTCTGGTTCAAATAGATGCATATAAGTGTGATTGTATTAATTAAAACTTTATTGCAGATATTTCTTTCACAAGGCAGGTTTTTTTCCTGCTCCCAAACTCATAAAGAAACAGCAATTAAAGTTGAAAAAGCTAGCGCTTAATCATCTACCACCTTCTTCAGAGTTTATCAATTACTAAACAAATAAGCCTAGTCAGTGATTCATTGTTGTCAAGTGCGTGTTGTGGGATTGAGGGCAGGGGCAGGCAGGATGAGGTAGGGGAGTCATTTAACCAAAGAAAGAAAAAGAAAAAGAATCCAGGCCTAGTGAAAAGTTAAAATCATGTTATTCTTTCTAAGCAGCAGTAGTGGTTGGTTCTCAGTGTAAATGGTGGTGCTTTTAAACTACCCAAGACACAGAAACAACCATTGAAGAAAGGAAATCCCATTAAATATTCTCAAGTCAACCTCCTTAATTTAAGCTAATAGATAGGGAAGGGTAGATCATGAATTTGAAGGATTTTCAAAAACATGCCATTGTATTACCTTCATCTCACATGGGGGCCTCAGCTACCTCACTGCTAATTAAACAGCCCCACACTGAAATTCCCTGTATAGAGCACATAATAGATTATCATATTGAGCACACAATGTGGACTACACCACTCTGGAGGGTAGGGGAGAAACACCCTTATGCACAAGAACTAGGTTCTTCCCTAGGTGAGAGGCATTTAGAGATCCATCTTCATTTTAAGATAGAGTGAAATAACACAAAACAGAAGAAACCTCTGCATGTCGTACAAACTTCCAGAAGGGACCATTCCCATGTAGTTGGGAGTAACCAATTTCCCTCTTTTAGAGGAGACACCATTGTAGCTGGGCTTTGAAGACTGAACTCCCCGGGAAAGTTAAAGAATTCATCTTTGTTGAGTACCTGCTCTGTGCCGTATATTTTATTTTTTTTAATTGTAGTATAGCTGATTTACAATGGTGTGTTTGTTTCTGGTGTACATCATTTTATACGCCATGTTTCATTTAATTCTTACAGCTTTCTGGTTATTGGTATTATATTCTCATTATAAAGAATTATAAGAAGAAAAATGCGACAATGAACATATGTATGTTCATGTATAACTGAAAAATTGTGCTTTACACTGGAAATTGACACATCATTGTAAAATGACTACAACTCAACAAAAAAAAAATGTTTAAAAATAATTATAAGAAGATACTTTTCCCAAGTCCACACCACCGAGAAGTAGGACTCAGGATCCTAATACGGGCCAGGATGACCCCAGAGCCTGCGACCTCACCTCCTCTACACCCTGTGCCTCCTGCCCAGCCCGTATGAGGTCAGTTCCATGGGACACGGTGGCAAAAACCCTGGTCCCAGGGTTTCTACCACAGCAGCCAAACAATGAAGGTGTGAAAGCCTTTGTGAGCAGTTCATTCTGGTAAGTGGATTATGCTCACGGCCAATACTGCTTCTGCTGTTCATTACCCAGTATAGATTAACTAATTCACAGCTAACTTATCGCTAATTTATACAATGAATGAGGATTATTGGAGTGAATTGAATGAATTTCTCTCCTCAGAGGCAGGGGAAAGGTTAACTTTGGCCCAGTTCAAGGCTAATTGTAATACATTTTATAAAATACTGAGCTTGTCAGGGGTCTAATGAGGTGTTCCCAGAGCTTTGATTAGGGCATCAGGCCTTCGGGAGCTAACATACAGCTGATGTCTGTGTGAAAGGCCAGGGAAGTACCAGAAAGCCTTGTTAGAATGTGGGTAGTAGAAATCTTACAGTACTTACAGAAACAACAACCCATTGCCTCTCCCCAATGGGATGGCTAAGCAAATTGTGATTCCTCCCTACAGAGGGGTGGTATGCAGCCGTTAAACACCTCACTAGATGCTGGGTTTGGTTTTTTGTTGTTTTTTTTTTCGGTCTTCTCTACAGGCTTCTCCTCATGGTGCCAAAGAGGCAGCCTTGGCCCTCTTCTCCTCTTCTCTTACTAAACTACTCTCCCCTCCAGTGCTCTCACCCAGTCTCATGGCTTTTAACACCTCCAACATTTAAAACCTCCACATTTATATCTCTACATCTCTCTCCTGCACACTCAACTCGTACATCCAACTTCTGATTTGACACCCCCATCGAATGTCTGATAAACATCTCACAATTAGCATGTTCCCAGTTGAACGATTATGGAAGTTTTGATTTTGGTCTCTCCCTGCCTCCCCTTTGCCTCCCCAATCTATTTCTTCTGAAGGTTTTCTCAGTCTCAAATAATGGACACATTGGCTTTTCAGTTGTTTAAGTCAAAAGAACGTGGAGTCTCACTCTGTCTCATGCTCCACATTTATCCATCTGCCTAGACTCTCATTGCGTCTGCTACCAAATACTGTATTATCATCTCAACCTGTAGACTACATGTAGAAACTAAGCACTTCTGGCCACCTGATGCCACCAACCTGGCCTGAGCCACCATCATTGCCTGTCTGTATTTGGGTATTGCCTCCAACAATCTCCCTGCTTCCACTCTTGCCCCCGGCATTCTGTTCTCACAATAGACAGAGTGGTGCTGAGGGCGGGCCATCTCGTCAGAGTGAAGGACCAAGTAACTCGCTAGTAACCGTAAGACCCTGTGTGAGCTCATACACTCACACACACACACATACACGCACACACACATGTACTTGCCCCCTGTCCCCATATCCTGCCCAACCCCACCGCTTGTCAACTACAGTCTGGCTACACTGGGCCCCTTGCTTTTCCTAAAAATAACACACATCTTCCCACCTGGGTCCACTATCACGTAGATCAATGGGCCTCAATCTCCTCATCTACAAAACAAGGGAATTGGACCAGACGATCTCTCATGTCCCTCCACAAAGATGTTAGGACTCTGTAAATGTCTTCATGTGCAAAGAGGGGAGACTGTGAAATCCCAGGCCTGACAATGGGGCAATATGATGATTTCTGACCAATCAGAGAAAAATCTGCATTTCCATACCTCTTCACCATTGGCTCTGCAAATCAAAATTAGATTTAGTGACACACTCTTAGAGTGGGAACTAGAAAATAACAATGGTCCATAGGAACAGTATTTAACGATTAAATGTTATGGCCTTGGTGACTGTGTTATCATAATAAAGAAAATTATTTCCTAAAAATGCTAAGGGAAGGGAGGGAAACAGTGTTTTATGACTACTATTATAAAAATGAAAATTTAAAAATAAATAAGGTTTATGGAAGAAAAATCATCAACATGCTAAGAGTAATGGTGCTAAAGTCATGGAATTAAGGGTGATTTTTCTTTCTTTTCATTTTTTTTCTGAATTTTCTACTACATGGCTTCTACTATGTTGTTTATTTTTTTTTACTACTGTAAATAATGAAGTTGTAAGTGTGGATGTGTATTTAATCTTTTAAATATTTAAACCAGGAGATTGTTCTCCAGCTAGAAACAATAGGTTATATTCTTTCAATTACTGGGTCCATCCACAATAGGCAAATTAGAAACAGTGTTCTTTGAACAAGAACGTGGTAATAAAAGATTAACAGGCAATTTCCCTACATTGATGTGGATCAGCCATGCAGTCAACTCAGTTGGCAGCCAAGAGCTCAAACACACGGACTCAGGTATTTTCTTACCACATAGACACAGCTAGTGGCATACTCACTGATTCAAACTGATGGACTTGCTCAGACACCCTTGGAGGGATTATGTATTCCTTTTCTTTCCAGTGATGCCAGGATGTTATCCTTAAGTAAAGCCTCATCATTTGAGAGTATTCATTGAGTTTCCCAAATTACAATCCAGTCTATGCAGTGTGTTCAATCTATATCATGGATCAAGGAATGCAGGGTCCAAAGTTGTAGATTCAGAGTCTTCTAGACAGAAACTCTTTGACTTTGACCAGTTTACTTAATCCCAGGTCTCAGTCTTCTCATCCATAAAATGGGGAGGGTAAGACCCTTGTTACCCTTGAGGAAAGAAAGAAGGGAAGGAATGGGGTGGGGGGGGAATACCTTCCACCTTATGAGGTTGTTATATGCATTCAATGTTATAACAAGTTAGCATAAAATTTGGCTCACAGTACACATTCAAAAATTTGGTCCTTCATCCATTCAACAAGTGTCTCCTGAAAACTGAGCATGTGCCAGTCCTGTGCTGGTGATGTGGATACAACAGTGAGCAAGGCTCGTTCCCCTGCTCTAAAGAAGTGTCTAAGCTGGTCAGAGAATCCAAGGAGAAAAAGGCTGATCCAATCCTGTAGAGCATGCACTAGATGTGCGGAAAACACTGTGCTGTAGGAGCAGAGGCGACGATCACACGGTAGCGTTAAATAACCCCTGAACACACTAAGAAGTATTTTTAATATCAACAGTAACTTGAACGTTCATTATGAATGGACGCATACTGCCAGGCACTGCTCAGAGACGATCAGAGCTTTTAACTTGCATCATCATCTCATTGATTCTATTCTATTATGAACGCCCATTTTAAGATCACTGAGACACAGAGTGGTTAGGTAACCTTCCTAGAATCACACAGCTGGTAACCATTGGAGCCGAGATTCGAAGCCAGGAAGTCTGACTCCCGACCTGCATTTCCCACCACCGTGTGCACTGCCTTCTTCACTGGCTACTGTGCTTGTTAAGTGAGGCAACAAGGGTAAAGTGTATAGAATACTGACTGTCACAAAGTGTTGGATAAATGTTAGCTGTATTAGTAATAGCAGAAGTAGCAAAAGCAGTAAGAGTAATAACAGAAGTAGAAATGAAGTAATAATAGTTGTAGCAGGAGTACTAGCAGGGTAGTGGTATTAATAACTGTAGTAGCAACAACAGCATTTCAAGCACTCTACAAATGCCAGCAGTTATTATTAGTCTGGGCTTAGAAGCATTCTAAGAAGGAAGGTGAAAAGTGTTCTTTACTTCTGTTTCATATGACTCCTGCTCTCATGAAACCTACTTCTTGGTACAGAAGAAGGACCCACTCACATCATACAGCTGGTGATTTAGAAGAAAACCTATTGTAGCTTCAAATTGAAAAGCTGAATTTCTAAGAACCTAATTATTTAGGAAAAATGTCACCTTTTAGGGTTAGTGCAGAAGAAATATAATCGTTAAGCTCCATGAGCACACTTAGCATAGCCAAGGCACTACAGCAAGTTCCAGGCTGTCTAGTCCTTACAAGTGCTCTGTGGGATAAATACTGTCCTGTCCCCTTTCTATACGTGAGAACACGGAGGTTCAGAAAAGGTAAACCGTTTGCTCGAGATTTTGCATCTAAGAAAAAGAAAGGAGTTTACACATCCAGTAAGTATCAAGCCAGGATGCTAATCCAGAGCCATTAACGCTGCTCACCTGGCCACTGGGATGCGGGTAAAGTACAGCCCAGGCTGCTAGTGGATCAGACAAGCAAAGAAGACAAGCCAGAGTGTGTGGAGAAGAGGAGCTGCTGGAGCAGGAGGCTGGAGGGAGATGCCTCTGCAAAGATGAGGCCAGGAAGGAGGGAGCTGGGTCAGCTGTCAGGCGTGAGGCTGGCCCTGCCCTTCCAGAGCTCCCCACCCAAGAAAAACCACACAGTGAGACACACACTTGTTTAGAATGTCTTGTTTTTAAGCTGCATTTTGTTTTGTCATCTGCGTCAAGGTGTACAAGACCGAAATCAGAATACCAAGAGAAGCACCTTTTGTTTTTTATTTTGGTTTCTTCCAAAATGCACCCAAATTAATAACAAGTTTTAAGTGATATTTTAGATTTGGGACAATATTAAGGGCCACATTTATACACCTGTCTGACTCCCTTCGCCATTAGTACTCACCTGAAGCAATCACAGAAGCTTGAGAATGGCAGTCATTCATTCAGTCAACATTTATTAAGCACTTACTGTGTATCAGACCATGGGCTTGGCAATGTGGACTTGGCAGTGAACAAGAAGGGGCACAGTCCTTGTTCCCCTGGAATTCACATTCTAGTTGAAAGAGATGGGTGATAAATGCAAGACCAAACTGAGACACATACTTGGACTCATATAAAAAAAGGGACATGAAAGAAAGCTATTCAGGTGGACAGGCTGTAATAGGTTGGGTGGTCAGGGCTGGCCCTGAGAAACTGATGGGTGAACTGAGAAGAAACAGCAGGGAGGAGCCTTCAGATGTGAAGGTCTGAGGCCAAAGACATCCGAGGGGAGGGAAGAGCTAGTGCAAAGACCCTAACACTAAGGAAAGCTGGGGGTATTTGAGGAACATAAAGAAAACCAGTCTGTCTGGATCACAGGGTGCCAGGGAGAGAATAGTACGAGACAAACTCCAGAACATATTCAGGGACCAGATCAAAAAGGAACTTGTAGGCTCGGTGGAAGGAGCTTGAATTTTACTTTAAGTGCTAGAGAATCCACTTGAGGATGCTAAGCAATCCAGAGAAGGGGCTTACTTTTATTGGGGAAAGCATCTACTTAATACTCGTGCAGAGGATGGACCATAGCGGGGGCAAAGGAAGGCGATAAAACAGGAGGATATAACAGAGGTCTAGGTGGGCGAGGATGGGGCGTGCACTAGGATGCTTTTGGTTTATTCGGAGCAAAGCAGACATATCTGAAAAGTGTTTTCAAGGTAGAAGAGGTCTCCCTGACGCGTGGACATGGGGAGAATAAGGGAATTTGTGAACCCCAGGAAGATCCCTAGGTTATGGCCAAAGGACCTGAAGACTTGGTGGCGTCAATCAATGAAGTGGGAAAGGAGGGAGAAGAGCAAGTTGCTGGGGCACTGGGAAGGGAAATTCAAGGGTTTGGACATGACGGGTCAGAGACGGGCATCAGACATCCAAGGATAAATGTCAAGGAGGCATTTAGATACAGGAATCCTGAGTTCAAGGAAAGGACAAGGCTGGAAACAAGGATTTTGGCTTTTTCACCATATGGATGGTAAGCCTGGCATGTGTGACTGGATAATCACCTTGAAGTTGGAAAAACTAGGTTCAAACTATCTCATGATGACTACTATAAGCCTCAGTGTCCTCATTTATAAAATAGGGATAGTAACAGTCACCTCATAAGGTATTTTCACAAGTTAAATTCTGTTTGTATATAAGGCCCTAATCTGTATGACCCCAAATCCTTGGTCCAGTCTAATATCATATCAAGGTCCCAGTAAGGCCAATGTCATCAGGGTTAGGATTTCTCAAGAGACAGGGATAATAGTTGATTTGCAAAGAAAGGCAAGATCCTATGGTCCCGTGGTCTCCATCCACACTGCTTTTTTTTCTTCTTTCTCCTTGTCCAACTGCAACTCCAACATGTTTTCACAAAGCACACAAACGTGTACACTACATTTGGGCCATTCTCCATGGGCTGCTGGACCCCAGATCCTCAGGAAAGAAAAGATCTTCAGGAGTCCTGAGCTGATGGCGCATGACCTCAGGGAGTTGTCATTGGCAGGGGTCAAGGGCCATTACACAATGTCACGGCAAGTGGCAGCTGATTCCCCTTGGCCGGGATGTGCAACGGCTTTCCTTAGAGCTCTGGGTTGGTGCCCAGTAAGGTGAGTGGCAAGCAAAGGAGTCTTCCATCAATGGGGTACCTGAAGACACCAATACGCATGTGCCCTGAGCTGCCCTCTCTGCCACGTTCCATTGTCCAGAACAAAGAGTGGCAGAGTCTACAGTAATAATAGCTACCACTTATTTATTCTGTATCAGACAGTGGTGCAAGCACTTTCCACGTATTGCCTTGTTTAATCCTTCCAGCAATTCAGTAAGATGGATACTATTATAGCTCCCAAGTTACAGATGAGAAAACTGAGACTTGGGGAAGATAGGAGATTGCTCAAAGTCAAACAGCTCAAAAGTGCTGGGCATTGAATGCAGATCTGCTCTTAACCACTATGCACTATACCCTCTTAGCAGTACAGTGTGCTACCCCTTTTCAGTTTTTGTCAGCAACATTGCCCCCCCCAGGCATAGTGGGCACAGTGGGAGGAGTCAGGATGAGTTCTGGTCCCAGGTCTGTTACTAATTATGTGCCCTGTAGTAGTAAGTCATGTACTCTCTCTGAGCCTTAGTTCCCTTATCTTCAGAGTGGAGAGAGGCATCTTTGCCTCACCAGGAGTATTGGGAGCACACAATGTGGTAACTGATGTAAAAATGATTGGCAAACTTTCAGGAGAGGACTGTACATAACGATGATGAAGAAATACTGGTGATCACGATGACGCTGATGAGGATGATAACAATGATGCACACGTATGTGCACACACGTACATGAGTGAAAACATCTCAGGAGTCTCTTCATTACTTATTAAAACAGTTAGAATAGTCCCTCGATAGTGTTCAAAAAATATTCTTAAATAAATAAGTAATGAAGAGGAAGGAGAAAGAATTGATAAAGGAGAATTCAATAGATTCAATGCACTTCAAACAACTGGGTCCGGAAACGAATCACCTGGATACATATAAAACTGGGGTCAGCATGAAGTTCAAGGTTTAAGGTTTTGATAGCAAGATAAGGATTCCACACCGATGTTCAGTTTTATCCCTCAGAGACTTCAGGAAGACTCCTCAATGGCCAGAGAACTTTCCTCATCTAGCATTTAGCATAGTGTTTAGCACATAGTAGGTTCTTTAAAATGGTGTCTTTTCATTAGCGCCCTTTTCTTCTTTCTCACATCTCTCCCTTTTCCGTCACTCCTTGCCTCTCTCCATCTCTCTCCCTCTCTTTCTCTCTTTTACATATTTTCAGATTCTCTTGCTGTCCCTTCCTTTCTCTTTCATCCTCCTCCAATCATTTTTCCTAGCCCACTATGTAATGAACTTTGTTCTTTGTCTTTTGGGTCTCCTCTCATATGTGAACCCAGCAAGCTCTTTCCTCCCAGGTTTTTTTGATCACATTCAATAAGATGTTCAACCATATGGCCAACACAGAAAGTCTTCTTCCAGGCAATCCAGCCACTGTCATCTTTGAACGGCCAAAGTTCAGTTTCAATGTCCAACCCATAGATTGACTCATCACCAAGGGCACCCTAAAAACCACTGATATGATGAGGGCCACCATTTCAATTAATACAGTAGTTAAAGGGAAACTCGTCAGTTCCAGGAAACGTGTTCTTTTCGTTGCTGTAACAGCCTACCGTTTTAAAGAACTAGCCATATGGGTTTCTGTCTCCCTCTCTGAATTTTGACCCTCTGGAGAGCCCTATTCATATTTATCCTCTTATTTAATTCTCACAGCAACCACATAGGTGGACCCTACCCACCCCACTCTGCCCCTTCTCCCCCAGCCCTGAAAAGAAAGAAAAGAAAATAGAAGGAAAAATAGAAGAAAAGAAGGAAGAGAGGGAGAGAGAGATGAAAGAGAGAGAAAGGAAGAAAGAAAGAAAGAAAGAAAGAAAGAAAGGAAGAAAGAAAGGAAGGAAGAAAGGAAGGAAGGAAGGAAGGAAGGAAGGAAGGAAGGAAGGAAGGAAGGAAGGAAGGAAGGAAGAAAGAAACCTCCAAGTCACACATTTATTATTTATTATGAGGAAAACAGAGTTCAAGGCCATGTCCCCAGTCTCCAGTGGTGCTGGGAAGGTTCAGATGACCCCTCCCCCAAACCTTTATGCAAAGTCCTGAAGACCCACCATCAGAGTTATTCAGGAGAGAGAGAGTACAGGTTAAGGTTGTAAAATCAGACAGATCTGGGTTCATGCCTTAGTTCTAGCACTCACAAGCTTTGTGACCTTGGGCAAGTTATTTAGGTTCTCTGTGCCTCATTTGTCCTAAAGAAAAAAAATATTATCTTCCTTGTAGAGTGAAATGTGATAATGCATGAAAAGCCCTTCACAGAGCTCCTGGGAAATGGTCAAGTAAAGTTAGCTACTGTCACTGTAAAGTTTTGATTCCTGGAAAGGATGATCCCTTAAGCCACCATCAGGAGAGTGAATATGAGGGGTCAGGATACAGACCGGAGGAAACCAAGAGTTGAAATTGAAGCAGAGTATCCTCCCACCATCTCACTGAGAAAAAGTATAAATCGAGAAGGAGCAGGCCCCCATGGTCCTGTGTCCAGGTCTCTAGAAATCATCACAATGGCCAGTACTTGAAGATGTCTTGTCCCCACAGGTTTTCCACCAAATCTCACTGGAGCTAATGTCGATGGATTCCAGGCATTCCTGGGCTCAGAGAGAGTCATCTCAGGAGGCACAGTGAGACTCAGCCCTGGGGAGGCGCGGGTGGCTTGCTTCCTGCACAAGGGCCTCAGGGCCTTCAGCCCAGTCACACCATGGAGTGTCAGAGAAGGGGTGGCATGACGAGTCCTCACTCTCCTGTTCATTAGGAGATGGATTAATTCTCTATGTTGATTCACCATAAAGCCTACAGATATAACTGGGGGCTGGGCAGGAGATCAGATGCCTCTGAAGCCCTCTGAATAACACCCAGGTGCTAGATGTCATTAAGGCGGGACCCCACACTCCTCACTCTTCATATCCCTGACAAGGCTTCCTAGAAAGGGACTCAGATGATCCTCACAACATTACCTGACAAGTCAAAGCCAGAGGTTTAAACCCAGCACAAACTTAAAAAGGTTCTTGTGGGTCCTTCAACACTGTTCACCATACTAAAGTCTTTCATTCCTTTAGATTATGAAACCTACTATGAGCAAGGCATTATGGTAGGTACTGAGAAAAGAAAAGTGCATCGTTAGTCTTAGGTGGCCAGGAGTATTGTGGGTGAAAGAAATGGCTTATTGGCATGGCTTCTCTTCCACACTACTCTGCAAAGGTGACTTGAGTCTCCAAGAGGGACTCGTCCCACCTCTCCTTAGGCCCTTCTGTGACCTTACTTCTGTGAATCATTCAAAAGCTCATGGAACGGGCCTTTTGGAATATTGGCAGTTGCTTTCAGTGTAACTGGCTTTCTGTTCAAGGACAAGGTATAAAGTTCCTTCCTTTCCTTAGCCCAGACATCGCCGTGTTTGGCAGTTGTGAGGCTGATCTCTGGCAACTTCTTAGTTTCACTGAAGTCTTTACTCCTATTCTTTAGTTTCTTTGCTGTTTTTATTGGGAGTTGAGGGAAGGCAAAGAATCTCTGAAACCCATATTCTGCCATCTTTGAACCAATCATCTCATTTTCAAGTTAAGTAGATGGGTCCAGAGATACAGTCAGAGTCAAGATGTCCTGAAGAGCACTGCTGTCCCAAACCCTGGTGTCTTGGTTCAACCTAATGACTGGGAAGGAGGGACCCCTGGCTTGATGCCTTGATGACAACTTGAGGGCGAACTGTCGTGTTGAGAGAGTATTGCCTCCAGTGATTCTCCCCTCAGTCTCACGGCTGTCTCCAGGAGACTCCATCCCGTCTCAAAGACTTGGATGTGTGGTTTGGCCAGCAAGTTCATTACATGTAATTTACTGTCTCATCCGGTGTGGAGAATCAAATTTGGTGAGACAATTAGAAGGAGTTGTGGTTTCCCAGTCAATTAACATTTATTAAGAGCCATCTGTAAGATAAGCTGATTCACTTATTCATTCACTGTAGCTTGTGTCCTTTTCACATGGGAGAGGCAGCAATTTGTGATAGTCTTAGAACCCGAGCTTGAAAGGCAGCTTTAGTTTGCCTCCTGCATGAGTTACTTACTAGCTGTTTGATTTTGAGTAAGTCCCCTAATCTCGATGAGCATGACTTTCCTCAACATTAAAACATTCTACTGTCCAGCACTTTATAAATAAAATCACAGTTAAATAATTCACGTGGTACTTGGCACTTCAATGCCTGAAAATTGTCAATAATAATAATAATGCATGCTAGATTATAACTGGATCGGTGTATTTGTAAGAGCAGGTCATTTCCTCTCTTATCTAGGAAAAACAGTTGAAGCATGCTTCAGATGTTTATTTTGCTTCTGAAACATGTATCTGGCAGTAAAAGGACAGTATGTTTGCATGTGCCTCCTACTTGGGACAACACACATTGACACAGATGAGTTTCACTCTTGAATCTGCTCAGTCTTGTAATTTTCTTCTCACTCAAAAAAGATTCTGACTTGACCACGGTGTTTCCAGTAGATCATTCACAAGAAGGACCTTTTTGAATATCAGCTGCACCTTTGTCTCCTTTTTTGTTTGTTTGTTTGTTATTTTTTGTTTTGTTTTTTGGGGCAGGCGGAGGTACTTAGGTTTATTTCTTTATTTATTTTTAGAGGAGATGCTGGGAATTGAACCCAGGACCTTGTATGCACTCTACCACTTGAGCTATATCCTCCCCTCTGTCTCCTTTTTGTTTAATGCTGAATTTGAGCTTGCAGTCCATTGGAGTGGATTCTTTTAGTATTTTTCTGCTACGTACATCCTGCAGTGAATTTACATCACACATGGGAAAGATCACCTCTTCCAATCCAACAGCCAAAAGTGAAGGGAAATTGAAATGAAGTCAATGGGTTACTAATGTGAAAAACCAGGTTATAAAACAAAATGTACATCATAATTTCATTTTTTTTCCTTTTTTAAAGTGTATTCTGGGAGGAGGATATAGCTCAAGTGGTAGAGCACATGCTTAGCTTACCCACAAGGTCCTGGGTTCAATTCCCAGTACCTCCTCTAAAAATAAATCAGTAAGCAAAACCTAATTACCTCCCCCCTTAAAAACTTTTAAAACAAATAAAGTATATTCTTAAATAAAGTGTTATTCTTACATAGTAAAAACCTTGGGAAACATACATTCAACTATTAATAGTAGTAAACTCCAGAAAGCAGGACTATAAATGATTTCTTCTTCTTATTTCTTCTTTTGGTATTTTCAGAAAAGATTCAATGAACCTGTGTTGTTTGCATAATTAGGAAAATAGCACAGTAAAAATTAGGTTAAAAAAAACCAAAACACCCTACTTAGCATAGTACCTGGCAAGTTTTAGATGTTCAATGAATGTATAATGATTGAATGAATGGTCCACAATTCTTGATGAGCTGACAGATCAACTGCCCTGGCATATCCATCATCCTGGCTCTACCCCACTGAATGATCTCTCCAAGATAAAAAGAGAGACAGGAAGTAGAAAAAAATGGAGAAGAGAATGGGGAAAAAAGATTTAGCAGTGAGATGCAATAAGGGAAAGGTTACATCATGTGATCATAGAATATTGGACCTGGAAGACATGATGTGAAAAACAGAGTCACATTTCTTGGGCACTGTGCAGACACCTCATGAAGAACAGTCTCTTCATCTTTCGAGACTCCCATCATGCAGATGCGGAAGTACCCTGAGTGGTCCCAAGTGTAGTTGGTGGCAATGATTTGAATCAAGGCCTCCTAACCCCTGTTCAGGGCTCCTTTTGATAAAGAAAGACATCCATGAAATATATAAGGTATATATGCAAATTTAGTTAACTTAGGGGCTCAGAAGGGTTATGGGAAATCAGAAAGATAAAGAATCAGAACACTGAAGAACAGGAAACTTAAGGGCATATTAATGAGTTTCAGTTATATGCAACCCTCAGTCAAACAATATTGGTAGAAAACATGGATGTTTTTAGGAGCTAGAGAATCACTCCACAAAGAAGAAAGAAGTAACTGACCCAATGCAAAAAGCACCTCATCAGCCCAGATTTAAAACAAACAAACAACAAACAAACACAGCTATTTAATAACACTTTGTGGGAGAATTTCCATTGTCTATTTAGGATGTCATTCGTTGCTCTATTGAGTTCTTGTGTTCAAAGAAATATGGCAGGTCTATTTCTATTTCCTAAATCCCTGATTCTTTGCTGTCTTCCCGTTCCAACCAAACCCCTACAGTAGAAGATAGAAATTGGCGCTGACTCTATTATTAACTCAAACCCCCCAAAAGTACCCGCAAATGCCAAATGGATGATTTATACATAAACGGCTGCTGCACCCAGAGAACACAGTGTGCAATCAATGTGAACGAAGAGAATCCAATACTGCAGTCCTCCACATAAAGGCAGTCCCTTCTTTCAGAATAGTTTTTTAATGTTTAACTCAAGAACAGGACACTACATTTTAACCAGGATCTCAATGCACTTCACAGATGCTATCCAGAAGCCAGTATTAGTCTTGTCTGTTCTTCAGACCCTTCTTGTGCACAGCAGTAAAAATAAGTAAACAAGTTTACACCTGGACAGAGATAAAGGTGAAAAATGGAGGTGATGCTCATTCCTCTCCTCACCAGGCATGAGCTCTCTGGCTGGGAAAAGCTTGGGAAAGGCCAAAAGAACTTTGGAATCCCTCAATCCTGTCTTGCTGAAGCTTCGTCTTCTCCCCTGTATTGGCACTGACCAACTCTGCAACCTGGGAGACAACTCCATGCATTGATTGTAAGAAAACTTTAATTCCCTGGAAGTCAACTCATTGTAAACATGAGTTTATTGAAATTTGGGTTTTGACCTTAATTTTATTAGCAAGTGATAAGATTAATTAAGGTATCACTATCTGCTATTATAAATACATTTCAAAACTTTATATGGTCCCCCAAACAATAGAAAGTCTCACAAATGTAAAATCCAAAATGGGTGCCTGTTGTTCAGCCGTGGTCCACTTTTTGATTCCAGGAAACAGGTTCCTCCATCTCATGGCTCCATCATCTTCAACATGGGGCTCCCAAAGTTAAAGGCTTATCTGTGTTCCAAGCTGGTCAACAAGGAAGAGCATGGAAAAGACCTTGAGTGAGCCTTACGTGCTGGACCAGGAAGTGAGACATATCACTTCTGATCACATTCCATTGGTTAGAGTTCAGTCACATGACCACACCTAATACAAGGGAGGCTGGGAAATGTAGGTTGTGTGCCCAGAAAGAAGAGGAAACAGGTGTGTTGTGTTGCTAGTCAGCCTCCATCACAACAGGGAAATAAATTAACATCAACACAATAACAACAAAATGGCAGTTTCCAGAGTACGCCCTGGAGGCTACAGAAGTGAGACATATTTTAGGGGAAAAAATACTTCAACAACAAGAGTTGAAGGAGAAAAAAAAGTCATCAAAATATCTCTAATTCGTTTGAAATTTTAATTTACCAAAAGTTGCATTTCTCATTCAGTCTGGTTAATTTGGGTTTTACCCTAACTAGTTAATAAGCCATGGCTATTCATAGTGATATTGATTAATTATCCTAATGAACTCCTATTTACAGTATGTTCCACCTGAGACTAAACAGAAGTGAAAGAAGAAAAGAAAGAAAGGAAAGAAGAGAGAGGGAAGGAATGAAGGAAAAAGAGAGAGAGAAAGAAAGAGAAAGAAAGGAAGAGAAGAACTAAAGAAGGAGAAAGAGAAGGAATAAAGGAAAGGGAGGGAAGGAAGTTGTTGCCCTCTGTGCGTATGTTTTCTCCACCTCTGTTCACTGGACAAATACACTTGGCTTTTAAGACCAGTCTCCCCTGCTCTAATTGCAATGACAAAAAGTAGCTCTGAGGGAGGAAACCCTAAAGTACTTGAAACCAGGTTACAACCCTCTTCAGTAATTTGTTTCTATAAGTATACGTGCCAACAAATTATCTTTTACTCCTATAAGAAGAGATCCAGCTCTTACGGGAATTTGAATTTATTTCAAAGGTGGGATGGGGAGGAAAGTATTCATTTTATCAGTTTTTAAAATGGATCTCATGACTAAGCATGAAAAAATTCTCTGACCGAAAAACACCTTAACTCTCATCAAAGCTGGACTGACATTCTTGATGTTGTAGAGTGCAGACTGAAGGATAAACGGGCTGTGCTCCAGTGTCACGTGTGTCTGCCTCAAACCAAATCCTCACTCCCTTGTCCCGTTCAATCCAAGCCATCACCCAAGAAGTGAAAACACTGAAGTGCAGTCTCCCTGTCAGTATCACCTGATATTGATAAGAATAAATGAAATAAATATGCTCAAACATCGCCAATGGAAATACAGTTTAGAAAGTAGTTTCTTTGAAAATTTTATCAAGGTTAGATGCATTCATATTTTTGAAACCAGTGATTAATTTTCTGACCTCATTTCAAAGGAAATGCTTTTTATTTCAGAAAAAAAAAAAGTCTTGTACATAAGATGTCTTTTGCAAAGCTATTTACGACAGCAAATGCCAGCAATGAGAGATTGGTCCAATCAATTTGACATATAGACTATAATAAAGGTGTTTGAAATTATGCTTTAGCTTGGGTCATATGCAACTTACTACAAACTGGATTAGTAAACTCGTAATTATTGATTTTTTAAGAGCTCTCGTGTCAAAGAAATTGCGAGCTCAGTCTTTAGCTTTAAGTGAATGCATTAGTTTATGTTTTCTGTGTGGCTAGAATATTGTATTTCTGTTTCTAAGTTTAGGACATTTTAGTGACTTTGTACTTGGGAATGAACTGAAATTGAATTTAGAGATCACTTTGAAAATGATATCGTTTTGCAAAAATTTGGAGACAGGCTTAAAAGACAACATGAAGTGAAGAAGCAGGAAAGAACGTTGTTGGTCGAGCCTGGTAACAAGACATGAAAAAGAAATGAACATTGTGAAATAGGAAAAAAGTCTTTTTTTTTCCAATTTTCTTCCTCCTTTCTAAATTTCTTCAAGGAAAATATTATAATTTTATTTGGGAAAAAAATACATATATAACATATATACATATATATATAAACTTGAAAAGAATTGCCTCCTAGGTCTATACCTTCTCATACCTCAACTGTAACTCTCAAATTGTGAGAATTATTTAGGTTACACAAAGCCTGGCATTTAACCTTGTGACTGCAATACTTCCTAGGAACTAAGAACCGGGGAGATGGGGGGGGGTTTCATTTCCAAGAGCAGTGTGAACCCAGAAAGGACTGATGCCCACGTAGCCAATCAAGTGTCCCATGTCCAGGACTGCTTCACATGGAGCTAAGGTAATAGTGTTGATCCTAATTTAGAAAAAGAACAGAAGCTACAATTCCTTTCTTCCTCAACTCTACAGCTTTCCTTGACCCTGACTCAAGAAATTACTTTTCACGCTGAGGAACTGTGGAATGGCAGAAGGACCAGAATCTGCCTTTTTTCCCTCCTCTTTAATTTGAATGTATTATCAAGAAATGACAAGCCACGAAGAGGCTGCTGCGTCAGGTCTGCTGGCCAGCAATCTCCTTGTTGCTCCTGCGGGCAGAACGCAGCTTCGTTTCTCTTTCAGTGAAGGTGGCACTGAGCCTCCCTTGGTCAGGGCCTTCTGCATCATCCTAAAATGACTTTTTTTTTTTTCTTTCTCCTGCATTGAATCATACTGTCTGCTACTAAGCTTTTTAAAAAGCAGTACTTAGAGCCTGTTGAGTTGGGCATGAATGATCCCTTGGCTCCCAGGGTTCTGAAAGAAGGGACTTAACTTCAAATTGCAAAGAATCTCAGGGATCCCACTTCCCTGGGATCCCACCCTAGCCCCCAAGTCCTCTCTCCTCCCCAAAATTCAGACACAGGGTTGCGTTTGCGGAGGTATGGTACAAGCACGCCGTGTATTTCCTGAGAACCACCTAGGTGTACAGAAGTGCATTCGCTGCTGGCAATATGACAGCGGAGACATACCTTAGACAAATTATTTCAATAAGTTATTAACTAATTAACCTCAACTGTTCAGGATGCTAAAGGCTTGTCTCACAGGGAGACATATTTCAGTCTGAGGCAGTGATTTTCAACCAGGGGCAATTTTGCCCCTCAAGGGGACATTAGGCAGTGTCCGAAGAAGTTTTTGGTTGTTACAACTTGGAGGGAAGTGAGGGCATGAATGAGAGCATTATTGACATGGAATAGGTAAAAGCCAGCATGCTGCTAACCACCCTACCGTGTCAAGCACGTCTAGGATGAGAAACCCTGGTCATTTTCAAACATGACCAGTTTCTGATTCAGTAGGTCTGGGCTGAGGCCTGAGAATTTGCATTTCTCACAAGTTCCCAGGTGATGCTGTTCTTGGCAGAACCAGGGACCACACTTGGAGAATGACTGGTCTGTGTTTCAGAGAAGGCCTCCCCAAGAATATGATGTGGAAAGGTTTCATGAGCATCAGCTGGAGGAAGAGGGAAAGATCAGCTTTTGAAGGCCTTTTGTGCAAAAACACAGAGGTGCGAGGTTCTGGCATGTTCAAGTAAATGAAATAAACAAGCATGGGGTTGAACAGAGCTGGAGAGAGAGATGGTGCAGGGCTATGGTAGAAGTGTGGTCTTTAGTCCCTGTAAAGCAACAGAAAGCCACTGAAGAGATTTTAGCAGGGGACTGAGGAAACTTGACCACGCAGCTGGGGTGGAGAGTAGAGCAGCGCTTGTCGCTACAGTTTAATAGAATAAAAGAGCATGGCCTTGGGGAGGGGAGGGTATAGCTCAGTGGTAGACCACATGATTAGCGTGCGCAAGGTCCTGGGTCCAGTCCCTAGTATCTCCATGAGAAAAAAAAAAAAAAGAAACAAACAAAAGGAAACATGAAAGTTGCACTTTATTAAAAAGAAAAAAAAAAAGAGCATGGCCTTTGCAACCAGACAGTCCTGAACTTCAATCCTAGTTAAGCCTCTTTACTAGTTATATGATCAAGAGCAAATTATTTAACTTCTATGAGCCTCGATTTCCTCATCTGTATAATGGGACCATTCAGACCTACTTCACTGGATTGTTGTGAGAATAAATGAGATCATGTTCATAAAGGTGTCTGGCACACAGAAAGGCACAATGAATGTTAATTCTCTTCCATTAAGCGTCAATGATGAAAGGACCAGGGGCTACACCAGAACCTAATCTGCATCTGAAAGGGCACACAGGGAAGCATGATGTCAGCAACTCAGCTCTGTCCAAAGAGTGCTTGCATCACCCGTGTGTGCCAAACCTATGTCAGGGCCTGCTGCTGGCATGCTTAGGGGCAAATTAAGCAACCAACAGCCCACACAGAAATGCTGCAAAGCTAATGCTAGGTTTGCAGATAACCATCACAGAGCTCAGGCCAAAGTTATCTAGTTTATTGACGTTTGGCTACTTCAGAGGCCTTTTTATCATGTCCCTTATTGTTTTGTAGACCGACAATGGGAAGAAGAAACAGTGCTTAAAACCACAATAAATGATCATGATACTCAGCACTTAAATAACCTTCGCCATCTTCAAAGCCATTTACAAACCCTCACAAATTAAGACTTACCCAGCCCCAGCCTTGGGAAAGTGTCATTATCTTTGTTTCTTCAACACAGCACAGAGGATGAGACAACAGAGTTGCCCAACTCTGGCCAGTTTGGCTTCAGAATGAGCTGCTGTCATTCAACCCAGGCATCCCTAATGGGTCCATTCCACAAGGATCTGACATTTCCTTGGATCGTGGGCAGTGCTAAATGTTTGATGGGAAGAGAAAGTTCCATTTTACAAGAATCCCTTAAAAATAATGATAAAGCAAGAAGGTGGAAGGAAATTTTTGTTGGAGGATAGGGGAAGGTTTATGGTATAGATTGTGGTATGGTTTCAAGGGTACCTCCTTATCTCCAACCTCATCAAGTTTTAACATTTCAAAAGCATGGCTTTCTGTATGGCAATCACATGTACATAAAGTGACTTGAAAAAATTCCCTTGTAAATCTAATTTTGTATAGAAATTCCCAGCACAATCTGAATTAGACTTAATTGGAGGGTTGGCTTTTGGGCCAGCAAAGTGCTGTCTCTGGAACCCCAACTCTCCTACTCTACCATCTCCCCCGAAAACTGAGTGAATGTCAGGACTTTCGCATGTGTTTGATAATTAAGTAGTTAATAATGATAATATTTCAATGTTTCCTCACCTGTAAACCAGACATAACGGTCCATAGGGTTGTCACGAGGACAACGTGCGAAGAACGCCAGGATGACAATCACCGTGAGAAAGTTTTCCTTGTCATTTTTGTGGTGGATACCACTGTCATTATATTTATGTTATTTCCCATATATTTCCCATCCTCTGTCTTATTGTGTTCCTAACAGTCCTCTTGTAAAGACAAGCAGGTAACATTACCCTCTGTGGAAATGTGGGCCCAAAGAGAGAAAACAGACTCACCCCAAACCACACAGCTCATCACTGGCAAAGTAGGGAGGAGGGTGGTCTTAATGTCACCCCCCCTCCTTCATTTATAACTTCCTCTCCTCCTACCCCAAGACTTCTGTGTGTTTGCGTTCTCTCCCTCTACGCGTACCGGGTAAACAATGACATCTCTCATCCATCCTCCCATCACTCTACAGCAGCTCAAGACATTTATTAAGACCCTATTATGTACCATACACTGTACCCAAGGTATGTGGAATATCTTCAAGGATCTCATCCTCAAGAAACTTCATGTCAAGTGAAAAAGAAGAGCACCAGCTCTTACCACTGCTTCTTAGAACCAGGATTCAGAAGGGACCATGCAGAACGGCCACTGCTGGAATTCTGGATCTGGGAAATGCCAACCAGCCTCACCTTCACCCCTTCTCCTGTGTCACCAAGGGCACGATGCTTTAGAAAGAGCATCAGACCACCGCATGAGACGGTCCTCACTGGTCTCAAGGTGTAAGGCTCTCCTGTAGGGTGCCTGGAAGTCCTGTATGCTTATTTCAAAGTGCATGATGTTTTCTAGTGTATAGCATTGATGAAGGACCCAGCTTTTAGGGCCAGACAGACCTGGACCCAAATTCCAAGGTCCACATTAGCACTATCTTGTACACCTTATGTAACTTCTCAGACATTGGCTTCCTGTAAAATAGAGATTAAATACTGTGGGTGGAAGATTTGAGAAAATGTAACGGAGTGCCTCGCACAAAGCTGGACACACGGTAGCTCTCCGCAAACAGCAGTTATTGCTGTTACTATTACATCACTCTACTACCATTGCTGTTGTTGCACCTGAGTATCATTTACACAAGATTGCGTTAAATCCGGATGCAAAGTTTGTCAGTGATGCTGCTAATATCTCCCCTACAGATGCTCTTAGTGCGGACTAACCGGCTATCCTTGGTAAGAAAAATGAAGTCCTTGAAAACACACAACTATCTATGATATAGTTGCATAGGTTAGTCTTTTTTTTTTTTTTTTTTTTAATTCTTAGGGCTTTATGGCAAAGCTCGGAAATAAGGAGCCAGCTCAAAGGAACAGAGCTGTCAGCATCAGAGTGTGCAAATCACAGGTCTGTTCCTTACTCACTGTGTGGTCTGGGGACACTGAGATCTTCAAAGACTCTGTTTTCTCATTTGTAAAATGGGGACAATCAGATCAACTTCCCTGGGCTACGGAGGAGTTAGTGAAATAACAGGTGGCACTTTACAAATGCTAATAAGATACCAACGATTAGTATTTTACTGTCCTTAAAATACGGATAGTTTTAGGCAAAATGACATCAGAAAATAAGCTAATAACTCCTTTATAAATACAGTTATTTCATAGATAAACTTTTTCAAAATAGGCAATTCATGATGGAAAAAATGATGGAGAGGAGGATGCTTGGGGCAAAAGGATGGAAAGGAATGCATCATAATTGTTAAATGCCTTTTTGTGATGTTGTGTGATTCTAGATCTAGACAGCCTGGGCTCAAATCCTAGGCCTGCTGTTTCCCGGCTGTGCTGCTTTAGATAGCTACTCAACCTCTCTGAGCCTCAGCTTCCTGATCTCTAAATGAGATAACCAGCGTTATCTACCTTGTCGCGTTTTAGTGAAAATTCTGTGCATGGAAAGCACTTATCACCGTATCTGAGAAATAGCAGACACTAAATAAATGTTCCCTTTACTTTGACTATTATACAAAAAATAAAAAGGACAAACAGTGTAGTCAAAGTTCTGTATATCAGCGTTTTGGGGAATGGAATACACTTGCCTCAGGCAGAGCAGCAGTTATAAAGTAATGGCTGAAGATGCTAAGCTAGGTGAGAGAAGCAGAGGCATGGAATTGAAATCCTCAGGTCTTTAGGTCAGAGAATTGCAAGGGAAAAAAGGGAGAATCAATGTTGGGTGTAACGTGAGGGTTGCAAGGTGTTATACTGCCTGAAATGTCACTGCAAGTAGGGTGATCATATATCCCTGTCTGCCCAGGCATTACAGTTATCTTTTGATACATAAAACCAACCACCTCAGATTTATGGCTTAAAAGAGCATCATTTCGTCCATGCACCTGCTATCTCGGCAGGGCTCTGCAGAAAGAGAGGAAGAAAGAGGGAGGGAGGGAGGAAAGGAGAGAGAAGGAGATAAAGAAAGAAAAAAGGAGAAAGGAAAAGAGAGGATAGATAGATGTTAGATCGATCAATTGATCGAGATATTACTGCAAGTTACAGAAGGGCAGAGTTGCCTGGAACTCAAGAACACATTTGGGAGAATACCCCAACCTTGGTGGCCTCCAAAGGAAAGAGAATTCCTCTAGGGACCAGAGGTTGAAAAGTGACCTCTGACAGCCCTCCCAGCTCTCAGATTCTGTGACCGTCCCTCCAAAGAACAGACGTGGTGGTGATTAACATTCCCTTTTTCCCAAGATGGGTGGCGCATGCTTTCATCTTTCGATGTTTATGAATGCCTTTGAAAACGGAATGTGCCGCGTACATACTAAGAGCTATTATTAACATTGTGCCCAAACACTTCTCCCCACGTGACAGTCAACGAGCAAAGCAAGAGGGCTGCGAGTGTCAGAGAACTTCCAGAGTAAGCATGTGTATGTGCACGCACCCTAATCAAGGATTGTTCTCTGTTCTCCCCCTGCCTTGGGAGGGGCAGAATATTTCACAGAGACCAGAGGTGGAGCAGAATCAGGGACATGCAAGGGTCGAAATAGAGAACTGGGTGATAAGAACATAATTAATTGGAACATAATTCTTCAATGCAGTGTTCATTTCTCCTACTTGTTATAAGACATGAGCCAAGCAGTATGGAAAAAGGGAAGATGTCATGGATACAAGGCCCTGTGCTGTCAGACAGATATGACAATGACAGTGACTGGGTGTCTCCTGGAGTCTACTCTCAGAAATAGACTTAAAGGCCAGTGGCCCAGGCCCCAAATGCAGATAGCCCACCAGGACTGAGCACAGAGAGAACATCCCCTTTGTAGGACATCAGAAGTAGGACATCTAAAAATTTTGCTTCAATTGCAGAGTCCATATTTCTAAAACACTTTTGTTCTTGAACGTATAATCCCGTGAAAGTTTATGAGATCTCTTCCCAGAGAAATGCACGTGCAGATAAAATCCGGATGAAACATCTCATGGAGTTCACAGATTTCCTAAAGTTCTGCCCTCCGTTGCCCTTTCCTGTAGTCCTGTGTAGCTGTAACCTCGAAGCTGTGAAATTAGCTACTCTGAACAGAGTCAAAGCAGAGAAGTGATTTCTCCAACTCTGGATTCTGGGCAACTGGCCCATCACCCGGTGCATCATACACTTAAAATAAATGCTTGGTTAATAGATAAACACAGAATTAAAGTCTTTAAAAGAACAATGAGTCCTCCTTTAGCTGTATCCCTAAAGGTCTTTTTCTTTTGTTTGATTTTTTTATTTGTTGTTTAATACTTCTCAGGCCTTGGACCACCATAGACTTGTAAGCCAAGGACAAATGAATGAAGAAGCGAATCACCCAGAATTATTTCAAAACAAGGGAAAGTTGGAACATTTCCTTTCTCACCCCTAACAGAGGATGCCACCTCTGTCTCGAAGAGCTAGCTCTAAGGGACTGTGTGTAAATTGCAAAATCCATACCTAAAATGGCAAAATTGATGAAATCGCTCTTCAGAAATCCAAGAAAAATAGCAAAGTAGCATGTAATTCAAGCCTTTGATCTATCTGAGCAGAACCAGCCTTGGTACACTTCTTCAGCTTCTGATGTTCCTCCATCGTGAAAGAAGGGGGAGTAGGTCACGCTTAAAACCACCCTGGCTGTCAGCGTTGCTGGGATCAACCCTGCAACCAGACAAATGACCGCTGGCAGCCATTCACTGTGAGAAGTGGGTCCTATCACTCAAGCAAGGTCCTCACATCTAAAAGTCAAGATGGCAGGAGAGAGAGGGGCCAAACTGAGAGGGGGATTGAGGATGGGAGGGCAGGAGGGCCAGAAGGAAGGCTTCAGAAAGTCAAGGCTTCTGGTCCTCTCTTTGTAATGTAGTCATTCCCCTTGAAGAGGTAAATAAAACCACACCATATGGGTATGACATTATGCAAATGAGAAGCTGGAGAGAAGACACCTTAATAGCTACTGAGAGCCAGAGCCCCAGATGGAGAGACAAGACGTGTGATGCGTCACCTCTCAGGGCCCTAAACCCCGTACAGCTCCTTTGCATGGTGCTCCAGGGCTTCAAGCCTTGAGGGTTCCAACTTCCGGCCACCTTGAGGGGCTTTTCAGTAAAGTGCCAGGAAGTTAAAATTAGAAACCGGGCTTCCTTTTTTTGCCCCCCCTCACTCTGTTCATCACACAAAAATCAGCAACAACTGAGAAACACGCCCTCTCAGTTTTCAATGACAGACACAGGAGTAGGCTGGGTTTTAGCCACTACCTCCGCTCTGCCTCTCAGACTCTCTCCACCTGCCACCCCCAGATAAAAGAAAACCATGTCCTTTGCCCTCGCATTCTCACCATTTTATCTATTCTTCTTCTTTCTAATTGTGTAACCCCGGGAAAATGGCTCAAATTTTTGGACCTTCATTCACAAAATGAGAATAAAAAATTTTGTCCACAACAGGCACAGGAAAAGGTGCTCGACATCCCTAATCATCAGGGAAATGCAAATCAAAACCATCATAAGATACCACCTCACACCTGTCAGAAAGGCTCTCCTCTAAAAGAACATGAATAACAAATGTAGGCAAGGATGTGAAGAAAAGGGAACCCTTGTACATGGTTGGTGTGAACATACATTGGTGCAGCCATGGTGGAAAACTTTATGGAGGTTTCTCAAAAAACTAAAAACAGAATTACCATATAACCCAGCCATTCCACTCCCAGATATATATATGAAAAAAACCCCCAAAATACTAATTTGAAAAGTTACATGCTCCCAATGTTCACAGCAGCATGATTTACAATTAATTGCCAAGATATGGAATCAACCTATGTGTCCATCAACAGAATACATGATGGAATACTACTCGGCCATAAAAAAGAATGACATATTGCCATTTGCAGCAACATGGATGGACTTAGAGGGCATTATGCTAAGTGAAATAAGTCAGAGAAAGACAAATACAGTATGACATTGCTTATATATGGAATCTTAAAAAATACAATGAACTAGTGAATGTAACAGAGAAGAAGCAGACTCACAGATACAGAGGACAAACTAGTGGTTACCAGCACAGAGAAGGAGGTGGAGATGGGCAATATAGGAGTAGGGGAGTAAGAGGTACAAATTCTATGTATAAAATAAGCTACAAGAATATTCGGTACGACACAAGGAATATAGCCGATATTATATAATCACGATAAATGGAGCATAACCTTTAAAATTGTGAATCACTCTGTTGTACACCTGTAACTTATATAATATTGTGCAGCAACTATACTTTAATAAAAGAAGAATTTTTTAAAAGAATTTTTTTAAAAGAAAATTTTAAAAGTCTGTCCACCTGCAGAGTTACTGTAAGGTCCAAAAGCAACAACTGGGATGAGGTTTGGCAGCCAGCTGGTCACCCACCACTCAGTGAAGATTGTTGTAGGCAGACCACCATAAGCCCCATCAGTTTATAACCCCAAATTCAGCCTCAGATATGCTCTCCAAGGGCAAGGACCTACTGCACTTGTCACTCACTACGGGGGCCTGCCCCCTTGCAGGTGATCAAAAAATGCTGCAGACACCGGGGAGGGAATCAAAGATTCATTAATTCTCTTCTTTCCCCGAGGCTTCTTCTTGTGCCATTTATGTTTATCAAGAGAAGAAGATAAGGGCAGAGGTTTCATAAGGGTTTTTTGCTGTTGGTGGTGGTTTTTTTTTGTTTGTTTATTTTCTCATAAGGGTCAAGGCTTAGTTCATTTGCATGTAATTTAGATTTGCTTTCTGGAGGCACTAACCTTGTAAGTTGACCTGAGATGGAGCAGGTGAATCACGGAACCTGCAGCATCTATGCAAAGCCTGTCTCTGAAGGGTGGGGTCTGCAGGAAGTCCTGGGCAGCTTCCTCAAGTGTGACCACACTCGGGAGATGCTTCTGCGTGGTGCATGGATAAATGTTATTTTTCTGTTGTACAGTTTAAATAATTATTTTAAATAATTATTGATAAGTATGGATACCTGTTGTCCATTTAAAATAGTAAGATCAATTTTTTCCCATCCTATTTCTATTTAGGTTTCTTGAAAGTCACTCTAAAGAAAATAAGAAAGGAACAGTAATATGGATGGTTATCAGTTGAGTTAAAAATCTTGAACTGGTTCTCAAATGATAATTTATTGTTGAGAAATGATGGGTGAGTAGGGGAAACTTTGAAGAAAAGTCAAGTTATCCAGGGTCCAGTTATATTTCTGAGAAAAATGTAGGCATACTGTATTATGTCTCTGCTCATGGACTTTCCCATCAGTGACAGTGTGGATGATAGTGGGGAAAATGTTCTTTTCTTTCCCCCATTTCACTCATGAAAAGTATTCTTTAAGATTCACCCTATCCTGACTACTCTCTGTTCAAAAAATATATCAACTTACTTTATTGTGGTAATCATTTCATAATATACATGTATCAAACCATTACACTTTTAAGTTGTACAACACCTTAAAATTATATAATATTATATCTCAATTTTATCTCTATACAGCTGGAAAAATTTTAATTAAAAAATGTATTTACACACACACACACACACACACACACACAGAGTAAGGGGTTGCATGACCAAAATGAAAGACTTACTTTTCCTGGAAAAAACGTACCATCAAGCTTCCAGGAGAGAGGAATTTGATGGAAACCCATCAGCCTCCATTATAACATCAGTCTCAATCAGAATGATGTCAGTTTTTATGGAGGAGCTGTCATTTAGAGCAGGAATCTATGAACAATAGCCCATGGGCCACATCTGGTCAACCACCTGTTTCTGTAAACAAATTTTTATTGGAACACAGCCACATTTGTTCATTTACATATTGTCTATGGATGCGTTCATCCTGCAATGGCCGAAGCCTGATTTTGCTAATACAATAGACAATATAATTGGCTCACCTAAGGCAGGGTTCAATCATCTCCAACCGCTAAATTCCTTCTATTTAAAAGAAAGCTGAAGATTCAGTAAGAAGGGGTAGTCAATTCAGTACAGGCCTCCTCGTGTTACCTGTTTGAAATTCATGAACTAATCTGGTCAGAGAGAACGTTACAGCTGGTAGGGGAGCAAGACATACCCTATGCATCAGAGAATAAATCCCCATGTGAAAATGTTTTCCTGACTCCATCAAGATCACAAAAGATTGCTAATACAACAGGTCGATGTTATTCAAAATGATATTTAAATCCTTAAAATGCATGAATGATCAGTAATGCTGAAAGCCAATCTCCTAAGCCCTCAAAGGACTTATAGTTTGACCTCCAAGTCTAACAGAGGCATGAAGTCTACCCTTAACAACCAGTGAACCCAGGGAGTGCTGAGAAGGTAAGGAAACTGGGGACAGGTCAATCAGTCTCTGAGTTAGTGAGGAAGAGGAGGACTCTGGCTCCTAGATCCAGCTGCCTAGAATTTTCTTAAAATCCTTGAAGTTGCATTCATTGGGAGACAGCATTATTACTCAGGAAATATTCGGTCTCCTTGCCCCAACACCATGGACAGGGCATAATTCCTGGCCTCAGTGACTTTGGGTTTGGCCATGTGACTTGCAGATGGAAGTGAAAGAAGGTCAGTTTTGAGCTTTGTGTATTTCTAATCTCTCTCTCCCACTCCCATACTCATAACGAGAGGTGATGTCCAAGTGGCTGCCACTTCTTCAGCCTGGGTCCAGGAATGAGAGCCATGTGGAATACTCCTGAACCTCACAGTACACCCATAAGCAAAAAACCTGTAGTTAGAAGCCACTGGTATTGGGGGTAAATCCAACCAATACAGTTCACTTCTTTGCCAATGAGACTGTGGTAATGGTAGGGTTATTATCAGATTTGTAAATTAAACCCTTATTAAAGCTTGAACAGTAATTAAATGCCCATTATTTCATTTTGCACATAAGGAAGCTAGGACTGGAGAGTGAGTTGCCCAAAGGCCATAGCAAGTTAGTGGCAGAGAAAAGAAAAGAAGATTCCTGCCTTGTCATCCACAATTTTGCCCCTGATTGCTTTGGTTCATCACCAAGTCAGTCTTCTTAACCACTTGCTAACTTAACATTGTAATCTAGTAAACACCTCACACTATGAAAAAGTCCAGAAGTTGTTACCAGGGGAAAAAACAGCTGAACTATTTCTGGATAAAAATAGATAGCAATATATTAACATTGCACCAGAGTGCCTCAGAAATACTCTATGAGATCAGGCCAGATGAGTTCTAACAGTAAATACAGCCACATTTTCTTTTTCAGCCTAGGAGCTGACATTCACATGGTCCAGAGGATGTTTCCGATTATCTTTCTAAGCAATCTGAATGGTCAGCAATGGTGCTGCTCCCCAAATAACTCAGACACATGCTCAGATGAGACAACGGACTACATGATTCTCAGCTGCTAGTCCAACACCAGACGGCTGATTTTTCCAATATTCCTAGAACTTCAAATCAGAAGAAACTCGTGAGGTTATATGCTCCAACCTTCTAACAAATAAAGCTGAAGTTTGAGGATCTGAAAGATCTGGTTTAAAACCCCACTTCTGCAAATAACTTCTGCATGCCCTTGAGAAAACTATTCAGTCTCTCTAAGGCTTAGGTTTTCCACCTGGAATATGGAGATAACACGACTGCTACTTCAAAAGATAGCTATGGAATTAAATTCACACAGACATGCCAAGCACCTGGCACCATATCTGGGACAACGTAAGCATGCAACAAACATTAGCCATTAATATCATTATTATTATTTTACTGGATCCCCCCCAATGGATGGCCATTTGGCTTACTTTTTAAAAATCAACTTAACTGAGGAAAAATATGCTGGCAATAGAACGTACCCTTGGTAAGTGGTTATTCCCGAGAGTTATTTTACTGAGAGAGATATCTCCCCAAGATTCTCCACTCATGCGTTCATCAGTTTATGCAACAAACATATGTAAGGTGACTCCTGTGGTCCATACATTGTATAGACAGTTATTCAAATCTAAATGCAAGATGCTACATTCATACCTGTTCAATATGATGAACTATGACTCACATCCCAGCATGTCATCTGTGGTGTTGGCTATTGTTAAGATTATCTGTTATTCTGCCAAAAAAAAAAAAAAAAAAAACCACTCTACATGTAATGTGTAAATAAAACAACCATTATCTACATAGTTCATGAATAGGCAGTTTGGGCCAAACTGCCCAGAGAAGGTTCATGGCTGTTCTATGTGGCATCAGATCGTGCCCCAAGGCCCCATCCCCTCCGCGTGGTCTCTCTCGCGTGGTCAGGGTAGCCATCCAAAAGCACGTGTCCTAAGCAAGGGCCAGACAGAAGCCACATGACTGTGCCTAGCCTGCTCTTATAAGTGACTTGAGGTCACTTCTCCCACATTATGTTTGTCAAGGCAGTCATAAATTCCTGCCCCACGTCAAGCCAGAGGGAGAACCAGACTTCACCTCTGGACGGCATGTGAAAGGGGATGTAGACAGGTCTTCAAAGCGCCGCAGCTACCTTCCCTTTGACTGGAGCAATGGTTCTCAAACCACGGCCATGAGGAGCACTGACAGTCCAGGAACTGAACTGAGCTTCTCCACTAGCAGGAGAGAACTTTAACATTTGTTCTCCTAACCATTTCCCTCAAGAGTAAACCCATATTTCTGCATGCCTGTGTCCATCCATGAGCTCAGAAGCAAAGAAAGGAAGCATTCCACTGGCCTCTGTAAAACAGGCTCTTTCAAGTTCCTTTTCTCCAGTCTGGAATCTGTGTCCAGCTCAGCAGCAGGAAGATGACTGGGGCTTCTCTAAATTAAGGTAAAATCAAAGAGGGGAATAAATGCTCCTGCTCTCCTTAGGCCTCTGAAAGATGCCATGAGATGTTGCTGATATAACTGCATCAAAGGAGCCCCTTATAATAAGTGGATTTCGCCAACATATGTCTCCTTAAACATCTCGGGCTGGCATCCTGGGTGCTTTTAAAGTGGACTTTTCTATTTTCAACTAGCATCATCTTTTTTAACGTTAAATATGAACCCCATTACGTTACTCAAGGAAAGGTGGGTGGAGGTTTGAAATAGACCCCAGCTTTGTTACCTTAGAAGAACAGTGGGGGGCGCTAAAGAACACAAGCACATGAGCTTTGAAATGAATGTCCCGGCTCTGGCGACATTACTCTATAACCTGGGGAAATGATGACACCTCATTGTGCCTCAGTTTCCTCACTTGTCAAGGAGGGAGAAGCCAGTGATAAATGCTCACCCATGTTCCAAGTGACTTTCAAGAAATATGGAGGGCAGAAAAATCTTCGGGCTTAATTTTACCCCTCAGGCCCCAACAAAGGAAAAGAAAGAGGAAACTAGACCAAACATAGGACTTAAAACTAGAGATTCTGGTTCCAAATAGCTTCACATGACCTCTCTGAGCCTCGGTTTCCTTATCTATAAACTGCAGGCGGCTCTCCTTGTGTGGCCCATATCCCAAGGCTGTTGGGCTAATCAAAAGAGATAATGCATGTAAAAGAGCTCACTGTAAACCATGATAGCCTCTGTGTCTGCCAATGGCTGTGTCAAAAAAAGAAAAGAAAAAAGATGTGTGAACTGATCAGATCCTAAGGCACTAGGATTTGGACAGTGGGAAGAAAGGGCAGGAGCTGGAACTCAGCTGAGCTCTCACCTTTTGGCCTGAACTGGTAAAACAACGAAGATTCAATCCAAACACCTGGCACATGCAACAATGTGATTACTGTGTGTGTGTTCTAGGAGACGGCAGAAAGGGGAAAGGAGGAAGGGAAGGGATAACTTGCTCAGACTGAGGGAGTAAGGGATGGTGGTTCACAGGATGGATCCCATTGCCTGGCTCTGAATATAACACTTCCAAGATGCATGACCTTGGCAAGATAATGAGGCATTCTGTGCCTCAGTCTCCTCATCTGTAAAATGGAGATAATAGTGCCCCCTTCATGGAATTGTTGTAAAGATTATACGAGTTACTGCAAGTACTTAGAACTTGAGCACTTCCTGTAAACACTCAGTATATGTTATAACTATTCATTCATTTATTCCACTCAATTAACAAATATTTATTGAATGTTCACTACGTCTGAAAGTCTGTTTCTATTTTGTAGATGAGTTCATTAGTGTCTCCTTTTTCTCTTTATTTTAGATTCCACGTATGAATTATATCATATGATATTTTACTTTTGCTTTCTGGCTTACTTCACTTAGAATGACAATCTCCAGGTCCATCCATGGTTACTGGAGGAAAGAGGGTGGGAAAGGATAAATTTGGGAGTTTGAGATTTGCAAATGTTAACCACTATATATAAAAATAGATTTTAAAAATTCTTCTGAATAGCACAGGGAACTATATTCAATATCTTATAATAACCTTTAATGAAAAAGAATATGAAAACGAATATATGTATGTATATGCATGACTGGGACAGTATGCTATATACCAGAAATTGACACATTGTAGCTGACTGTACTTCAATAAAAAATAAATAACTAAATAAATGAGAAATCATGGAAAGAAAATTCACTCTGTGCCAACCCCTGTTTTAGCAACTGGGCAAATATTCACGAGCAAAACAAAACTCCTGCCCTCAAATAGCTTGGAGTGTGTTCTAGAGCAGTTCCAGAAAGCCAGTAGGCAAATCAGTATTAAAGTATGTCAGTTCATGATAAATACAGTGGATAAAACATGATGGGTAGAGGGGATATGAGATTAAGGGGTTGCAATTTCAGTGGCCAAGGCATCTTCCTTGATTCTGTGACACATTGAATGTGGGCAAAGGTACAGCAGGCTGCCCAGGTCCCCTTCAAGATGGAGACCCTCATTCCACCTACTACCAGGAGCTCTGGCTGCTGCTCCGAGACTTGGCCAAATAGAGCTTTCATCTCACAGAGGCAGCCTGCATCTGTGCCTGGTCAACATGGAAGTACAAAAGCCCCATCACTTGTCCTCAACTGAGACGACTCTGAAGGGCCATCCCGGCTCCCTGTGGGAGGTCTCTACTGAAACTGCATCATGGTCCAACCTCTCCTTCAGCCCAATCCTGCATCCCTCCCCATCACAGATGTTTTTTTCTGAGCTCCCTCTTCAATCAGCCTCCTCCACACATCTCAGAGACTTAGCCTCAGTTTCCCAGGAAATCTGACCTGTGACGAAGGCCCAGTAACTTGTACAATATCTTTCAGCAGAAAGCGGTGGAGCGAGGATTTGTTCCTGGAGCTGCCTGCTTCTGTGGTGTGGGGCCGCTTCTGTTGTTATCAGCGGCGGTGCATTCCAGTCTGTTCCAGTCAGTGAGGCAGCAGGAAACTTGGAAATTCTTGGAATTTTTTGGAATTTCTGAGCAACCCAGAGAATGAGGGTAGACATGGCTGTGGATAAGAAAAGGAAGGGACGTGTTCATTTTAAGAGCAGAAGACACTGAATTGTTCCCATTAAAATGTAACGATGATGAAAGTGCGCCAACACACTTTGAAAAGAAACGTCCTGTTTTAGAATTTGACTTTTTTTTTTTTTGCTGCAAATTCTTAATGCTTTTGTAATAAACATATGATTGTTTGTTTTACATAAATTAAAAAAAAAAAAAACCTCTTTCCAGTTAAGTTCTAGTTTTAGTTTGATATTCTACCAAGTTTGTTTTCATGCATTTTAGGTCGTCATTTATATCTTGGAATACAGTAATTCTGGGAGAGCCCCAAAATATGATCTTCCTCCTAATCTTAATAATGCAATTATTTTTATAGCTGGATGTTTTAAAGGATACTTGCCTTTGGCATCAGCCTGGATCCCAGATACAGTAGATCCAGAAGCTGACAATGCGGTACATAGACATCCCAGATTGGGAAAAGCAATACAAATTCTTCAGGTGTTGGGAAAGTCTTCCTGAAGCAGTATTACAAGCCACTGGAGAGGAATCTAGGAAATAAAAAAAGTTAGAGTCACTATAGTAAAATCTTATGGCAAACAAAAACCAATAAAAACACACAGGACTTGAAGAAAATAACTAATTCCAAATTCACACAACTGTTGTAAGTACTTATATACATCCAAACCCACTCTAGATGTATGTTTGCAAACTTCATTCCTGCAATACGTCTTTGTGGAAGGGGATATTAGATTTACCTTAAAGGTGTGAAAATCAAGATTCATGGTAACTTCTCAAACTTCACACTTGTGCGTTCAGAGTGAATACTTCAACCCTGACTGGCCAACTCCCAGTGCTTTGTCCAAAAGCAAAAGTTTCTTTTTATGGTCATGGGAAATACAACTCAGGAAATAAGTTCCAATTCTTTCAGAGTCTTACTCTTTCCTGCCCTGAGATGCAGCTTTGTAACCCCTGTTAAACTTGAACCAGGCAAGTGGATTCTTTGAGCTTATCTGCAAGTCTGTGATGAAGTATCAACCCGCCTTGGAGGTAAGGATGTTCCCTTTATCTGCTCTTTTACTTTCTACAATTTCAGTTTTCCATGGTCAACCTTAGTCCAAAAACATCAATTGGAAAATTCCAGAAATAAACCATCCACAAGTTTTACACCGTGTGCTATTCTGAGTAGTGTGATGAAATCTTGCACCGCCCCATTCCGTCCCGCCCAGGATCCCCGACCATTGTCATCATTGGCTCCTGACGTCCAACTATCAATATCATCACAGTTCGATGGTCCAGGGTCACTTGAAACAGATGACCCTCCTTCTGAAGTACCGTCAGAAGGTCAAGAGGAGCCTGACACACACTGAGTCATGATGCCTACCTCACTCACCTCGCTTCTCATCATGTAGGCATTTTCTCATCTCACATCACAAGAAGGGTGAGTACAGTACAATAAGGTATTTCGAGAGAGAAAGAGAGACCACATTTGCATAACTTTCATTACTGTATTTGTTATATACTGTTCTATTTTATTATTACTTATTGTTGTTAATCTCTTACTGTGCCTAATTTATAAATTAAACTTTATCATAGGTATATGCATATAGGAAAAAACATAGTATGTATTGGGCTCAGGACTGCCCACAGTTTCAGGCATCCACTGGGGGTCTTGGAATGTATCCCCCGTGAATGAGGGGGACTACTATATTCTTAAAGACTCAAATTTCTCCTGCTCTCCCAGAATGGTTTAGACCTCCACTGGGGCATTAACATCAGTGGCTGAACTCTGCATTATCAGAGCTGCCATAGAAAAGGTCACAAGATTTCTAGTCTCATAGCAAACTTCAGACAAGTTCCATCTTCCCCAGAGCCAGTAAAGATAAGGATACATTGGTTCTGAGTAAGGAACGGTTAAAAGAAAGGCCAAATGACATCTCCACCAAGTACTAACGACTGCATTTCACTGGCGCAGGGCTGGCCTCTTTACATTTCAGAATCTTGCATGAACATCTAAACCCCTGTGATGCCTCGCAGAAAATATTACCTAATCTCTCAGTGAAGTTTAGAGGAATTCAAACGAATCTGCTCAGGCGGAAGTATGAATCATGATATTGAAATATTATTTTTATCTTCTGTATTTTTTCAGTACTGATTCCTTGGACATTTAACCTCTCCAAGCCTCAGCTTCTGCATCTGCTAGATGGGGACTGTCAATGGCAGCTCACTTCTTTCGCAGGGCTGATGTGAGAAACAAGTGATTCCTTTGGCCTTATACTGGGGATTGGCTGCTTAATGGAAAAAAATTCAAATTATGTTCCCTCCCCACCTCTCCGTGCTCAGCAGCCTTTGGGAGTGGCAGCTGCCCATTGCAACCACCTGGGCTTGGTCCTTCAGGCCTTTCATGACCTAGTCTCAACCCCCTACCTTTCTAGGCACACAGCCTTCCTTCCCAGCACAAAGATGCCTCATTCCTTAAACCCATTACCGACTTTCATTTTGCATCACTCTGTTCAACCAGCTTCCTCTGACTGAATACCTCCAGACCGTGCCTCTGTCTGTCTGGTGAAATCAAGCTCATAATATAAAACCCTACTCTCAAATGTTCCCTTAGAAAGACTTTCCCTGCCCCTCTCTTGCCAACCCCTGAACTCTATGGAACTTGGTCGATACCAGCAACCAAAACCAAATGCTTTCTGGCCATACGCAGGGTTACCCCTGGGATTAGCAAATCATGATCCAGCAGCTCAGGTCTCCTGCCTTCCCAGCTCTCTTTCCACAGATGCTTCTATGAAAAAATACAACATTATTCTAGGAATTGTGGGAGATTCTGATGAATGCCCAAGACACGTAATTCGATGTTTCAAGAAGCTAATCTACCCAGTCATTCTAATAAAATTGTGGATATGCAATTGACCAGATCGCATGACTCACACACAGCTGGCTCTGTCTCCTCAGATAAGGCAATGAGAGCCGGGTACGGAGCTTATCCAGGTAATAAATAAGAACAAAAATGAACTCGGGGGCTGTTATTCCATCAAGGGTCTCTGATAGTGACAGAAACCACTCCCCTTCACCCCAAAGCAGGCTTCTGTGGTCACAGAAAAGGCTGCCTCAGTGAAATCATTAGTCCCTGCAATATTTGGCTTTGATTCTGACAGTGACAAGATTGGTCAGATAAGACCATCAGCTACAGTAACAGACTGAGGTTGAGCAGCAAAGTCATCCACAAAGGAAGGATACACTTCATGTCAATGAAAGCAAATGAATCTCTGTTTAGTGGTGCCCTGAGTCCACAACCTCAAAACAGAATTGCATCTCTTCCAATTAGAAAAACGTTCCTGTATGCAAAAACCAAAACACTTCAGAATGCATGTAAGTCACAAGGAGAGAGATTTTGCTATTATGCCCAACTAACCATAAATTCTCACCAGGTATGGGATGCCAAGGGGATCTGCAGGCAAAAAGGAAGGGGAAACAAAGTGTTGACTCTGCCTTAGAATAATAACATGGGGTCTTTTGCATAACATTGTGCAACAATTATCTTGATAGATCCTCACAAAACCCATAAATGTAGGCAAGTAAGCAGCATAATTGTCCTCATTTCACACATAAGAAAAATGAGGCTCAAAGACTGTGAATGAATTTCCCAAAGTCACACCAAGGAGAGACACAGGGCTAGAAACAGTCCCCAGTCAGATGCTTTTTCCACTCCACCAAACAGCCTCCCTACCTAGGAGCTTTCATGCATCATCAAATAGAGAAAGAAAATCAGAACCAGTGAGCATCTATAGAAGAAAATGGAAAGTTCTACCTGCCAAAGGAAACTGGCTGTTTCTACAGTTATCAGGTGATAATAAGAAATATGCCTAATTATTATGATTAATAATAAAGCCAGCCTAGGTTTTCCTGTCTGTACTGTTGGTCTTCATTCTCCATGGAATGTGTTTTGCTGGGGAGGAAATATAATTAACCTGCAGGTGCATGGGACTGGCTTCAGACAGAGCTGGGTCAAAATACCAGCTCTGCCATCTACTAGCAATGTGACTGAGGACACAATCATTCTGAATCTGAATTTCCTTATCATGAAAAGAGGGCTGATAATAGATTCATCACAGAAATGGAGGAGGATGCAAACAAAGCAACGCTTGAAAAGTGCTTAACAGGGTGTACCTGGCACATAGTAGGTGCTCAAAAATGTCTGGATGTGGAGAAACAAACTCCTTAACGACGTCACATCTGCTAATGAACAAGTCACTCACAAGCTCTTGCAAAGAGTGACCTCGTGCAGCGTGGCTCCACTAGGGCACCGCTCTTTGCTCAGCATCTCACATTTTGTGAAGAAGGGACACGCTCACGATTTGGGAATCAGATCATTGTCTTCAAATCCGTTGGGCCAGGAATTAAATCGGCCCTTTTTACCCACCAAGAAAAGATGAAGGCCTCCTTTTCCTTGTGAATGGAGTTGCTGATTCATTAATTCAAATGAAACATGTCCTAAGCATCTGAAGTAAACCTCAATACTGGGAAAGGGCCAGCTGTCAGCAATAACATTTTGAGTATCTGCTCAGTCTTTCACCCACATTGGCACATCTGAGCCTTGCAAACATGCCTACGAGGAGGCTTTGGAAAGATCAGGTTGCCTCCATTTTACACGTTAGGAAATGGAGGCTCAGAGTTGTTATAACCTCTGGTGGCTGAGCCAGGGTTCCAACTCCAATGTTCTTTCCCTTTCCTTTAGGACAAGGGCTCATTGCCATATGCCTCCCAAATCCCCATCAAAGTCAACATCCAACAGAAAGTACCAAGAATGCGCAGGGACAGCTGGGAGCGTGAGAGGCCCCCACTGTTGACTCACGACCAGGGGGATCGTGTTAGACCTGCATGCCCGCTGGCTCTCTACTTGTAAAACGAGACAGTATCTCACTTGGTTTGGATTTAAGTCAGTATCAAATTACCAAGTAGCCTGATTCATTTCAGAATTTCACAAGTCGAGTATGTTTCCCAGAAAGCCATTTGGAAGAGTAGCCTCTCTTTAAGTTTGCTTTTTAGTATTTTACTAAGAGAAGATCTTCTTTTCCACATTCAACCAACAGTTCTGGAGTGAATACCATGTGCCTGGCGTTTTGCTAGGTTCTGGGGCTAGAGAAACCAATGAGGCGGACCCCATCTTTGCCCTCACAGAGCTGACAGTCAGCCAGGAAAGAACAGACAACTAAACAATAAACTGTAAGTGATTGTCTAATCAAAATTCTACCCACAGGAGAAGTATAGAATGTAATGAGAGGGCTATCAATGGACATACCCCAATCTTGGGGTCAAGGAGAGCTTCCCTGAGAAAATGATGTTGAAGAGAAAGCAGAAGGATGTGCACAAGTTAGCTAATTGAATGGGGGTAGTGATACTCCAGGCAAAGGAAACAGGACTTGCAAAGTTGCGGGGTCAAGAGGGAGCATGAATTATTTGAGGAACTGAAAGAAGACCAGGATGACTAAAAGCATAGAGACCCAAAGTGGAAGGAAAGGATATGAAAACCGGGCCAAATGGAGGACAGTGTTGCTTTCAAAAGCACTCATTGGTAATGGTTTTGGTCATTGTGAGTCCACACGTTCAGCCCAATGCACGTACCAGTTAACATGTCAGAAGTTAGACCTACACAGATGAAGAGTTCAGTTGATTCAATTGATTAACTTTTTTCTCCTTCTTTTTCTATTTCATCTTCTACTCTTCTCAATTATGATCTTACTTTCTAAGTGTGGTAGGAGACGTGAAGATAAAGCATTTCCTAAGAAACTGTAGGAGTTCAAAGGGTACAAGCTTCCAGTCACAAGACAAGCAAGTTCTGAGGATGCAATGTGCAGTATGATGACTGTAGTTAACAATACTGTGCTGTTTACTTGGAAGTTGTAAGAGAGTAGATCTTAAAAGTTCTCACAACACACACAAAAAAGGGCAACTATGTGAGGTGATGGAGATGTTTACTAACCTTATGGTAGTAACAATTTCGCATATACGAAATTGTTGTAAAATCATCACGTGGCACACCTTAAACTTAGACAATGTTTTATGTCAGTTACATCTCAATAAAGTTGAAAAAGAAAATAAAACTCAAAAACAGCAGGAAAAAAACTATATTTTGCACAGCCTGGTGTATTTGTCTCAGGGGGAACACGCTATAACCTTAAGCAAAGCAATATATTTCAGGAACCCCCCCAATTTTTTTTTTTTTTTTTTTTTTTTTTTTTTGCAAAACAGGAGTGTTTAAGAATCTCAGAGCATTTATAGGGTTAAATCAGGGTAATGTACATAACTCTACCAAGTACAGTGACTGGCATGAATACTTATGTGCTAAATGTCCATCACCTGCTTTCCTATCCAGCTGAGATAGGAGCTGGGAAAGCTGCATTAGTTAGGCGGGGTGAACTGCTGTAACAAACAAATTCTATGCACAATGGCTCAACCATGACAGGAATTTACTTTTTGCTCACGCATGTCTAAAATGGGTGTTCCTGGCTGGTGGCCGGTTCTTTTCCATGCAGTAATACAGGACCCTTCGTCCCCTCTCAAGTCTCCATCATGTTCTCCTGCATCAACTGGGCAGAAAGTGGGGGAGCGTACCGCTCAGCGGCAGAGTGCACGCTCAGCATGCACGAGGTCCTGGGTTCAGTCCCCAGTAGCTCCAAACAAACAAATAAATAAATAAATAAATAAATAAAACCTAATTACCCTCCCCCACCCAAAAAAGAAAGTTGGCAGAAAGGACAAAATGTGGAGCATGCATGGACCAGGCCTGAATGTTAGTACTGGGATAGCAAGTCTCCTGCTAGGACCCTGCTGCGTGGTCACGTCTAACCGCAGGAAATTAAGTTCAGAGAACCCAGGAAGGAGAGGAAACAGGTATAAATGACTAGCCAGCAGTCTTGGCCACCCCAACGAGATGAGAGAGGAGCTTTTTAAAATTAAATCAGCCTAAGTAAATCAACACACCTCCAAGTAGGTAAGACACAGCTCCCTTCTGCAAGGCTTTCTTGACATCTAGGCTAGGTGTGGCAATGGCAAGGAGGAAGAACTTTATCTCCCAACCTGGAAGTTCCTAAAAACATATTAGCAGCCTGACTCCTCCCTCTACTTTATCTCCAGGAGCACCCAGTCATCGGATTTTTTGGTTTACTCTCCAAAAATTTGTGAAAATCCTTCCTCTTCCTGTAATGACCTCCACTGCCCTTTATCTTCGCTCTCTTAGATGGTAGCAAGTTTCCTTACCTCCCCTTCAGGCAGACTGGCTCCCACCCAATCCCCCCGACCCCGACTTCTGACCCCAGTCCACCCAGCTCCCAAAGGGCTGGCCCGCAAATGCCACTGGCCTGCTTTAATCCTATTTGGTGCATCACAGCCTGCAGGGTAAAGTCCAAACTCCTTAATCTGACAGCTTATAGGAACTGGCCCTGTCTCCCTTGTAACCTCATCCTTCTCTGAGCCCCATCTGGTACCTGCAGGTCCCGCAACACCAGATTAGTTACGGTGTCGTGCACACAGTCACCAGGCTGTTTCTCTCCTCCGCATCCTCTTGGCTCCTACTGCCATGCAAGTTTTTAAAGTCCATCGCAGGCATCTGTAACTCCTGGAAGTCCGCTATGACCTTCACCTTGCTCCTCGGCATTCTCAAAATACCCGGTATATCTATTTCTCCCTGAACTATCACTGTAGTGATAGTGTTTATCTGCATTTCACCCATCCACCCCACTAGCTCTGAAACTCCCAGCAGGTAGACAAGTTTGAGGGCGTGAATGTCATCCTGAGGACTTGGAGGTTAATTCTGTAATGTCAGAGGAATTGCTGAGGATTTTTGATACAGCGTAGTCAGAATTTTAAGCAGATAAATCGAAGCGGAGACCATGAAGTAGGTTAGGGAAAGGACTAACTGGATGGAGGACAACTAGTGTGGAAGGGAGAAGACACTAGGATGGAGTTTGTTCTACATCCAGGATCTCAGGATTTGGTTCCCAACTCGACCAGGTGTTTTCAGCATAACCTTGAGCACACCACCTCTCAGAGTCCTTTTTTATTTATGAACAAAATGGAAATAATAAATCATCCTGCACCATCTCACAAGGTCGATGTGAGGACATTGCCAAATAATGAATGCTAAAGTGCTTTACAGATTCCAGGGAAATTATTGAAGTTCGTTGTTAAAATCCAAATAAATCCAAAAATGAGACAGTCTCACAGTGTCCTCAATGTCAAATAGAGTTCCTTTTTGAACTCGGATGAATCCGAGGACTCCCCAGTATTCCCCTGTGCGATGGGAGGCTAAGATTATCCCTGCTTGACTGTCACCGGCAGGCTGACTTCCGGTATCTAAAGGGTTGTCATGCGAAAGACCAGAATTAACTTCATGGAGTTCGTGATGGTTACCAGGAGACAAGCACTGACTCAACATAAGTGAAAACTTTCAAACTGTCAGAGCTGCCCAAAGGCTGCCTGGGGCTGGGAGTGGAAGTGGGTCGTGAACCCCATGAGATTTGAGACGACGAGGCCAACTTGGGAGACCACGGACTGCAGACTCCAGGCATCAGGGAAGTGTAGACTGATCAGCTTCTATGTTTCCTTCCAATTCCAAAACTCCATTGTCCGCTGCCCCCTGGGTACACCTCTCTAATTGTGCGTGTTGCTCCAACTGTCAGTTTATGATGCATAATGGTTTACTTAGGGTTTTTTCTCCACCACTAGACTAGGGTCATCTGCAAGGCAGGGACTGGTCTCCTTCAGTTTGGGGTCCTCAGGGCCTGCAACAGCTTCTCGGACACTGTAAACCCTCAGTAACTGTTGGTAGAATGAACACATGGATGAATAATTATTCTGATTGCATTGGAATGACATGGACATCCTACAGGGGAAACATGATGATGTCTTGCAAGTTCGAGCTAGGATGAGTATTTCATAGTGAGGCTCATGTGTGATGTTCATCCAGATGCGTACTCCCCAACTTGGAGTCTTTCAACTCCTGGGAGTCCTATTTTCAATATTAAGAAAAAAGCTAATAAAAGTCAGGCATTTTTCCATGTTACAGAGTTCCCCTAAATTCAAAACTAGCCAGTTTCTCTGCATTTCGCTGGGAATTTATCAACTTGGTGTAGTCGTTCTTTATCTCCAACAGCAAACCATCCCTCTGGAATTTTGCACGTATCACCTCTTTTAATCTTTACACGAAACCTGTTTGTTAGGTCAGCTGTCTCTAGCTTACAGACAAGAAGGCAGGGGCTCAGGGAGGTTTTGTGACCTGCTCAATGACGGAAATTTATCGTGTCAGAGGCAGAATTTCGATCCGTTTCTGCCTGGCCTCTTAGCTCATGCTCCCCCCACATAGTACCCAGCTTCATTTCAGAAAACGAGCCTCCTCTGATGTGTGTTTCTGTCACGGAGATGCTTGAGATGGGGGTCTGTCCTGGCCATCAGCAGTCCCCTTCCTTGGATAGAACAATGCACAGAGGTCTTCTGACCACTCAAAAAACCCTGGGTTTAATAAGAAGGCAGATGCACTATCCACCAAAGTATATCTGATCTCAGTGAATTCCCAGCCTCAGAAACCCCCCAGTCCCTCTCTTCCAGCAGCATTCCCTTCTTCGCCTCAGATGATGTCACACAGAAGGACATCAGGACGTCTCCCAGGCCCTCTCTTCTAGACCTTATATTTTTCTAGTGTTGACAACTTAACACACGTCCACACTTCCTTTTACGGGGAAAGATAAGACTCTGATGGTAATCAGAGCGCCAGGGTAGGAAACGCCACATTCCTCCGTGTAAATATTTGACTACACTTTCTCCAGGCCATGCATCATTGTGCCGAGCCCCCAGAAAAGCTTCGGCTCCACAGATCTGCAGGTGAGATACCTTGGCAATGAATTATGAGAGGGCTTGTTTAAAGACCACGGCCAGAGCAATGTATTTCTGGAAGGTGGGGGGCCTGCTCTACGTGACCAAAAGCTGTGTTCAAATCCTGGGTCCACCACGTTTTGCCATTAGGCAACTATTTAACCCCTCTGTGCCTCAGTTTCCTCTTCTGTGAGAATCATAATCCCTGTACCGTAATGCATGGCCAGCTCTTACGAGTAGAAGTCGAATAAAATGTTAACGTTTTCCTCCATCTGTATACAATTTGTCCAAGGATTTTTAAACTTTCACACCAGCTTGTGTCTTTTCTCAAGGCAAACCCCTAAGGTTAAGAAAAAAAAAAAAAAGATAAATGAGGGCAGAATATTCTTTAGATTAAGAGAAGGAAGTATTTTAGCCACGCTGAGTTAGTTTAGAGAAGAGAAGTTGGCAAATTATAGCCTTTGGGCCAAATCTGGCCCATCCTCTGATTTTGGAAATAAAGTTTGATTGGAATACAACCACTTTCATTTATTTACATAGTGTCCATGGCTGCTTTCTCTATGATGGCAAAGTGGAGCAATACAACAAGACTGTGTGCCCCACAAAGCCAGAAATATTTACTATCTATTCTGCATATGCCTGTCAGTATCTACAAATTTTGAAATCCCAGTCTGTCCCTTCCTACCCCCCCACCCACTTGGCAACCACAAGTGTGTATTCTATGTCTATGAGCCTTTTAGCACAGGGAAATATATACAAGATCTTGTGGTAGCTCACAGAGAAAACAAAATGTGACAATGAATATATATATATATGTTCATGTATAGCTGAAAAATTGTGCTCTACACTGGAATTTGATACATTGTAAAATGACTATAACTCAATAAACAAATGTTAAAAAAAATTACTATCTACTTCTTTACAGAACAAGTTTGTCTGCTCCTGCTTTAGGATATATGCAGTATTTTATCCACAGAGGATTGACACCTGTCATTTTCCTCACCAGAGCTCCAAGATGATGCTGTGTAAAATGGCAAGGACAGCTGATAGAAGGAGGATCTTATGTTCTATAGCAGTCTAGGGATCATCTTTTACCAAATTCCTTCCACCCTTTTTATGCTAGTGACTGGTGTCAGGTTCTACAAAACCAGAAGAATGTGGTTATCAAGTGGCAGGCAGTTGGGAAACTTACTCGTTTTCCACTGGTAGATAAATTTGTTATACCCTAAACAAAGAAAAAAGGCCAACACTCTTAAAAGGCCAAGAACTAAGAGCATGTATCTGAGTGGTTAACCCTGTGATACTGAAATGACTCATCAGAGTCTATGAATTTACTACGAGTGATTTCATTGGTTCAAGCCCCCACTCTGCATTCACCCCGCTGTCAATTCTACAAGAGCTGCTGAAACCTTCTATGCCAGACTGAGCTGCACAGGCTCTTGATTCGCACCCACAATTTTTTCAAAGAGTTTCTGGCTTCTCTTGGCAGCTGAAGACACTATGAAAGTTTCAGCTGTCCATGGACTCAACCTCTGAGCTATTGATTTGGGCGAAAACAAAGGTGCTAAAAGACGGCCAAGAACCGAGTGCTTAACTCAGTCTGGGTGTTTCCAAGTTTGCAAAGGGAGACGGAAGTCTTCCAGGGAATTTCAAGCAGAAGGGGACTTAATACAGGAAATTAAAAGATTGAACAAATGTGAGATGGGTTAGTCATGTCAGTAGGGAAATCTTTACAGGCTGGAATCCAGGAAGCTGCTGACCCTAGAATCCTGGAAGTCATGCTGAAGTAGTGAATTCCTAAGAGAATGAGAAGCCACTGGCAACATCCCACATTGACACCTACTCTCTGACAGCTGCTGCGGAGAATAAGAACTCCTTCTCAGCCTTCAAAACACCGCCCAGCACCTCTCCTTGGCAGACTCTAACCCTAAACCCCGCTGGCAAGTCTAGGGAACGTGGGCTCAGACTAGCTTCTCCGATGCAGAGGCGAACATAGAAGGAAAGAGGGTACAAGGTTGAGTTGATATTAAATAAATCGGCTTTGGGAGAGAGTCAGTAAGACTTCCTAGAGAATGCAATGGCAAAGACTGGGTTTTGAAAGACCAAGGTTGGCTAAGCCCTGGCCTTGGTCAATGATTCATCAAAGAAATTTCCCTTTTTAGGCTGCAAGAGCCTGAATTAGGGAAGTACCGTCTTCCCAAGAAGTGCTCATTTTTTGCAACCAAATGAAGAGGTAACTATAAATAGCCTGAGTTTCTCACCATTCTGTGTTCAAAATGGATAACTGCGAGCAACTTTTCATCCTGGAGAAAGGGAGTTATGAATGATAGTTACTAAATCAAACAGCAACAGCCCACCTCGTTAGAAACATCAGTGGCGAAGGACTTCTCTCTGAACATATTTCACAGGCAGTCTGGAGTTGTTGTGTCAAGAGAAGAAAACTGCCAACTATGGTGGCTGGCAGGGCAAGGCACAGAGTGAGATCCTGGCATCTCCACCTTGATGTTATCCTCCATCACCTTGGTACCTCCCTCCTCACCTTCTCAGAGCCACATCAGAACTCTCTGAATAACCAGCCCATTGGCAGCTCATCTCTCATCTTTCCCTCCAAGTTTAGACTGATGAAAATTTCAAAAGGCTGGGAAGGTAAAGATGCAGCATTAATTAAGCACCTGCTGTTTCTCTTGCTACATTAGATGCTTTATGCACCTAGTGTATTGAATCATCTAAGGGACTTTTGAGATAAGCTTATTACCCCCACTTTCCAGATGAGGAAGCAACGGTCAAGAAAGGTACAGTAATATTTCTGAGGTCACACACCCACTGCTCTCCTCCAGAGAAAATGGTGAGACTCCTATCTTCTACTATAAGTGAATCCTGAATTCCGTGGGGTGTTTCTGAGTCACACGGACGTCAAAACATCCTTACAGCTTTGCAAGACCATGGAGAAACTTGAGCTCATCCCTCATGAGTTCTCTTTCTTTCCCCTTCATCCCAGGAAAATGGGGGACAACCAGATTTCACCACTGACAATAGCTACAGTAGGGTTCTGCCTCCACCCTAGCCTCCCTTTGTATCATTTTCCCAAAGACGTGAAGAAGAGAAGGCTCCTTAAAGACCAGAACCCACGTAGATATTCAAAACTGCAGGTCAAATTCATCTCAGGGTATTTTATTTCTTATTTGTTGTCATCTTCTTTACCCTTTGCTGTTTCTTTACTAATTAAGTAAATATGTATTTGTGTTGGAAAAATAAAAATATAGGTACACCTTAAAAAAAACTAAAATCTATAAACACAGCATAAAGATAAAATTCATTTTTCTTCTTCACACATCATCTCACACACTTCCCAGTCTTTTACAATAATTCTTTGAAATTTTGGGATCCAGATCACTGTCATGACACTATTATTTTATATATTATAAACATCATTTCCTGAATTAATTTTAGGCTTTCGTTTTATTTTATAACCATGATGGTGACATTCAAGCTTCTCTTTTCTTTAATTGCTCTCACTCACTGCTTGCACACTGCTGGTCCTATACGGTGACCATCCAGGTTCTGAGCTCTAGACTGTGTTTCATTACTCAGTTTGCAAAGATGTCCTAAAGAAGTTTTTCAAGGAGAGATTGTAGATAAAATACTTTGTCTCCTTTGCATACCCAGTGGTATCATTCTGTCCCCTGCCTATGTGCATGCCAACTGGAAGGTATGCATAACATTCCTGGATCATATTCTTTGCTTCCTGAAATTCTATAGATGCTCTTAATTACCCTCTGGCATTTAGCCCGTTGGGAAGAAGACAACAAAAGCTAGGTTAATTTTTAACGTGAGAAACCCCATTGTTTCACGACTGAATATTTACAGAGTTTTGTGTTTATCTCGGTGGGCTGATCCTCTCACCATATTACATAGGTTTGAGGCTCTTATCCTTGTGTTTTCCTGAATCACAGCTAGTCCTTTCTGCCTCCCATGAGCTTTCTTTCCCTCTAGATCAGGAATGCTGGCTGGTGTCACACAGCTCAGCATTTTCTGGATAATGCTTCTGAAACCTCCATTATTGTTACTCTCATCCTTGTAACTCTTTGTCTCCTTTCTTCTCAATTCTGAGAGATGTTCTCAGATATGTCCTCCACGTCCAGCCACTGAGCATGTACATGTAGAAGGACACAGCAATACTGTTCTTCCTTGCTTCTGACAGGGATTTCATTCCAGCCACTGAGCATATGTTCTTCTTGCTTTCTCCCATCATCACTCCTCCATCTAATTGTTTTGCCTTCTTCCTTTCTAGATCTTGCCTTCAGACATTCTGTTTCTATTTCAGAGAGATTTGGGCAACATTTTTCGTTACCCGCTTCTTCTGGTTGATAATGATACTGTTGGTTTTACTCATCCTTGGAGAGACCAAGGTTGGTTTGTCAGTGTTTATTACAGCCAGGAAGAGTGATTTGCTCTGTGCACTGCCCTAGTGGTCAAACTCTCTTCTCCAAGCCACAATTTATGTTCACAGATTCCAGTCCACTTCTTGCTTAGTAGCTGGCTGTCACCCGGGACGCCGCACATTGAATATGCATCCATCTTCCTCAGCCCTCAGCCCAGCTTCCGGCTGTCAGAGAATGCAGGACGAGCCAGCCCAAGTCTTCACGGCTCAGCAGCTTCTTCAGGGCCTTGGCAGGGTCACTTGCCTGCCTGTGGCTACTTCAATCTCCCCCTATTTTCTGTCCAGGATTTCCTGTAATTCCCAGCATCTGCCTGGACTGGGGGAGACAGGAGAAGGGAGAGAGATGATACTGTTTACAGCAACCACTCCTGAGGAAGGGAATTTTCTCATGAAGAGAAAATTGACTCCGCATGCTGGAGTCAAGGTGGGTGATCCTCACTCCAGACCCACAGACCCCCTGGTTACTGTGAGTCATCTTAGCTCCTGTCACTGGGCTGGACTTCAGTCCTCACTTTGGGTCTCAGCTACAGTTTTAGCCAGAAGAGCTGTTTGCTGTTTGGCTCTGGCTTTCGGCGCCCCCAGCCAGTTGCCATTTTGAACTGGAAGTCAGCTGACAGTTTATTTTGAATTTTTTCCATTTCCAAGAAGCTGTTATTTCAAATATATATATATCAATATATATATATATGTATCTCCAAAACTACAGTCCACAGTGGCCTGTCCTTCTCTCTCCTACACAGTCTGGTGGAAAACCTGTTCACAGTGCAAGAGAAAGAAAGGTGACAACGTTTAAGTTTAGTTTGGACTCGTTTATTGTATTCTGTAAGTTTTCTTCACAGAATCTTTCAAACTGCAGGTTTGGTTTTCACTCAACATCTCAGCCTCTACAGTTTTCACTCAACATCTCAGCCTCTGCAGCCTTTCACTCAGCCTCTCAGCCGCTGCCCCAGCCGCGGGCTCCCCACGACTCTGCCGAGTGCCCCAGGGAGGGTCTGTGAAGTCTTATTTCTCATAGCCAGTCAGTCAAGCCACCGACAGAAGGAGGCTCTCTCTCACTCAGAGGCCCACGTGGTTCCTCCTGGGAGGGTGGTTGCCATGTACCCTTCAACTGTAAATTTAAGATGTCCCCGTTACCTTCCGTGCCTTCCAAACTTCATCCTCCTTTCCAGCTCTGAGCCCTCCATCCAATTTAGGGGCCGAATCCCATGCTCAGGAAAATATAAAATGCATACCAAAAGAAAAACAAATTTGAAAAGAAACTAACACGTTTAAGGTATATTCGTATTAAAAAACAGCAAGATTCCAATGAGGTTTGCTTAGATTTCACTGGGCCTCAAGTTTCCCATCTGTAAAATGGGAATAGAAATATTGACATTTTTGTAGGGTGTTGAGAGGATTACAACTAAGATACAAAGTCTCTGGTATATATTGGATGTTCACTTGAGAGATGACATTCTTATGTATTAAGCAATGTGGTCTTCCCTGTATTTCCTGACATTTCTCATCTTCTCCCATCCTGGTGGTTAAGCATAGTAGCATCAGGCAATTCAGGGAAGAGAAATACCAACAGAAGAGGAGAAAAGAATTTTTCACCTCCCGAAGTTTAAATATTGGTTCCAAATGTTGAGAAATCAGAAATAAGCTATTTGCTATCTCCTGAAATTAACTGAATATGTCATGGAACAGGAGAATAGAGAGGAGGAGAAATCTTGCAAAGGGACTTCATGCCTTGTCACGGTTAGGAGGTTGGGACTGACAGAACTCCCACAGTATTAGGTCTCCCACAAAAAAATGGGACCTGTGCCTTCTCCTCCAGATAGCACCTGAGAAAGTGACAATTCCCAGACACTCACCATGGTGCGGGAGCAGAAGAAATATTTATCAGGCAGCCAAGTGCAGCCAAGAACCAATGAATCTGAAGGGGCCTTGTGAGAAGGACAAGGAGCATGGAGCAGCACTTGTGTGGACTGACAAGGGGACACCAGATAGGAACAAGGATGGTTCAGCTGATACGAAGAGATGATGACCCAGAACATGCCTTCTCGCTCATCTCTAAAAACTTGCGATGCCCTCAATTTAAAAAAAAAAAAAGCAAACAAAAAACAAAAAGAAAAAGAAAACCAGTTAGACACATCACCTGGGTAAAAGGAAGAGATTCTAAATTAACCGAGATGAAGTTTCTACCACCAGAAGAACGGAGGCTGGCACTAGACATTAAGTTCTGGTAAAGAAGAGAAAGGAAGTTGCACAGCTTGTATTCATGTTGTAGACTGAGTTTTAGACTCATTGCACTACTGTTTTGAATGCTGTGAAACACAATGTAAGAGGGCACATGATGCAAATTTACATATATGTCAGTTTCTGGATAAAACTGGAAAAAGAAATAGAATCATATAATTCCCCTACATACACCAACACCTGTGAGAATAAACACAGATTACAGAATAACAAATTTTACCATGAGCTATTTAATTAAAAAAAAAAGTTGCAACCATATACAACAAGCTTAGAAAAATGGCCATTAAGGGAAGGAACGAAAGATTCTAGTCCACTGAAACCCAGTGACATGCCTAACCTTCAATTTCTCAAAAGTGTCTTCCAATTTGGAGAAGAGCAGCTGGGAAGAGTGAGTACAAATAGAGAGCCTGGAAAAGGTCAAAAGTAAACATTTGACATGATAAGTCCCCACATGACAGTCATGTATTCATCCATCCATTCATTCAACAAATAACTGAGTGCCTACTCTGTGCTGAGATCCCTTCTGGGCGCTTGAATACAAAAGTAGACAGAAGTCCCTGGCCTACATTTTAATAGAGGTTGAGGAAGGGAGCAAATGATTAAAAAAAAAGAAAGAAAAAATCAAAGTCAGTAAAACAGAAAATGTTTCTGATGATGTGAAGTGCAATGAAAGACTATTAGAGAAGGGGGCCAGCGTCCCTGGTTACCTGCTGTATAAAGTGGCATCTTTAGGAAAGACCTCACTGAAATCCTGACGACTAAGCCAAGCCTTGAGAGATCAAAGCGGAAGCCATGTGGCTATCTGGGATAGAGTGATCTGGGCAGGGGAGACCACTGATGGAAACGTCTTGAAGAAGATGTGGGCCTCGCACACTTGAGGCTCAGCAAGGAAGCCAGTGCAGCTTAAGCTGAGAAAGCCAAAGGACAGGAGAGTGGTACCAGGGGCCATCACACTGAGGGGCCAGGAAGCACTGGAAGACATTGGCTAAGAGTGAGGGACATGGAAGCCTGGAGAGGATTCTGAAAAGGGGAGTGGCGCAATATGACAAATAATGGTAAACAAGCATTATGGCACTTGCAATGAAAATAAAACGCTGGTGAGGTTCAGAGGACTCAGCAGAAACAGCAAGAGCCCCCAGAGAACTGCTTCTTCTGCTGCTTCCTGTAGAGATGGTGGAATGAATGGGAGACGCATCTAAAGAGCTGGTGGTGGGCCCCAGTGCAGGATCCTTTGTGGGATCCTGGAAGAAAACCCACATCCGGTCAACCAGCAGCTGGAGCTGAGCTCTCACCCCACGCCCTGTATCCTCAGATTCCAGGGGAGCTTTCAGACAAATACATCCAGCTAGCAGGTCAATTTAACTAAAAGTAACAAATCGAGACCACCTGATCAAAGACAAAGCAAAAAAGGAACAGCAGTGTCTTTCCACATTGGATCAGAGCAAAGAGAAGTTCTGGGCAGAGCGCTCCTTGCTGAGCATGAGAGAAGAGGGAAGAAAATGGCATTTCAACTATGCAAGCATTCTAGAACACAAAAGGGAAAGGAAACAGAATCGGCAAAAGAACAATAAAAAGCTCAGTACGGAGTCATTTATACAAGACTCAGAAACAAGGTGATGAAGCAATACACTGGGATGAAAAGGCAGATTACCAGGTTAAGGCACCAACGAAGGGCCAAAGCAGCATCCTTCCGGATCAAATAAATGTAAACCAGCAGAGAACAGACAAGGCGTGACTGAAGATTCAAACAATGACAAAGAGAAAAGGCTTTAGAAACTCATAAAGATCACTTAAATTTCTTAAGGAGAGCACCCAGCAAATGGAAGAGTGTTTCAGAAATGTCCTTTCATATATATTTTGTATTAGAAAAATAGTAAATCTGCAAATCATAAGAAATTAATATCCTAGAAAAAACAATGCGATTTACATGGAGGCACTGAACTTATTCTGATCAACTGATAAAGACTTCATGCAGGCAAAAAAGAAAAAAAAAAAAGGGTGTGATGTGGGAAATGCAGCTGGCCTCAGACTTCTCCACATTTTTCCAGAAGAAATCAGATTAATGTCCACAAAACCCTGAACATACGAAAATATAATTCAAAAATATTAAAACTGAAGACATTCTGAAACATGAAAAATTTAGGAACTATATGAGTCCTTTTGGAAAATATACTGGAAGACTAAACCAATCACAAGATGAATTATTAAAACACACACACATACATACATCCCTCTAGAGTGAAGTGAAGAAGTTATAGTTAAAAGAATTCACTATGGGGATTAAATTCATTTAAGTAAGTGTAAACAACAGCACAACAACAAAATATTTGATTGCGAAACAGAATGTGTTATCAATCATTTTAAGTTTAAAATGATAAAAGTAACAAAAATCAAGAGGCCAAAGAAAGGAGATGGGAGAAAGTATCAGAAGAGGAATAACTCACCTTTTTAAAAATTGTATTGGAGTATAGTTGATGTACAGTATTATATGTTACAGGTGTACGATATAGTGATTTATAATTTCTAAAGGTTACTTTCCATTTATAGTTATTACAAAATACTGGCTTTGTTCACTGTGTTGTACATTACATCTTTGTAGCCTGTCTTCCTCTCAATAGTTTGTACGTCCCACTTCCCCACCGCTATTTGTCCTTCCTACCTTCCCAGTGGTATCCACTGGTTTGTTCTATCTGTGAATCTCTTTCTTTTTTGCTATATTCACTAGTTTGTTGTAGTTTTTACATTCCATGTGTAAGTGATATCATACGGTATTTGTCTATCTCTTTGTGACTATTTCACTTAGCATAATGCTTTCCAAGTCCATCCATGTTGCTCCAAATGGCAAAATTTCATTCTTTTTATGGCTGAGTAGTATTCCACTTGGATATATACATGCAACATCTTCTTTATCCAGTCCTCTGTTGATGGACACTTCAGCTGCTTCCACATCTTGGCAATTGTAAATAATGCTGCTGTGAACATTGGAGTGCATTTCTCTTTTTGAATCAGCATTTTTGTTTTTTTCAGATATATATCCAGGAGTGGAATTGCTGAGTCATTTAGTAGTTCTATTTTTAATAGGAGAAAATATTTGCAAATGATATGACTGATAAGACCTTAACATCCCAAAATAGATAAACAGCTCATACAACTCAACATCAAAAAAAACAATCAATCAATTAAAAAATGAGCAGAAGACCTGAATAGACATTTTTCCAAAGACAACATGCAGATGGCCAACAGGCATGTGAAAAAAATGCTCAACATCACTCATCATCAGGGAAATGCAAATCAAAACCACAATAAGATATCACCTCACACCTGTCAGAATGGCTATCACTAAACAGTCTACAAATAACAAATGTAAATTAAAAGGAAAAAGTGACACTAACTTATTTGATTTCATCAAGTTTCTACTTAACCCATCTTAGATATTTGAGAAAATACTATCACTGGTGGGGCTGGCAGTGAAACATGATCTAAATTTCAGCAATTTCCTCAGTTTCACTTCAGTTTATTTTTCTTTGGTTACATTCAAGTGAAATTATGTAATGTTTTATTTTAAAAAGCATGACCATTATGATTTCTAATCAGTTGGCTAGCTTTATGTATCAGCCTAAATAGCCTGCCATCCTTCCAACCTATCCGTCCATGCACAGGGCTGTCTGGAATTATATCCACCAGAAGTCATGTTAGTTATTTCTTGCTGGTGGAATTTTGAAGTGATTTCCTGATTTCTTCTTTGGACCTTAAAATATATATATTCTTAAAAATTATTTCACTGTGAGCATTTATCATTTAATAAGAAATAAAGTTATGATGTTTTAAAATACGTATGTTTACACAAGTTTTGTCCAGTAATAAATCATTATTTGATAATGTTCTGCAATCAGAATTATGACTCAATAGTAGTGGCTGTATTGAGCGCTTGCTGTGTGCCAAGAGCTCTGTAAACGGGCCTCACATAAATGATGTGATTTTCTTTAAACCCCACAACTTCATGAGCATGCTCCCATTTTAAAGATGAGGAAATTAAAGCTCATATGCGTTAAGTAAGTGATGACATCACACAGTCCCAGTCAGCTGAGAGGGAGCTCACATCCGTGTTCTTAATTCCAAGTCCATTCATCCATTCATCAGTTTTGTGTGGAGGTCCCACTCTGTGTCACATATTATGTGTGCTCCACTGTGGCTCAATTCCTACCCTTGCTCCTGACAGCAAAGAATTTCCTTTTTAGATGGTTAAAGAAAAATGCATAAAAAAGATTTCACAAAAGACAGATCCGGAGACCCTGATTCGTAAACCATCCTGAAGTGGTGCCTCTACTTAGCTTTCCTTTTGTCTTCTCTTTGAAGATGAAATAGTTACTGATTTTCTATATATCCTGCAGATTTATTTGATTTAAAAAACAAAATATACCAAAATTGGTATATTTACCAGTTATATCAATTTACCAACACATAAACAGAATTGTTTGTTTATGATTCTTTCAAGTGCACATGGATGATGCCTTGTGTACTTACTGTAAACGGTTATATTTCACAATTTAAAAAATAATTTTAAAGACTGTCAGCAAGATTTATCAGCTTGTTTCACTTAATAAATTAAATGGTGATCTGTGATAACTAGTAAAACATAGATGATTAACCACATTTATATAAATGGAGTGTATTTACCTATTGCAATATACATCAAATGCCCCCCCAAATTAGCATTTTAAAACAACAAACATTTATTTATTTCACAGACTCAAACCCACTGCCTTCCAAGAGCTCATTGCATCCTTCAGGAGAAGGACTACTCAACAGGCAATCTCAAGACGAAGTAACAAATGCTAAAATGAGTAGAGAATCTTTTTGAAAGAGATTGCATGAGATGAGAGAGGAGAGGAGTGGTTTAGGGAGTCAAGGAAGGTTCTGTGGGGAAGGTCACATACAAGCTGAGACGATGTTAGCCAAGCCAAGGGTTAAAGGAGTGTTCCAGTGGAAGGAACATCCTAAATGCAGGGTGCGATGACAACACCAAGAAAGATGATCTAACTGAAAGACAACAGGCTGGACGGTTTAGGCAGATTATGGAACGTTCAAAACTGCAGACAACTGGAAATAGAGTGCACATTTAACATCTGCAGAGAGCAATGACATAGCGGGTGCTCTGTTTGAGGATAAACTGGTGCTTCCCTTAGAGGAAGTGTGGATAAGTGGTGAGCTCAGCATCTGGGGAGGAGGTGACCTTGACCTTAGAGGTTGAGTTCACTTAGTGTCATCCTAGGGCCAGGATAACTTCCTTAAATTCCAACGACATCTGGGCTAGAAGTCCATCGTAACGCATCCTAAGCTCTGCAGAACCACATGACGTCTGTAGGAACAATGTCTCACACGTCACAGACAGTGTCACAAAGAAGATAGAGAAGAGAGACTCTCAAAACAAATGAAAACATCCCAGGACTCAACTGGAGGTCTTTGTAGAAGGCATATTCAATAGGGGAGGTGCCTGCAAAAGCAGAATAAAGCCAGAAACAGGATGGAAGAAGTTACTAGTCCCCACTAGAGTGGGACAACCATCTGATTTTACTATTCTGGAGCAGGGTGACTTTGAGTTAATCCCTTAATTTTTCTGACCCAAGTTTCACATCTGAAAAAGATAACCTGTATTTCAAAGGACTATTGGAGGGAAAAATAAGATTATCTCAAAGAGCTATCCAACTACAAGCTAATTTTACTATTGTTATTAGAGAAGGAAGAAAGTCTAACTCTTAACTCTTGGACTCTGGAGTTTAAGCTGGAATTCAAAACCCAGTCTTGCAATTACTAACTATACAATCTTAAGCAAGTTACTTAAATTCTCTGAGTCTCCAATTCCTTGTTCATAAAATGGAGATATAATAGTAGCCACTTCATAGGAGTTTTAAGAGGTATTAACGGTTAGTTCATGCAAAATGCTAAAACAATGCAGGCACATAAAGAACTCTCAATAAATATCATCTAGTAGTAGTAGTGGTGGTGGTGGTGGTGTCATAGCAAAGCGTTACAGCAGACTGTTATAGCAGAGTGTTACAGCAAACTGGATCCTGGTGAGAGACCAAGCGACACTCAGAGGGTTGGAGAACCCAGGTTCATTATGTCAGCAGGCCCAGAGGAATTAACACTCCAAGCTCTGGACCCCATCTGTAGGTTCATACAGGGTTTTATAGGCTACTAGTCAAGATTTTGCAACATCATATGCAAATAGGTGTAACAAAGTGGACCAATCAGGAATGAGCTTTATGCAGATGAGGTATTAGAAATGGACCAATCAGAAGTGAGTTTTGGGGAACCAATAGAATCTTAGGGGTAAGTTCTGTTCTCCTAGATGCAACCCATTTACAGTAGCACAAAAGCGAGATAGTGGCCCTGCCAGTCTTTTCATGGGGCTTCCCACCTCAGTAATAGTAATTGTTGTTGTTGTTATTGTAATAGTAGCACCAGTAACCATAGTAGTAGCAATAGTATTCCTGGACTCACTGACCCTGATTTTGATAAGATACGTATGGGGGTAGAAAAATAACATATGAATGCAAATGAGATTTAATGAGCACCTCAAAGTAAGTTTATGTATTTTGTGTTTTTCACATCTAGCAGCAACTTTGCAGCATTATTTCCAGATTCAATTTGAGGAAATAGACTTGAAGAAGTTACACGAATTTATGATCACACACCCGGGAAAGACTATGTGAGGAATTGGCCTCAAGTTTCCTGATACTAAATGCAGTGCTCTTTCTGATAAGCTGAGCTGTCTCTCTGTGCTGGGTATGGCATGCTTTAAAAATAAAACTTCCAAAGCATCTTAGCAGGAATTTCCTTTAGGTTGAGCTAAAATCAAACTGTATGGTATTAGTAAGTCTTGCTGTTATTTTTTAAAAAGCTTTTGTCTTCTCTGATACTGTCTTTCAGCTTTCTCCTTCAAGAATAAATTTTCAGTTAACCATTAGCTTATGTTGCAAACATTTGTTCTTAAATGCACTCATTCATTCTTAAATGCACTCATTCATTCTTGTAGGTGATTAAGGATGATGGGTATATAAATATACAAGTACATAAATGACAAGCCAAACCATGTGCATATGGTAATTTAATTTTGAGATGAGTACCACGTTTATGCACTTCTATCAGGCCGCCTACTTTTGATGAATGTGCAATTTCTTACCCACCATTTTATCACTGCCAATATTTAAGTAAATATTCTAAGTGCAGTACTAGAGAAAACCATCTATGCCTTACAGATAATTCGCAGCTGTGAAAAGTAAGCAATGGGGTCTATTCTAGATTCTAAGTCTGGTAAATTGATGCTCCTTGATTCGTTAATATTTTGTGTTTAGCAGGTATCCAGTGATTTGGAATGTGCTACTGAGTGAAATAGCATTGATCCTAGATGGGAGTATAAGATTTAGGATACAATTCAATCATTTGACTAAGAGTTGCCAAGAATATTTCAGACAGTATCACAGATTATGTAATTTTAGAATTATTTAAAGTAGAGAGAAGGGGTAGCAGATCCAGCTAAGTGAGATTAACCATGGATTAAAGAAGAGAAAAGGTGCTTCAGAAAGTAGGAACTGGATGAAAAAATGTGATGGATCTGTGCAGGAACCCATGAGAAGTTTGGTGTTGGTGAAAACAAAATGGCAGAGATGAGGCAGAGGTGGCCAAAGGCCAGGTTGTAGAGTGTCTTGCATGGCATACAGAAGGATATGGACTTTACCCTGAGGCCATGGAAGGTTTTGGGCAAAGAGTGGCATAGCCCATGTACATTTCAGGTAAATCACACCAGTGGAAATATGGAGAGGAGTTGGTAGGATGGTGTCATTTCAAGCGCAGGTTAGAACTCCCAGCATTCCTTGCTCTTCACTCATTGTTGAGTGTGGTCTGAAGCTTTCTGAGCACAGCTCTCCTCCCTCCACAGCAAGGAGGCTTGGAGAGAAGGATTCCAGGAAGTCAGGAACATTCTGGGTTGTCAAAGTCAAAACTTAAAATCACCCCTAACCATGAGCAAAGTTGAAATGTTATTAGGTTTCATAGAGCTCACTGCTGAAGGATGGGAGCCCTTCAGATATGATATGAAACTAGAATTGAGACTCTGGGTGGCCATACACTCGCCTAGGGCTTTGTTGCATCCCTCGGGCCAGAGCTGAGCTGTTGTACAAATGTGGGTTTTGCAAACCTAAGCTCATGAGTTTCTTTACTCAAGCCTTCTCCTTCCTATACCTCATGTTGCAACTTCACCCCTCTATGAACACTGGGGTCTCATGGTTTGAAGTAAAACTGAAAGTTCCTAAAGAACCACAAGAGACCTCTCCTTCCCAAACTTCTTCTGCTCAAGTATACCCTCTGCTTTTACTGTGTCTCTATTTCACAAGTGTTGGGTTGATTCTGATTCCAGACATTGTACTGAAAGAACACTATGCTAGGAGTCCAGGCACTTGGTTTTGATTCTTATTCTGCAGCTTTCTGACCATCTGATCTACCAATCCATTTAACACAATGAACTCCAACTTTCCTATCTGCAAAACAGAAAATTAACTAGATGATGCCTGACAGAGCTTTGAGCACTGTAACATTTTGTAATTGTAGGAACATCTTGTTACTCATCACTGTCCTGGATGCTCAGAAGACATAAAATGAAGCAATCACTATCATGATATAGCCATGATATTGATACTAGGAAGATATTCAAATGATGTTATAGACAAATGCTTATTACATGGAAGACTCTTCAACTCTACTGTCAAGTGCAAGAAGAGGTTACAAAGAAGTACAGTGTGATTTCATTTTTGTAAAATAAGTAAATATATAGAAAAAATACCCAAAGACAATCTCATGATCATCTCTGGTCATGACGTTTTCTTATTTTAGTTGTTATTGTTGTTTTTTTAAACAAAGAAGTTACATTATTTTTATAACAAAATAAATCATAAAATAATGAATATTCTTGGGAGAATCATGGGTCCATTGGCCATTCTTCTAGGAAATTAATGAAGACTTTGTAGATGACATGACATTTAATCTGGAATGTGATGGTCAAATAGGGGTAATTCATTTCTCAGCAACCCTTCCATCCATCCATTGTCCTGTCCTTTTCTCCAAAATACATAGTATGGTTTCTCATGAGTAAATACTGACTTCCCCCACTAAAGCATATGCTACGTGAAAGGCAGTTCTGCTGGTTCTCCTGTGTCCTGTTTTAAAACATCAAGCATTTGTCCCCCAGAATATACAGAGTAAGTAAACTTGCACTTAGGATGGGGATTTCATTGAAGACAGAGATGTTGATTAATACTGAACTCTGTGGATGCTTTAGAAAAATCCTCCATCTCTGATTTCTCAGTGAATGGTGCACCAGTTTCCCAAATCTAAAGTCATGAGTTCACTTCCTGCATCACTCAGCGTCACCGTTTTCTTTTGTGGCTTAGACCAAAATCCCAACAAGGTATCACAGTTATTGCATTGGGAAAGCTGAGTAGAGGCAGAAAAATAAATGAGCAAAGTACAAGGAACCTGAGATGTGAATGGATGTTTCCGTCCTATGCAGTATCATGGAGTTATTGTGGAAGAGCAAAGAGATGGAAGGAATGGAGGGAGGAAAAAGGAAGGAAGAAACCCTGCTTTTTAGACCTGGGCTAAAACCAGGTGAGATCCGTTCTGGGAAAAGAGCAGTTGTCTGCTGCATTGCATCTCTTTAAATAGCATCTATCTACATGCCAACAATGCCCAAATGTGTGCCTCCAGTCCAGGTCCACCTCCCAAACTCCAGATTAAAAATTCAGTTCTCTACTTGGTATGTCCTCTTGTTTACCTAACCAACCTCTTAAATTTAACACGTCCTAAACCAAATTCCTGATCTTTCCTACCCAAGCTTAGGCTATCTGAAGCTTCTCCATCTCAGTAGACGGCATTCTTATCTTTCCAGTTGCTTAGGCTAAAATCTAGGAATGGGAAGCTTGGCTCTATCTTCAGAAAACATCAAATTTCAGCCACTTCTCACCAACCTCCCACTACCACTCTGGTCCAAGTCATCATTATCTTCTGCCTACATTACTGCAATCATCTCCTGACTTTCTCACTCCTTCCTTAACCCCCTATAGCCTATTCTAAGCACAGCAACCAAAGTGATGCTCTTAAAACATACATTATTTTATGACTTTTATACCCTGCTCAAAATAGTGCAATGGCGCTCCATTTCACTCAAATGAAAGTCAAAGTGTTTTGTAGACAATGGTCTACAGACCCGGTGTGATATGACCCCCATTACTTCTCTTGCCACATCTCAGTCGCTCAGCTTTTACCATGTGGCTCTCCTTACCACTCCTCCATGATTATCCACTGCTTATTATTCACGGTTGTTTGTATACATTTTATCTAACTGTTGAGTAATATGAATGGTTAATCTTAGCAATCTCGTATTTGCATAGCAGTTAACGAATTACTTCTAGCTATAATAATTCGTTAAATCCTCACAATAGAGTTGTGAACTAAGTGTTACTTTTCCCTTTTTACAGATCTGAGCTCAGAGAGGTTAAGCAACTTGTCAAGGGTCACATGATTAGTTACTGGTCCACCTATATTCAAATATAGATCTGTTTGACCCTAATGGGAGAAAAGAGGACTTAATGTTGATTGATTCTTACTAGATTAAGGTCCTCTACTTAATAATCTTATTTAATCCCCTTAATCTATCATTTTCTCTCCTCCCACTATGCCCTGCTCCATTACACAAGGCGTTTTATGCCTAGTAAATGACCGTAAAATGTTGATAAGAATCACTGTCATCATCACCACCATCAACATCATGATCACCATGATGTTACAGATTCTACCCTTAGAGTCCTTGCTTCAGTTATCGTAGGTCATGTCCTTTTTATTTCCTCATTCATGCATTAAAGAGAGACTCATGGGCAGCAAGGCTGAGTAGTTAAATTCAGTAGGCAATAATTGTCTGTGTTTCCTTTTCTTCTTTCTAAAAATTGTTACATATTTGTTCCCACTGTCTGTGGCCATTCCCAAAGGGATGCTCGGTTCATCGATTTCCTACCTAATTCCCTTCCCACCAGCAATGCAGTTATTCAGCTTGCCAATTGTCTGTTTCCAAGTGGCCTCACAGTTCCCTTTTGTAAAAGTCAATATGATCTAACTCATCATGATTATGTAAATGGTTCACTTATATCCTCGGATATAATTTCTTTTCTTACTTTTCAGAAAGTGTTCAAAGCTTGTTCAGTTATCTAGTCAACAAATATATTTAGCAACTAACACAGGCCAATCCCTGATTTAGGAATTGGGAACAGACAAAGAGAGAGGATCTTGGCCTTGTGATGGTATAAAAATGAACAGAGATAAGAACTGAGGTAATTTTAGTCTATACCTAGTATATAAATATCTGAGCTTTATCTAGATCAATCAATCTCTGTTTTACAGGTATTAAAACTGAATCTCTTGTTTTTAGTCAGTGTTCAGTTTTTTTATACTGATTATTTTTATCCTAACAGGCCTTAAGTTTTTAAAAGATTGTGTACCCATTTTTAAAAATACATTATTTTTATATAAAAATTGTGGAAGATAGACTCAAAAATGTATTGTACAACACAGGGAATATAGCCAATATTTTGGAATAACTGTAAATGGAAAGTAACTTTTAAAAATTTTATAAAAATTAAAAACTCCCCACATTGTATTTATAAATAGCAGTTTTCAACTATATTTTCCCCTACGTGCCTTTGCCCCTCTTGATTGTAAACTCCAATGAGGGTAAGCAATTCTGGGTAACACATAATAAATATTGCTGAATTTTTAAAAAATACTATTTCTAAGTGATTTTGATGTTTTGCCATTTTGCTAATTGAAGATGCCAGTTAGGGCTTCTAATTAACATGAGGCTGTGTCGTGACACTAAATTGATTTCATTCCAGTAAAATTAGAAAAACTTGACATTTTGCTGAGTCTGTGCATTATTAAAAAGGCTAAATATATATATTTCTCCATTATAATGCCCACGATTTTTGTATGTGTGGATTCCTGGGGATTCAGGGAGAACAGTTTAAGACAACCTGCCAAGATGGGAGAATACTAATGCCAATGTCAAGACCAGGGCCCTAAGTCTTATAACCTACTCATACCTCTTCATTTATTATTCATTCAACAACCACTCCTTGGGCCCCAGCCGTGCTCTGGTTGCTCTGATATGTACTGTGATATAACGAGTTCCAGAGGCTCTCAGAGAAGAAGGGGGCTGAGAAGTGCAGGCTTGTGAGCAGTGAACCCTTCAAAGCCATTAAACTACATAAAGGAATAGTGAGCAGAAGGATGGAGGAGGTAAGAAGGGATCTGGTCTTTAAAGAATTTAATTATATTTCTGCTTCTATTCAGGTAACATTCTTTATAGACATTTTCTCTTTTGTTACATCTTTTCCTTTTAATTAATTGAATTTGTTTTCCCTGGTGCATTTTTTTGGTCATTTAATCTTTTCTATTAGGACAGTATCTCATACCCTCCAAATAATCTTTTATGCTTATAATGTCTCTCTATAACCACCTTAGAAAATGCTTTTTAAGGATAATCCCCAGGTCACAGCACATGAACCACGTTTTTCTGCTCTTGTTGTGAAAACTCATTTTTAAAATATTCTTTCAATTCTCCAACCACTAGTCACAATAGATTTTGGCATGGTAGTTAGTTAGGATGTAGTTCTACAGTACCAAAATCAATTTTGAAAGAACACTGGGATCCCTAAAGAATTTCAAGCTTCACTTTTCAAGGGAATATTACAGCTCGAACAAGGATTTGTTCCCAACCTTTCCCTCTGGGGCTTCACTGAGCTATCAGATGAAAGCAGGAAAAGGGGTCTTTTTTATAAAGTAGAAGATGCTTCTGCCAGAAGCAATTTCTTATCATGGAAGAAAGCATCCTTTAAAATGTGGGGGTTTTGTAGAACACAATCCTATCACATAAAATGTTCTGTTAAACAAAGCCTTCCTTGCAACATGAGGTTCCTGTAGATTTCAGAGTGCTCTATATGCCAGTAAAAGAAATGTCCTTTTCAGAATCCTTTGTGCTTCCCTCCCTCTGAATCTGTGACTGTTAGAAGAATACGTGTGACTCACAGGAAAGAACTGAGGACTGCAGATCAGGATACCCGATGTTAAGACTTGCTCTGCTGCTAATTACCTGGGTGACCTTGCACTAGCAGGTACAATATAACTTCTCTGAATTTCAACTTTCTATCTGTAGAAACGAGGCATCAAATCAGCTGATGTCCAAGTTCCTCTTGGTCCAACACTTTAATATGCTTTCCTTCTGTCATTTCCTTCTAGACTTGGCTCAGAGTTGGGGATGCATGAAATATTGCAACAGAATTCCCCTTAGCACTTGGAGAGAGAGGGTGAAAATTCATGTGCTAATATTTTCTTCCTTAACACACAACCCATCAGATACTGATATGTGGTGATATGTGGTGGGGACACGTTATGTGGAAAATAAAAAGAGTCTGTGTCCTTTGAAGTTTATGGTAGGTCAGATTATTAAGTGAGGGATGACAATTAAGTTTGATATGTGCTCTAACTTCAAGGATAGCCAGCTTTGAGATGCTGTGATTTTAAAGCTGGACCCACAGGAGAGAAGATTCCAATTGGACTGATGTTTCAGCTCTTCTGGAAAACCCTCCCTGGCCCTTCTCAAAATTTCAGTCTGGCCTAAGGAGAAGTTCTTCCTCAGGGCTCCCACAGTATCCAGTGCTTAGCACCGTTGGATCCTTTAATACACTGCTTTGAAAAGATCTGTATATGTGTGTCTACCCCAATAAACTCCAAAGATCTTAAGAAGTAGGACCATTTTAATTTCCTTTCATGCCTCCACTTACTTCAGCTCATAGCACAGTTCTCAATGTCTGGTTGGGGTCCAAAAAATGTTTGCTGACTAGAGATAAGAAGAAATCCACAAACAATTCATGAAAAGCAGTGACAGGTGGTGGGACTCGGGATCTCATTGGAATCTAGTCATCTCAAGAGTCAAGGTCCAGCTCTGGCTCACGTAGTCCTATTATATAGAAAAAGTCCAAATAAAGGTGATGCTTCGATTATCTTTGTTCTCATGTAGCATCTTCACTTCCTGCCTGTGTATCTGTAATACCCTCGTTTAAAAAACCACCTGGTAGCATTGAAACTTCAAGAGATGATGTTAGTAAAGCTCTATGACTTCTCTGCAGAAAGGTGAGTCCTCACAGGATAGCGTGACATTCCTCTGGCTTTTTCTGTTCAATATTGAGGTCTTTTCAGCAAGTGGTCCCTAACTCTCATTGCAGGATACATGTTTCTAATAAACTCAGTAGAAGTCCCAAATGAACAAAAGCACTCTAATACAACCCGAAGGCATTGGCACCACCATGCCGACTGTCTGAAAGCAGACAAGCAGCATTCTGACCAAGTCGGGTACCACAGCCAGGGAGCCTCTTTTGTCAACTTGAATCAGAAGACAACCTTTCTGAGTTTACGGCGGGCTTGCTGTCCGGGGATCTGCGGTTAGTTATCAGCTAACACCTTCGCTTCCTCTGTTGCTTGACCCTGATCCATCTTCCCCCTTTTACTTCTTCAGCTCCTCCTTGCTATTCCTAAGCTGTGTCTCTTCGTCCCCTCTGAAAGCCCAGCTTTCTCCCACCTCCTTGCCTCTGCACAGAATGAACACTGTCACCAAGACTCTTCCACTTCCCATACCATCTTCCCATAGTCAAATCTGTCTCATTTTCAAGGTCCAAGTCACATAAGCAAATGCTCCAAAATGTCTTTTCTGATTGCTCCAGCTTAATGCAGCTTTTCCCTCCTCTGAGCTTTATATGGAACCTCTATTTATACATATTCTTCTTATAACTTCCTGCCTGGTGTTCAGGGAATTTAGGGACTGGCCTTATCTTCCCTGCTAGCTGCAAGCTCACTGAAGGATGACTCATTGCTGCATTCCCAGCACCCCTTACAGCTAGAGGACACTCGTCACATTTGAGACTGTCGCTTGGCTCGGTAGTCCCACGCTTGGATCTCTCTTTCTTCAAAATAATAGGTGAGTCTGGTGTTTGAAAGGAGTCAGGGAAAACTGAGAGACCTGCTGGCTACAGAACTTCCTCAAATTGCATCCTTTGTTCTCGCTGGTCTGCACCCGGAGTAGGCTGATTCTTGGGTGGAAAACATTCAATTCCAAGGAAACGATGTGAGCAAAGGCATAAAGATATGAAGACGCATTGACTCTTCTGTAAACTCTAGAGTGACTTGAATGCATTGTCCATGGGGGAAGAGATGGAACTGGAAAGGTAGAGAAATCTTTAGATAAAAGAAACATCCCCATGCCATGTGAGGGGACCGGAACTTTATCCCATGGCCATTAGGGAAAGCCACTCAAGGATGTGAAGCATGTGTTTTTCTGAAAGATGACCCTGAATGTGGCTTGGATAAGGACTAGAAAGGGCCTGGGCAGCCAGTTAAGGGAAGGTTCATTGAGATTCACTGACTATGCATTTACTTTTGATTTACCCTGGGGTGGAAGAGGGAGAAATGGTAAATTTGTATAGGATGCAAACACCTTTTTTACAATTAAAAAAAAAAAAACCTGCCAAAAACAAATGAGCGAACTGTATGTAGAATCCTTCAAAAAAAACCAAGGCAACACACAGATGTAAGACATGCATTTTCTCGGGCTAACGGAAGAAGGCAGCTTCAAATTAAATACTGTTTCCAGGCTAATCATATTTATTCATTTTATTTGCACAGCGACTTACACCTATTTTTATTTGGATAATCCACTGTTCCCCAAAAAATGAGAGGGACAAGGGTACTACGGAGGCTGGCTGAGCTGAGGGAGAAAAGAAAGACACAGATCATTAAATCCAAAAATGTACTTTGAAGTAAAAAATCTAAAGGATTTTTTTTTTCTTTTTTGGTTTAACTCTTCGTGCTCACACATCGTGGGATGAATGGCTGAACCCAAAGTAAATAACTTGTGTTCACTGAAGAAGGTGCTTCGCTCCATCTGAGTTCCCTTTTTCTCCTGTTTTGGATATTCTGCTTTCTTGCGGCTGCCATTTTGAGAGTTCTAAAAATAATATGTAAAGTGAGCTGATAAGTAGAGAGAAATCCGAGGTGAGGGAGGAACTCAGAGTCAGTGCCTTGAATTGTGTCTGTCTTCCCTCTTGACTGTGCAGAACACTTGCTGCAGAGCCGCATGGCTGGCATCCTTGTCCAGGGTCTGTTATGAGTTCTCTAAAGTCCATTTTCCTAGCCGATGAGTGGAGATAACATTCTAATAACAGCTAACCCTTAGGACACGTTGCTCTGTGCTCTATCTCGGGGGCGAGCGGCTATAGTTCGTAGACCAAATCATCGCATCCTGCGTGCCACCAGTTTTCGTAAAGCCAAAAAGCTAAGAATGATCTTTACATTTTAAATAATTGGGGGGAAAATCAAAATAATAACAAGTGTTTTGTGACATGTGAAAATGATGTGAAATCAAATCTTGCTGTCCTGAAATCAAATGTTATTAGCATACGACCACAATCATTCTTTCGTCCAATTGTCTACAATGCTTTCATAGACCGGTGGCTTAAACAACAGAAATTTATTTCTCACATTTCTGGGGCTCAGGAAGTCCAAGATCGAGGTGCTGGCAGATTCAGTGTCCGGCAAGAACTCTCTTCCTGCTGTGTCCTCACAGGGTGAAGCCCAGAGAGAGATCTGTTCTCACCCTCTTCTTACAGGGACACTAACCGCACCATGGGTGCCCCACCCTCACGACCTCATCTGAACCTAATTGCCTCTTAAAGGCCCCACCTCCAGATACCATCACATTTAGGGGTTTAGGATTTCAACACAAGAATGCTCTATTCAACACCCTGCAATGGTGGAGTCTGGCAGGTTCACTAGCTGCAGCAGAGCCCAGATGGTCTGCAAAAGCTAATGTATTTACTATCTGGTCCCTTACAGGAAGTTTCCTGATCTCTGCTCTATGTTTTCAACAGCCTCACAGGGGAGTTCCCCCTCCCCCACCCACTGTTTTCCCATTTTACAGATGAGGAGCCTGGGGCACAGAGTCATTTCTCTAGTTAACTATTACACAGCTGGGAAGTGGACTCAGAATCCACACCAGCCAGGTAGTCAGACTCCAAAGGTTCATTCTCATATTCCACGTGAGGCTGTCTCCCTAACACTCTGTGTTGCCCCTCAAAGCCATCATTCAAAACCCACTGAATGAGCTTGAAGGCAAAGTCCCATGGCCTCAGAGGAGTCTTTCTCCACTGCTCCAGCCTCGACGACCCTTTTTCTCATACCACGTTTCCATGTCACTAACTGTTGGTTCCATTCTTGTTGGCTCCTGGTCACCCACCACAGTCACTGTGTTCCTGTCCCAGTAGAATGTGAAGCCTGTTGAGAACAGACCATGTGCCTTTACTCTTACACCCCTGCCATCAGCATAGCGCTGACTTGCGATAGGAGCTCAAAATAGGTGAGCTGATTGAACAGATGTGACTCAGTAGGTGAGCATGACTCTCCTCCCCTCTACTGAAGTAAGCTTATTTATGACAGGGATTGAAAACTTGGCTTCCTTTGTTAAGAGAACAATGCTCATCCCAAGGGCCCATTAGTGGAGATTCCCTGCATTAATTCACAGTGAAATTAAAGATGTTGTTACTATCGTTTATTGATGAAGGTGTTTGACCCAAACCACTGACAAGGACTGCCTGCTTTGGGGCTATTTGCCATCTCAGGGTGTCCTCAGTTCATCCTCCCTAATGCCAGCTGGATCATTTCACTTCTCTCTTCAAAAGCCTTTATTGACTCACCGTTATGTACAGAATCAAGTCCAATTTCCTCAGCTTGGCATTCAGAATCATCATGCAACTGTCCAGCTACATCTTTCCCTCTGTTTTCCCACATCTTAGAATTTCTCAATCTTCCCCAGACCACTGTCCCCATCCTATGACCACGCCTTTCAACCATGCTGTTCTTTGCCTCCATGTCCCCATCCATAATATCTTCAAGTGCTGAATGCCATGTTGAAATGCCACCTCTTTGAGGAAAGGGAACATGCCTCAGTCATCTCATTTGTCTTACAGAGCTTAACCCAGCAGCTGCACATAGTAAGTGTCCGATATTGGCTTGTTTGGTGCCAGGTTCCAATCTTTGATCCATCTCCCTGTTCTCACCTGGACCCTTAGTGACTAGTTAGAGGGAGGGGCAGCATCTCTACCTAGCAGGGCAGGGAGAGGAGCAAAGGCTTCTGTGTCTTCATTCCGTAGGCTCATTCACTCATTCGCCCAGCACTTATTAAGCACCTATGAGGTGCCAGGCACTGTGCTGAGAAGTGCACAATTTATCATCACTCTATCACTTAGATTACCGTGTGGTAGATACTATTATCAGCTTCACTAGACAAAAAGAGAAGCCTGGGCTCAGAGAGGTGGTACAGATTGCCCAGGGTCACACAGCTAATTTGTATCTGATCACAGAACAAAACTCATGGTCTTTCCATTGTATGTCATCACCCTAAGACCAAGACCCTGACACCAAGGAGCTCACAGACTTGGAGAGGATTTGAGCTTTATAACCTGTTCATGGATATATTCACCCATTCATTTCACAAATACTACACCAGGCATCAAGAACACAGCTGTGTAGGGCAGGCAGTGGTCCTGCCATCTTGGACATTATGTTAAGTGAGAGGTACACAATAAACAAAGAAACAAGCGAAATAATTATGGAATTTGATAAGTGCTATGATGAAGGTCACCAGGAGAGGTGGAGTTAGGGCAAGGTTCTTTGAAGAACAGACATTAAACTGAGACATCAAGAATGAGAATCAGACATTTTGTAATGACCTGGGAGAAGAGAGCTGTCCAAGCACAGAGAACAGCTAGTGCAAAAGCCCTGAGGCTGGCAATCGAATGGGCTGATTCACAAAACAGAAAGGAGGCAAGTGAGGCTGAACTGGAGACATGGGGGTGGTGTCAGGTGAAGTCGGAGGGCTGGAAAATGGCCGTGTGACTCCACATTGCCATGCAGATGGAAACAGTCCACCCCACATAAGCACCTTGTAAACTGTAAACACCCCTCCAGGGTTACTGATCAGTACAGCTCGAAAAACTTGTATCCTGATGTGTTTTGTTCTTCATCACTTTTTTTCATATTTTAGAAATATATGAGAGCAGAGAAATTACGAAGTATCTTAGCAAAGACTAGAGCACACCCAAAACCAAACAAATACTTCTGTCATGAAGCATGGGACTATCCATACTAAATGGGAAAAATAAAGGATACAGATGACTTCATGTCAGTCCAAGGCAGGGGTGACTGCCAAAGAAGTCTGTCAGCTCAGTTTTCACCCCAAATGTGTTACAATATTTTGCTTTCAAAGTTGCAGATAAGGGAGGGTGAATGGGCATCAGTCTCATCCCTGCTCTTCTCTCTTCCTCTCCTTCTCCTGGAAATGCTCCCTGCACGGCTGCTTGGGTCCTTACCCACCTTGTTAATCTCCCTTATTCTTCAAAGTCCAGGCTGGGTGCCAACTCTGAGAAGCCATTCTCGCACCCCATTCCCAGGGGAGCTTAATTTTCCTGCCTCCCAGTTTCTCTGAATGTTGCACATACAACTGTTGCCTTGGTAGGCTGTACAGTAAGTTCTGTCTATAGCATTGTGCCCTTGAGGGCAGCAGACGGGTCCTACCCATCCTTGTAGTCTCAGGACCTAGCCCGGTGCTCAAATCAAGAAAAAAAGTGTTTGTCCAATTGAGCTCACTGACCTTGCACCCTTGATATGATTCTTCATCAAAAATGTCCCCCACACTCTCTGTTTCATCTGGATAGGACAACTGCTTTGAGTTACTCAAAATTTAGTGGCTTCACTCAATAAATACTTCTCACTCAATTTCCAGCCCAGTGTGGGTCACCAGTGTATTCTTCTCTTTGTGGTTATTCAGAGACCCTGGCTTCTTTATTCAGTGGTTCTGCCACTTTCTAGGACCTTGGAGTTTCCACTGGACCCTCTGCATCCAACCAGCAGGCAAAGGATGGGTGAGAACATGAGAATTTTCCAGCAGAGATGGCAAATCTGAAAGTGAAAATCACCATTTCTGCCTATTTGCTGTTGGATGGAACTCGGTTACACAACCACACCTAACTATAAAGGAAGCAGGACATTTCATCCAGTGGTACTCTCGGAAGGAAGAGGAAGAGGTTTGTGGAGTTTCTGGCTAGTCTCTGCCACAATCCCTGCCAACAAAACGTATTTTTCAATGGGAAAAATAAGCTATTTTCTGCTGAACGAATGCATCTACTATTCAAACATCTAATAAACAACCATTTTCTGTGACTCTAGAAAGCCAAGTCCTAGTGCAGTCCCCAAGCAGCACCCCCATGATGATGACATATTCCAAGAATGCTGTATGTTTTGCAAACCTTACAGACACTTCCAGTGCCTCCCTCTCGTCATCTGTGAATTGCCTCCTTAGAAGTCTTCCCTCTTATCATACATCCTTTTGAATGATCAGCTTCTTGTCCAAACTCTTCAGATAACTGAGTCCATTCTGGTCAGGCTTGGAGTCAAAGGAACAAACTGACCCCGATGCTTTTCCCATCTAAAGGAGTAATGGATGTGTAAAGAGGTGGAAAAATGTGAAATCCAAAAGAGTAAATCATAATTCATTGACAAGATAAAACAAAGGAAGCTCTTGCCCCTTATTCGCATATGGATTTTTTTTAATTGTCAAATGAGGAACTCTACAAACCTGGGTGGGGTTTTCAACATGATTGGTCTAGCTGAAACGGAGGGGGAAGTGAAAGTCATGGGACAGAATGGAACGTTGATTTGGGGTGCAAAACGTACACTATCACAAATGTTTTGGTTTGTTTTTCAAACTCCTTAAGATCTGTGTTTCCAAGAGAAAACCTCTGACAATCTGGTGGGTAGCCATTAAAATGTATTTCTCAGGTCCTCTGTGAGGGGAAGCAGAGTCGGCTGAAAGCCCCCATTACTAGATCCTAGATCCCCAGTTGCTAGTGGATACTAGATCCACCACTGTGCTCATGCCAAGGCCACACCTCTCACAGGCTGCTCCCTGCCAATGACTAAGGATGGGATGGGGATGAGCCTCCATCTGTTTCTGCAGGACGGGGCACTGCTCCCGTGGGCAGTTCTGGCTCAAGGCCTCCCACTAGCCTAGACAAACACTAGGTTTTAGAAGTGCACTCCGGCCTGAGGCTCTTTCTACCCAATTCTCTTTCCTTCTTCCTCTCCTTTCGCAGGTCTGAAGCATTCTGAAGAATCTTCCTGCCGCCCCTACTTCCTCCTTCTCTTCCTTCACAGGTGTTTCCTCCAGCAAATCTCTTGGGTGTCTCATCCTGTCTTAGTGTGTGCCTCTCAGAGGACCCAGACTTCCACCTTCATCCATTCAGACTTCCAGGTGATCAAGTCAGAGATTTTGTTTTTTAATATCCCCTCTTAACACTTGGTTTGAATTTTATCCAGAAAGTTAGAAAGAACTAATCAGGGAAGGACATTTGTTCTCATACTCCCAGACCCAAGGAACTGTCCTCTCCGATCACAGTCAATGACCATAATAATTACCACAACAAAATCATTTCATCTTTACCCTGCAATAACCAGCTAAACTATATGGGTGGGTATTAAATTCTCACTTTAGAGATTAGGAGTCCCAGAATGGTGAGGTGACTTGCTGAAGTGATTGTGTGTTGGTGGACACGTGATTAAAACTAGCACTGTCCAGCTCCTGGTCTTCTATGTCCTCCATGCGGCCGTGGGTTACATAACCCCATCTTTCACACCCAACTGCTCAGGCAATCTGAAATGACCATTTTGAGCGACACGATTAGTCATTTCAACCCAAAGAACCTCATTTCAGACAAACAAATAGACATCAATTCCATGGGTATGTTTTAGCCACCCTTAGTTCACTGGTCAGAGCCATTTTCAGCAACCTGAAAGGCCCCATCAGGTTCTGAATACCATTCCAGTTCCCTGCACCATGCCAAGAACACACATGTATTCTCTTTCTCACAATTACTGGATTGACATTGCGGTTTCCCAAATGGCATGATCTGTTTTTCAAATATGACAACTACAGCTGTCTCTGTAGATGTTCTCATTTCAATGGCAGACTGAAGACCATAACTTGTCGGCAAGAGCAACTACAGATAGCATTTATTGCCCTCTTACTTTATTGCAGATACGGGGCCAGAAACACCCTCAATTGTTGCCCCATTTTGCAAATGAGAAAAATGAGGCTTGGAGATATCAAGCAACTTGCCTAGTGTGTCATAGCTGGTTAGTGAGAGGGATCAAATTCAACCCCAATTAGATAACCACTCTGTCATTCTATCTCCTGCCCAAGGATACTCTGGAATTAAGTGTGAAAGTCTTCATTTTGGCCCAACAATGGGGGTAAACAAGACTGAAATCATGAATAATCCAGGTTAATCATCTATTTTAACAAAATATTTCCTAGTGCTTCATTCAAACTGGATTAACACAGGGATACCTAGAAAGGGTGTTTAGACATTTTGAGCTATGAGCTAAGTAGAAGACGTTTACAATTAGTTCATTAAATGCTTGATAACAAATGCTTCCAAGGTGCTTAGTGTATTTCAAAGTATTTCTCTTTAATATTTTCTGCAAATCTCTGTTATTTCATTGACATTCTAATAGAGGAGTCTGAAAAGCCAGAGGAAACTGCCCAGAGAGAAGATGAAACGGAACAAATTATCTTGATTCTCCAATTTGCTGAGAATGGTGTTGATCATACCTGTGCACCTTGAGTGCACCACCAGCATCCCCCAACCTGTCCTCTCCTTGACCATAATGATCAACTCACACCAAAGGCTGAAAATGGACAGGGTGAGAGGTCATATTCATTTCTTACCGTGTTACCAAATTTAGGAAGACTCAAGTTCAAACAGAAATAATAGCTCCAGGACTGCCTGCACCAGACCCAGAGAAATGAGGAACCCAGAGGGATAAATGAGAAAAAAGGACAAGCTAGTCATAATTTATTCATTCATTACTCTATTCATTCCTCAACAAATATATACTGAGTGCCTGTTTAAAGTCAGGCACTGGGTTAGGAATCGTGAAGAAAACAGACATGTTCTCTAGCCATGAGAAGGAAAGAAAAGTGCCAACTACCCCATGGTATCACCTACCCCATGGCCAAGACCCTTTCCTTGCTCCAGCCCCAGTCAGGGAGTCATGTCTCTTCTCGGCAAGTCATGGTTACTGCATTCCCATGAGCAGATATTGGTTTGGGGCTGGACTTGTGACAGACTTCTGGTCAATGGTATGGAAGGAAGTTCATAGAACACCTTCTTGGAAAGATTTCCCTCCATAATATAAAGAGAAGTACATAAGAAGGAGCCCTTTTTGCCACCTGCTCCCTTCTTTCTTGTCTGAGAATGTCTTGAGAAGACATGACACTTGAGGCTGAGGCAGACATATTGCAACCATGAGAAGAGTCATTGCCAAAACTCTAAGGATGAAAGAATAGAAAGATGTGCAGAGCATGGGTCCTCGGTGATATCAAAAGCTGATGTGCAGCAGAGTCTAGCAAGCATGTGATCAGCTAGATGAGATTAAACCTTCCTAGGATTTGTGGAGTGTCATGTGTTATATATACTTCCAGTAGAGAAACGTGAAAATCTAGAGCATCCATTTTGTACCAGGTGATGGACAAGGCAGTCTTCACAGCATTTGCATTAGCACAAGAGAAGCAAGCTGATGCTCACAGGGCTAAGGTGGGGCAGCCAGCTCACACGCACCCACACCAGCTGCAATTTTTAATCCCTACCAGCCCTTCCCCTTTCTGCTGCTAACAGCATCTCCAGTTTCCTAGGGGACCCACATTCCATGTAGCTCTGGAAGAACCATCAACCGTGGTGTCCTGCTTCCCCCACCACTTACCTGCCACATAGGAAGCCCTAAAATACTACTCATGTCCTCTCTAAAGCAGACTTGTCTTGTTCTCTTGACCCTCTTATTTCTGTACAAACTGCCCTCCTCTCAAGACTTGATCAAATTGAAAAAAAAATACTAGGCCATCTCTTTAATATCTTTTCAAGGAAACCACTTGTTCTAAATAGATTTACCAGATAACTAAGTTTCCACTTGGGAGACAGTCTCCCAAATCCCAAGGTTTTGCACCACACCCTAGCTCTGGAGGTGGCTGGAGAAGGTATGCCACTACTGGGGAAAAAGGAGTGAGGGGGAAAATATGAGGGAGGGCTCCCCCCACTCACGCTTGCTAGAGAAACATTGTCAACAAACACAAACTCCGAGGAGACAGATTTCCCTGAAAGTACACTGTCACTGCCAGGAAAATACTGCATGCCTTTAACGCTGGAAAGAAATGAAGGGGTAAGCTTTGCTTAGAAAGTTCTAGAACATTTGCAATAACCTATTGGTCTGGCTTCCTACAAACTTTTAGATACACACTGCTCAGACTAGTACAGAAGCTGGCAAACCACAGCCCGAGGTCCAACCTGGCCTGTCACCTGTTTTGTAAAGACAATTGTATTGGAACACAGCCAAGCCCACTTGTTTAGATATTGTCACACCACAATGGTGGAGTTGAATCTTTGTGATGGAGACCATTTGTCCCGCAAAGCCTAAAATGTTTGCTCTCTGGCCCTTTACAGAAAAAGATGGCTGGCTGCTGGTCTCAAATAATAATATCAGCAATTATTATCCATTATTGAACATTTGAGTTAATCACCACATTTAGGTCTCAGAACCCCTGAAGTAGATACCCAATCTCATTTTTCCAAAAAAGGAAGGAAAATGAAGTTTAGAGACCTTTAGCAACCTACCAAAGGCAACAGAGACAAAGCAAGGACTCCAGCCCAGACACGGACGTTCATTTATTATTTGCTGGTCAACTGCTATGTGCTGGGCATGAGCTAAGTGCAGAGAACACAGTGGTAAAAACAAACAAACAAAAAACCACTACATAATCTTTGCCTTGTGGAACGTACAGAGGAAGGAGAGAGTATTCTTAAACAGATCATCACACAAATGTATATACTATATGATTACCAGTTGCACGAGGAAAGCTGTGAGAGAGAAGTATAGGGTACAAGAGAGGAAAAGGGGAGTCAGATGTAGAGGGACAGCAGTGGTCCCTTAGGCTGGGTTTCCAGGACAGCGGAGCCCACAGCAAAGCTTACTTGCAAAGGCTTTATTGGGAGATGCCGTCCAGGGCAGCAAGAGGAAAGGAAAAAGGGAGGCAAGGCAAGGAATGAGAGAAAGCAGATGCCAGGTGGTGTTTACCAAGCTGGCACCAGCTCTGCAGGAAAATATAGCCAATGGCTCAGATAGTAGGGCCATCTGGGAAAACCGTGCCTTGGAGAGCTCATTCAGAAGAAGAAAGGGAGAGGCATTTATCTGCTGGCTCCTTCCTGTCTCCAGTCTTCCCTGAGACAGCCTGAGGTGTTTGGAGGCCAGCTGATACTCAAGAGGCTGGGCTGTCCATCGAGAAAGTTGCCACAGCACACAAGGTCAGAAAAAGCTGAGAAAATCTAGGAGTCCCACAAAGTGGGTCAGTCAGAGGCCAAGGTCAGGGAGCCCCTCTGAGAAGAGGATGTTTCCACTTAAAACTTGAGACACAAAGTGAGCAAATGGTAGGAAATGTTATTCAGGCTGAGGTGAAAGGCAGTGCAAAGGTCCTGAGGCAGGAGAAAGATGGGCATATTCGAGAAACTGAAAAGGGCTTAGGGCTCAGAAGTTCTGCTCCACAGGCCTGTATCTCTGCTCCACCATTCACTAGCTGTGTGATCAGGGGAAGTTTCTGAACCTCTCTGAGCTTCTGTTTCTTCACCTATAAAATGGAGATCCTAACGATTCCTAAATCACAGAGGGTGGTTGTAGAATTAAACTAAATGACATCATGCATTTAAGTACTTAACACAGTGTCAGGCTTATCAAAGTCAAGCAATCATGTCAGCCATTGTTTTTATTATCATTAATACTATCCCTGTTGGTACTGACTCTAACCTGTAAAATCAAAATAGCTGGAGAAGAGCCCTGGAATTTGCATGCTGAGAAAATCCCTCTGATGATTTGATTACAGTTCAATCTTCTGTAAAATGTTTGTCCATCCACACCCTTGCCATGCCTCCCTAAAAGGCTGGTGAATTTCCCTAGTCTATTGTTAGATTTGACCCACTGAATTTCTTTGGCTAGTGGACTGTGAGCCACATCCCCACAAAAGTCTAAGGTGACTGCATACCTGAGGTTGGTTGCTTGGACTCCTGTCTTCTGCCAGAAGAGCCCGTTGCACCTTGGGGTGATTTTTCCCAATGCACAGACCAAGAAAATCTATGGAACTGACCCATCATTCACACACAGCCTGCAGCAGAACCCCCTGCTGACTACAGACATCCTGTAAAATAAATGGAAAATAAATTTTAGTTACTATAAGCTCTGAGATCTGGGAAGGAGAGGGTTCTTTCTTATGCATCAGCACTGATAGATACACTCCCTAGTGATTCTTTTATGTGGGAAATTATGAAAATATAAAAACACTGAGGCTCTGCTCTGGGCTCTTAGAGGAGCTTCTTTTTTGCAGGGACGGGTATCTGTGCAGACTCAAGGAGAGACAAGTGTGGACTGAGATGGAGGTGTGGGAGATGACAGCATCAGAGAATTAGCTCCAGGAGCTGACGTTAAGAAATACCCAGCGCTAAAGTGAACGCATTCACTTAAATCTCTCCACACTCTTTTGTAAAGGGGGCAGCCCCTTCCTAGCTTTGACACACACACTTCCTTCTGCCCATGCCACATAGGTGATTTCTGTTCCTTTCTAAGCATCTCTGGGGGCATTTTCATTTTCTGCCAATAGCAAAAATGGGGTGGAGGAGTGTTGCCAAGGTCACAACTTCCAAGGTTTTTTCCTCCAGGCTTCACCATGGCCCTTAACCCACAGTGATCCCAAAACAACTCCAACTCCCTTGAAAATCCTTGCAGACCATCTTTGCCCCACACTCTTCTCTGAGAACTGTGTTGAACGGGTTCCTTCTGAAAGACTGTAGTTATGCTGGAGTAAGGGTCTTAGGGGGAGGGAGAGGGAAGGGGAAGTAAAGACAAGAGGGGACAACAGACAAACAATGGGGGATCTGAGTGGCAGGTAACAGCCCTATGACCATCGTCTCTCACTGAGGCTTTCCTGTACAGCCCTGGTTGTCTTGCTCTCCCATGAGCCAGCCTTGGACAAGATTATAACAACAGTGTATGTTTAATGAGCACCTACTATAAGCCAGGCAACCTGCTAAAGGTTTTATATAATTATCTCTCTTAAAACTTCCCTCAAATCCCATGAGGCTGGCACTCTGATGATCCTTGTTATATAGAAAGGGGAATCAGTCTCAGGGGAAATAAAACTGCTGGGACACTGGCAAAGCCAAGGATTCATCTCAAGGCCATGTGTGCTAGCAGTATGGCTAGTAACGCACTAGAGCACTTACAGTCCAACAAATGGTGACTAAGATATGGAGACAGACATGGGTTTCTGGAAGAGTACCTTGAAATCATCCCTATCTCCTTTCTGCCCCTCTCAGAATCACTCCGTTCATCTTTCCTCCCTCCTGGGACCACCTTCCGTCTTTTTGATCCTTCCCCTCATTCTAACGTTACCTTGTCAGGAGAAGGTTGTAATTGTTACTGAGGATCTCTCATGATTCTGAGGGAATCTCTGAAACTTTAATGACTTAGCATACTCTAGGGGGAAAATGCAGCTGTAATCTACTCTGTAAGGGGTCAGGAGCCTGGGTTTGAGTCCATCACTTGTCACTCACTACATGGCCTTGGCCAAGTCGCTTGACGTCAGCCTTAGTGACACACGGCATTGCCTGAGCCTTTGGATATGTGACACCTGTCCTTCAGACACATCATATTCTTGGAAGGTGGCTGTGATGCCACCTCTCCCCAGCATCTCTTCCCATCAAATCCTCTCTCTGAAAAGCCCCTCCTTCTGCTCTCTTCCCTTAGGTGCAGTCTACAAGCCCAAACAATAGCGCCTCCTGGAAAAACACCTTCTCAAGAGTAAGCACATCTGGTGCCCACAATGCTCTAAGTCTTTTCTTCCCTTAAAGCACAACCATAGAGCGTAGTCTGTATGCTCTAGAGAGTGCATCGGGACACACTGGGAGGCCTCCGTCACCCGAACTGCTGGGGCCCACCTCCAAAGACTCTGATTCAGTAGGTCTGGAGTTGGGCCAAGGACGTGCTCGTTCCCCCTTGGTCGCGCTGCCTTCGGATTACACTACTTAACAAACCCTCATTTCTGAGAAAAGCCAGGTCACTTCACTTAAACAAAATTCCCAGGCCTCAGTCTACCCATGTTTCCAGCGAATGCCATTGGCCTATCTACCCGACTGTAAGTCATCCTAAAAGAGTAATGTTTAGCTAACACTGGGTAGAATCCTCGTCAGCTAGAGCCACAAAACCCACAAGAAACAAAGTTCCATGATAATGTGTCCATTTTCCTTCCTACTCTCTTTCCTCCAGCAAATCTATTTCACTAGTCAGTGGATATGCCTTGAAAGACCTCAGAAAATCCCACAGGAAAACAACACAAGTTGTTCTTATCATTTTGTTCTGTTTCTCCTGTTTGCTTCGTAATCCTGGTAAGTGTTTTGTGCCAACAGAAACCTTTTAATTCTATTGAGTTCTTGCCTGGGACACTGATGCCTCAAACTTAAGGTTTCGAGGTAGGTAGACAAATCACTTTGGAATTAAACTTCCTGATGAATGGGCACAAAACAAAAATAAAAGAGCCCCTGGCTATTTACATATTCATATGGTAAATGCTGACTGAGTGCTTACTGAATGGCAGACAAGCTCTTAGGTGTTGGGGATATAAGAGAGAACAAAGCATAGTCTTTGTCCTCATGGATCAATACCTAATCAGGGCACATTCCAGATGACACAAGTAATTGACTGCAGAGTATTTGGCCAGTGAGCCCTGGCTCTGTCTCTCTCAGCAGTTTAAGACCCATTGGTCCAAGTATGAATGAAGAAAGGCGAAGATTTTAAGAAGATACCTACTTGCTTGCTTTTTTATTATGTCAGAAGAAATTGAGTATTCACACATCAGGAAACAAGTGATGAAAAATGTTTTGTCTGATTCTTTTTAATTGACTATGTTACACAGCTATTTGTGTGTTTATTCATTTGCCCATTCAATCAACAAAAGTTCTTAGGGAGTTTCTATGTACCAGGGACAAGAGATGCGGTAGTGAGTAAAATTTGCATCCTGCCCCGCAAGATCTCTCAGTCTACTGGGACATATAACTACCATTCAGGTCGATGAGTTCTAGGAAGAACAATGACAATGAAGTACAAGGGAAACAAAGAGTATGAAACCCAAGTGTGCCTGACAATGTGGCTAACATATGCTGGTACAGTTTCAAGTGCTTTACGTATATTCATGTAACCTTCACAATAATCTCCCCAGGATAGATAATATTATAAACCCCACTTTACAGATGGAAAATTGAGACACAAACATATTGGTCATACAGCTAATAAGTGCCAGATTTGAAAGGGAAACCTGGATAGTTTTTAATGGCTACATGATGCCTCCCCAAGCAAATACAATGATGAGCATTTACTTAGAGGTTTGATGACAACTCAATTTTGCTGTCAGCTCAGATTATCCTGCCTCATGAAAGACCTCAAAACACAAAACTTTGTATCCAAACGGACTCATCTCAGGTGTGGGAGAATCAATCCAGCAAGTTTTTTTTTTTCCAGAATTGGTGTCCAGAGAACTTGCTTCCCCTCTTGGGAGGTGGCCAGAAAAGCAACACCATGTAAGACAAGCATAAAAGGATGAAGGGACAAAAGATCTAGTTCCATGCCAGCTTTGCCTCTCTCTGGCCATGTGACCTTTGGTAAAGTGCTGGACTTTGGGTTCTCCTTGCAGTTTAATGGAGACAGCAATACTGACCTCATGGCGTATTTTGAGGGGGTTGGATATGACAGCTTTTCTAAGCTGCCATATGGATGCTATGGTTTCTGTCATTTTTAATACTATCAACATCACTGTCATCACCATCATCAGGGTTGTCCCACAAATACATCAAGATGAGTGTGAATTAGTCTGGGGGATTCCTGAGCCTAAGGTCACTAGTCAATCATAGCCAAAGCCTTCTGAGAAAAAGAGAACCTGGCAGTGTTTAGGATCTGAAAGGGGACATCAGCAGAACTTGCTGTCCTGGCATGAACCAAGGGCTCTGAACGGGCATTTCACAAAGACTCACAGAACTCTGCCAGCTTAGAGTCTGCACGCTGCCTCCCTGATCCTCGCTGAATTACCACACCCAACGCCATTCAGTGACTCTGTGTGGGGAACCATGTCACCACCAGTAGCGAAGGTGATAATTCATTCTTTGTCAGCATCACTGCAGTTTTATAGTCTCTACAGTGTTGTATTTTCAGATTTTCTTATCTCCCTAGGCTTTTTTTACCCAACCCCTGCTCTTTTCTTTCTTTCTGTCCAGGCAACTGGCTTTTCTTGCCTGCTTCCATGCCTGCCACAGATTGGCACTGTCCACAGCCTTAACTCTAACTAATTCTTTGTTTTGTTTGACTTCTAGCCAACAGCCAGCAACTCCCTGGGTTTTACTCCCAGTTGCTCAAACAAATAAACTAAATGTTAATTCATTGCTCATTGATTATGATAAAGGGCAGAGATGGTGTAACCGGAAATCATGTTTTTCCAGGCGTCAGTAGCACAATAGCGGTACTGCATTTTGTTTTGGTGGTTAAATCGGGGAAAATGGTGTTCCTTCTCTAACGTCCATGATCTCATGTGATTCTCTCAACAGCCTGGCAAAGTAGGACAGGAATTATTATTGGTATTTCACAGATGAGGAAACCAAGCTCAGAAAAACTAAACGACTTTTGCCCAACGTGACACAGCTCAGGAGACGCTAACTGTGGCTAAAACTCAGTCAACCTGACTTCCAGGTCAGCAAAACTGTCATGAGGGGCTCCATTTCCCATCATGTCCTCACGTGGGATAATAAATACTTTCCATAATATATCCTCATTGACGTTCTCTGAGTTCTTCAGAATGCCTTCCATGGAGCAGCAGCTGTGTGAGATGCTCTGTAAGAAAAAATTTCTGTGGTCAGCTACATCTAAGATGCTGTGTGCTACGTTCCTCTTTATGGTTTACCATGTTGGTTAGCATATGAAAGCCTCTGAGAAGTCCTGCTGGACACAACTTAAGCACATTGATGACCCAGAATTGTCCAAACATATCTAACCATACGGAGGCAAGAGAGGAAGCAGAGAGACCATGTCCCAACAATACAGGCAAGACACTGGGGACATCTGAGTGAAGGTGGATGGCAACAGAGGTGGGGAGACAAGTAGATTCTACACACATCTTAGAGGCAGAGCCAACCAGATTTGCTGGTGGATAGGATGTGGAGTGCCAGAAAATGAAGGGGGGCAAGGATGACTCAGAGACGTTAGGCTTGAGCAACTACATGAGTACAATGGCCACTTCCTTAGAGAAGCTCTCCCTGGACAAAACCCCACCCTTCCATTGTAGCTTCTTATACCATCAGATCCTTTGTCTTCAGAGATTGCACGGTTGCAGTTTAATCTTTGTAGATGAGATTTTTACAATGGCTGGGTTTATCGTTGTTTTGCTTACCACTGTATTCCCCAGTGTCTAGCACATTGTAGTCAAAAATTATTTGCTGAATAAATGAATGAACAGAGGCTATCATGCAGTATCTGCTTAACAATTTGCAGCTACCATATTATGAATCAATCTAGTATGTTGGTATTACTAGTTGATTTAGTTTGCAGGGGGTGTTGGAAGGAGGTGGAAGATGAGTGACTGCTAATGAGAAGGCAAAGATGGTCAGAAGACCCAGTTGTAATATGAACCCTGCTCCTATATTTCTGGACTTGGGTGAGTTCCTTCCTCTCTCTGAGTCAGTTCTTCCAAGCCCATTCAGCAAGGGAGAGAGCAGTATGATTTCCATCAACCCCGCACCTTGCCACCCACGAGTCTAAGAAGAAGCCATGACCTCAGGGATGTGCCATGCAGCACTGCCCAATACAGACCACGTCTGATGTACTACTTGTCTATCTAACATAGCTTCAGTCCTTTCGGCACACAAAAAAGAGAATGTAGTGGTGGCTGGAGTCACCAAGTTCGCTTCCTGGAGGCTTTCCCTCTTCCTCCTTGCAAAAGCCTAAAGTAACAAATGAATATGCTGGCATTTCATGGAGTAAAATATATAATATATATATTTTATATTTAATGATTTTCATTACTCCCAGTCCAATTGGCAAGACTGCAGTAGGAGCTTGCCTCTCTCCTGCCCCCAAAAGAAGGACCACTGAACAAAAACTCTTCTAGACTCCTATATTTTCTGAACCTTACTTTCTATGTTGGAAATAGTATTTCTTTTCTTTTCTAGTTAAGAATGCAGAAAAATACATTCCCCATCTGAACCTTGGGGTTGGGGTCCTGGACCTGGTCAGTTTGCATGACCAGTGGCCTCACCACAGTGCATGGAACAGGTTCACAAGCTTTCAGTAGCTCCCTCTAACTGAGCTCTCCCAGGCTACTGGGCAAATGATTTTCAGCTTCAGTTCATTCAGTGTTGTTTTTTACTTGGTTGCCCGGAGCTGACAGCCACCCTGAGAGACTCTCCCCCTGGGGATCACCTACTCTGTCATCGCTTTCCTTGGTGCAGATGTTTTGTGAGTCCCCCAGTGCTAAGGCCCTGCTTGCCTCTTTCTTTCCCCAGAAGAGGTCACTACTTGATTAAGAAAAACGGTAGCTTGACTCCAAGCCTTCAGCCCCCCACTGTCATTTAATGCATAGTTCTTCTCACTGGGTAATAACGAAACCCCAAAAGCCACTCAATCTCTTCCTAATCATCTCACCATTGGTTTTATTATCATTGTTATTGTAAAAAAAAAAAAATGTTCATAGCACCATGTGGTGATTATCACCACATCAGTCTTGCTTTGCAAAGATCCCAGCATGACGATCATTTTATTTCCTCCTCAAACTGACCCTTGTGGCTACTTAGCCTCATTTATAGGTGTGCGGGCGGAAGAACAAAGAGGTGGACTGGCTTACATAAAGAGTATCGACAATAAAGTTTAGATGAGAACTCATATCTCCTGATAACAAGTTCAGGTGTTGAAAGAAAAGGCATCAGAATTTCATTGGCTGAGCCATCCTTCTAAAGGCAAGAAAGACAGGAACATGGCAACAATTTAAGGTGAGAAGTTCCAACCTGCAAAGACAGAAGGGAGGCGATCGGAAAGCCAGTGGCTCACTTAGAGAGCAACTCAACATCGTCTCTATTTTCAGGATTCCCAGAAAGTAAACAATGGAAGCCCAGCTGCAAAGACCATCAAAGACAATGGCAGCAGAAGAACCCATCACAGGGATGGGGTCAAAGATCAGGCTGAATGCACCACGATTCTTTGTCACTGAATGAAGTGCCTGAGATGCCTGGTATGTCACTGTCAGTGATGAGTTTCAAGTAACAAATAGAGGAAAAACGGGAAAGAGGGGACAGGTTGTGATTTATTGGGAGTTTATCAGAGACTCACAGGACAAAAGGCTTAGTGAACAAGACCCTAGCAGAGGAGTGATCAAAGAAAAGGAAGCTTTACAGTGATCTTATAATAAGGAAAAAGGAAGAATGCAGCTGAAAACCAGCATCAAAGTTGCTCTAGTTGTGGGTGAATACTAAGTGAGCATTTAGCTTCAAAATCTCAGAAGCTAGTGGGATTGGGGTAGAGCTCAATGGTAGAGTGTGTGCTTAGCATATGTGAGGTCCTGGGTTCAATCCCCAGTACTTCCACTAAAAAATTAAAATCAAAAAATAAATTAAGAAATCTCAGAAGCTATAGTCATACAGGCTGAATCCCAAACCTGAGAAGCAAGGTCGCCGATGCATCCAACGGGCCAAGCCCTGGACATTTGCTCAGCTCTGGTGGCCTAGGGGTGAGTAGTGAGTCTCTCTTCTTTGACATCTGTGGTAGGTGGAGGCCACTACTCTCCAACAAGACTACAAACAAGAGATTCTGTACCAACCAAGGAGGAGCTTGGATGCTGGACAGCTCCCTAAATGAAAGTCTAAGAGAGCCCACCACACATGAGGTCAGGATGCATCCTTATAAATCCAGCGGTTCTTCCGAAGTGTCCCGGAAGATGCGGAGCACTCGAGCATTCATGGTCAAAATCAATATTATCTATAACTTAATAAGCTCCTAGCGTGAACTGAGCAAGATAGTGAGTCCTATATATATATATATTATCACACTTGGTTTTCACAACAGCCCTGCAATGGTTTTTATTAATTCTATTTCACAGAAGAGGGACTTGAGACTCAGAGAGGCAAAAAAAAAAAAAAAAAAAAAAAAAAATTTCCAGGGTTACCCAGTTTATGGTTAGAATTATAACCCAGATCTAAATATCTATTCAAAGCTACAGCTCCTTCTACTACCGGACACCATGATCTCCTGGCTAGACCAGATAACCCTGTATTTCCATAGCAAGAAGACTTTGATGGAAGAGGAATGAAGAATCCATGGCAACCAAGTTGGAGAAGAAGGCACTGTTGATAAGAGTTTGAGCCAAGTTAGCATCTGACATCAACCCCAAAAATGAGAGGGAAGCGATAAATTACTTGGATCATTCACCATGCATTATTCCCAATGTGTGCATTTTATTATATGGCTCAAACAATCAAGTGTTTGTTGAGCAAGACACTGTGTTGTTAGATCCTGTGGAGGATGCAAGAATGTGTAAGCCAAGTTGTTCCTGTTTTGATTCGTGCACTTGGAATCTCATTGACTTCTTAAATGCTTGAAAAGGTAATCAGCAATTTGAATTAAATTGGTTGAGATGTTAAGTGACAAAGGTCCCAAGGAAGGATACTCAGGAGAGTTTCACAAAATACTTAACATCTAAACTCTCCACTGAACATTAGGTTTGAACACATGAAATAGAGATGAGACAGCACACGTGGAAGGGAGAATGGTACATGTGAAGGCAGAGTTGAGAGTAGGTAACAATATGCAGTGAGAGAATTAAAAAGCAAGTTGAGATAGGTGGATGCAGGGATTTTGAATCCTAGGTAAAGGAGCTTGATGTTTATATTGAAAGCAAAGGGAACGTGAGGGAGGTATCGGAATTAGGAAGGACACGTCCAACACCAAGTACAGTGCTCGGAAGTATCGGTATTCATTTGATGTATGTTTACTAAGTGAGTGAATGAATGACTGTTATGTATGGGTTGTGTTGGCAAGGAAAGAGAAAAAAAGTTGAGGATACCAATTAGGATCCTTCTGCAATAGCAGTCTAGATGATGTGGGTAGAAACAGAAAAGTTATGGAAAGCTTGGAAGCAATGAAAAAGACATCATGAAAGGAAGAGAGGCTTGTTCTAATTCCAGGATTATTTCCTGAGCAGTAGTTTACACCAGGAACAGAAGGGGAGAAAAATCTTCAAATAACCTCCAAATTCAAGAACCCATAATTCTACCAGCAGAGCAAAAGACATCTATACAGGTCTCTGGAAGTCCAGAGACTGAGTCAGGAGTAGAAAGGAGAAGCAGAATTTTAAGAGAAAAGAAAGTAAAAAATATAAAAGCTAACATGTGCTAGACCTTAGGGCTCATGTTTCACATTTTTGTTAAGTGGGTAGTTGATATTCAATTTACCTGTGGTGAATAAACAAACACAGAAAAGCTGGTCTTATTTTTTATTATTTTTTAAATTGTTTTTTTCAAGTGGGTAGATAATTCAGTTTATTTATTTGTTTTTTTTTCTAAGTGGAGGGACTGAGGATTGAACCCAAGACCATGTGCACGTTAAGTATGTACTCTACCGCTGAGCTATACTCCTCCCTGAGAAGCAGGTCTTATACCCATTTTGCTGATGTAAAACTGAGGCTCAGTCACCTTACCACTTGTCTCTAGGTAAACTGATTCTAAACCCCATGGTTTTTTTTTCCCTATTGTACAATATGGAAAAAGAAGAGAGGAGGTGAAGAGAAAGAGAAATAAAGAGAAAAATGCAATCCTAGAAGGCTCATTGGTAGATGCCTCAGGAAATATATGATGGGGCTGTACCACAGTAAGAACCCACGGCTGAATGTCTGCTAAACTTTTCTCTTTGCTGTAAGTAGGGACGTTCTTCCGCTTACCTAGGAGGATTAGCAGTGAATGACAATCATTTTCTCTCCTGAGAGTTAGTAATTTTGTTTTTTAATGTAGAGACTTCATATGTGTAGTTGGCATATTTTAACAAGTCTGCATGAGGTCAGTAAACACCCACCTTCTCCATCTCTTGTTCCTCTCTGCATCATTCACTCGTCAAACTCCAGCAGATGTTAGGGAGTCCTCCCCAAGCCAACAAGGCCCGGAACGACATAAAGCTACAGTCACGCTCATCAAACAAGATCTTCCCACTGGGAAAAAGTCCCATAGCTTCAGCAACTTGGTTTCTTGGCAAGAGCCAAAAAATGCTAAGTTCCCTGGAAGGATCAGAAACCTAGGAGCAGTCATAGATGGTGGATTCCTTATGCTCAGCATCCTTCCTCATGACACAGGATTTACCAAGGGGATGACAGAGATTTCATAAAAGCTTTACAAGACACAGTGAAGCACAAAGGTGGGGAGCCACAGTTGCCTTCACAAAGACCAGCTGTTGCCGTCACCTCACTAATAAAGTTTCAACAGAAAGGTTGTCCAGATTCCTGTCTGTGTCTACCAGGTCCTGGGAGGCCCCGACAAGTTATGTTTCTTCATTGTGAGTCATTCAGACTCACTGAGTTCTGCTGACAGGTGGGAAATGATCCAGAGTTAGCCTCCGCCAGAACTTTCTAGTGACTTGGAAATTTTCACCTGAAAAACGTGCTTGAGTTTTAAGCCCCAAACAGCTGGCTCCACCCCACTAGAAGCCATAAGCCTGACACCTCTTCACCTGTGCCTTTTCTCCAGTTCCCTGCCAACACCACCTCCTAGCCTTGCTCCCCAAGAAAAATGGCTTCATTCTGAAACCGAAATCCAGTGTCATTGGGATGTAGAAACTCACAGATGGGCGCTGCCCGGTATGGAACAGCATCTGATGCACAGGGGGTGGGTCAAAACACGCCGGGACGTTGCTTCCCTCAGCCCTCTGGGGAGCCGAAGCCTCCAGGGAAGTCTGTCCCCATCAGATTCTTCTCTTTGCCTTCTATTGTTTCTCGTGTGTGCCTCAGTTATCCTTACCATTTGGGGAAGAACCTGGTAAAGTCTTTTTAAAGGACAACTAGGCAGTATTTATCAAAAGCCTCAAGAAGTGCATGCCCTTTAAACCAGAAATGCCACCAGTGGTGATTTATTCTATACTAACAATCAGGTGTAAAACTAAATGTATAAGGAAGTTCATTGTGGTGTCATTTATAAGGGGGATCACTAGAAACAATCAACGTATCTACAAACAGGGATTTTTTTTTCAAAGCAAATAAAGCCAGGACAAATTTATTTTAAAAATTCTACTAATCCACAATCTATCAACTTGAAATAAAGATTTAGGTGATGTTGCTTATAAATCCCCCAATTTCTAAAAATATAAATGTACTTCCATGACTAACATCTAAAATGCCCTTCATGTGACCATTCTCCATCCCCTTAATTTAGCCACGATGGTCTTGCTGCAAACAGAGATTTGTTAAGAACATTGTGATGCATTTGTACTATGTGATATTCAGCAGCCATTCAAGGTAGTATTGATCTGGCAGGAAGTTTATGGTATATTTTTAAGTAGAGAAAAAAGATTTTAAAATAACAGTTGGAGAAGTATTGCATTTTTGTTCAAAAATATAACACGTTGAAATAGTCATATATCCATAAGTGCATATGTGACAAATATAATAAAACCCTGTGGCACAATGGTATTGGCATAGCTTGGTGTATAATTACTGCCACAGTGATGGTTGTGCCTTGAGATTTGGGATATCTGAAGTTAGGTTAACTCTAAAGCCCCGAGCATAAGAGAGAAGGTCTTTTCCGAAGAGGGCACCATCCTTCCTTCTGTCCATCTCCAGGGAAAAAGGTGTGTCTCTTAGAAAGTATGCATCAAAAAGAGAGACTTCTGTCTTGAATCTTTTGTCTCTGAAACAGTCAAAAGTCTTCGAGACCAGTAACCTTTGAGAGTGAACTAGTCATGGAAGGAAGATGTCGAGGTGTTCTCAGTGCTGAAGTCTGGGTCATTTTCTCTGTGCAGTTCCTTAGGAGGTTGTCAGATCTTTTCTACTTTCTGTCTGTTCTGGGGAGCCATTGATACTGGCTCCCCAGAACAGATTTACAGAGGAAGGTGCTTTGTATCCATTATCCAATCCTCCCCACAGCCAAGTGTGAGATGGGAAGGAGCATCCTTGGGTTGCAGGAAGGAGTAACTGACATTCCTGAGCATCTGTCTTTAGCTAGATACTCTCATAAGGTCTCTGCTTAAACCTCATGTAATCCTCAGAGCAACCTTTAGAAATAACAATTATATCACCTCAACTTTACCATTAAGATGGTAAAGGGGATGGGATTGAGGTTCAAGTAGTCCAGCTCTGGAAGCTCCAACTACTAGGGCCTGCTCCCAAATGACAGAAACACGAGAAGGAAGTTTGTCCATATTTGGGGCAAAGAGTTGAATGAAGACGCAGAATAACACTGGAGGCCAACCTGATGGTGGCACAAGGATAAAAAGGGAATCCATTCGCCACAAATGGAACATCATATCTCCCAGGGACAGATGGAGCTGGCCTGCCCTTCACCCCACTGCCACCCCCAAGACCTTCCATCCAGTGCTAACTGGGGCCGTCTGCCCTCCATTTTGTTCTCTGGAACATTAAGACGAAGCCTAAAGCTCCCTGTGAGGTGTGTCTGTTTGGTTCATCTGATACTCGTTGCTGACCCAGAAACACAGTGAGGTGCTAAGGTTACAAGGTTACGGTGCTCCCAGGCTCCTGGTAAATATACCAAGAGACTGAATTATGCACCATGGCAGACATGTGCCCAGGGGTCTGCAAAGACAGAGGAGGACCATGGAAAGAAAAGCCCGTGGACTCTTAGCATCTCTGCCACAGGCTACAGGCATCCTTCCCAGCATGTTTTTAGGCACGCTCAGTAGCTTCATGCCACTGATCTAGAAATGAGAAGTGCTTGGCCTTACCATTGAAACCAACTAAGACGTTGGAGGCAAGAATCTCTAAGGGGATCCCCTGAGACCACAGACAGGCATCCCATGTGCCATCGTCAGCAGTTCCTCTCTTCCGGTCTGTCGGAACAGTGACAGTAGCCAAAGTGGCTGGAGGGAATCAAACGAGCCTGAACCACAGAACTCCCCCTCAGTTTATGCTCCACGTCTTCCAAAAGCTCCTTCATCTGGGTCTATACACCCAAACATACACACACCTGCCCTGCTCACACCCACTCAGACACATCCACTCATGCATGAGCTCAGATTCTCCTGGAGCAAATATTATTTTAAATTATCTGAGGCCAGTGGCCTGTGGGTCTACTGATCCTGAAACACTGCAGCAGCCCTTGTCCCTTCAAGCCAAGATCAGTACCTGAGGCCCCGGATGCTAGCACCACTGCGTCAGAATTTCACATGGACTGTGTCAAACTGAGCCCAGCATGCAACTGATCTATAGCCCTGCTTGCTACCAGGGTTTAGCCTTCTGGCTCCAGCCTCTCTGATGTCTGTCTCGAAATTGGGTCAGGAGCTAATGACAGAAAGAGAGCCAGTGCCATTCAGCTTAATTGGGCAATAATCAGGACTTCCTCCAATAAAGCAAGTGAGCAGAGAAGCCACAGCTGACCTCCCTGAGGCTGTTCAGGGGTCTTGTGCCCGGGGACTACCCCACACAGGATAAATATATCCGAAGTTGCCTAACTTCCCAGCCTGATCTAATTAGTAAACACCTTCAAAGGGCTCAAGTCCGCCACACGCAAAGTGGGCAAATAAATATTTAAAGGGCACATCTGTGTGGGCGGAGCGGGGAGGGGAAGGCAGATCAGAAACGGACATGAGCTAACTTTGGGAGCGCTGTTGTGTAACTGTCTGTGCCCTCGCCCCTCTCCTGGCCAAACGTGCCCCTGCTCCCGGGATTCGATGGGACTTGACTCATCTGACACTCAGCCACCCAGTCTCCCGAAAGAACTCTCACAAGACAGGGACTCAAAGTGACTCTAGCCCTGAGCGCTCCGAACCACAACTGTTTTGGATGTGAGAACTGAATGAGCTCTATGTACGGGTCCAGAGTGGAACAGTTTAGCAAACTCTCACTAACACACAAGTGACTGCTGAAATTGCGGAGGTCGTTGTTTTTAATCCAGCGATGATTTAAGCTGAAGGACTAACCCTCCCATGATGGCATTTCAGGTAACGCCAGCAGTCATCAGCTGCCCCTCCGCAGATCAGCCCTGCCTACAGCATCTCCTGCCTCTTCCTGCTTGTTCAGGGGCTTGCGGCCAATTATAACATAGCTCCCCACCATGCTGTGCCAGAGCAGCAGCTAACGAGATCTCCCGGTTACCCAGAGGCTTTCAAAGAATCAAAGTTCATGGCTCGCAAATGAACTATGATCAGTTCCACCCCCGCTGTCAACACTGTGGAGCGACCTGGGACAGAAACATTTTCATTACTGGATTTAAGCATAGGAGCCATACTTGGAATGTGATCTAATTCTCTGGAGCGGGTCATGTGGGTAGACAAATACAAGCTTCTCAACGCATTTTATTTGACATGTCAGAAGGTGACGGTGGAGAACACCATTCACGGTGCACCTGCTGCACACCAGGCGTGATGCTGGGTGCTGTCCGCCCTTCATCTCATTCAATCCTGTGACAGCCCTGCCAACGAGGTGTTATTATCCTCATCTCACACAGGAAGCTGAGGCTTAAGTACCTCAGTGAACTACATATATGCCAGCCTTTTGTTTTGTATTTGCTGTTTATTGGCTTTCTTTTGCTTTTCTGCTGTACCCTGTACACATCAATCATTCTTCAGCAAAATTGTAAAATAATGCTTGAAGGCAAGAACCTAAACTGTCCTTTTCCCACTATATTTGCGACACACAGCTGAATCCTGCACCCATATTCATTCATTCGTTCATCCATTTATTCATTCAACACATACTTATCAGATACTAGAGACAGAGCAATAAGACTAAAAAAGTACCAGATACCATGAAGCCTACATTCTAGCTGAGAGGGACAATCAATCAATCAATCAATAAGCAAGCTAATAAAGAACAGAAGGAAGGAAGGAAAGAAGGACGGAAGGAAGTTATCAAAAAGTAAATGTCATGCAGAAAACTGGGGTTGAAGGGTGTGCTGGAGAGACATGGGTGGTGCCATGGATTGGGTACTCAGGACAGGATTCTGGAAGGAGGTAGTCATCTAAATGACAAGAAAGGGGAGGTCACTGAAGATGAAGGGATAGAGATTGCAGCCAGAAAGACTGAAAGCCCTGAGGTGGGAAGGAGCTTTAAGGGCAAAAAGAACTTAAAAAAAAAAAAAAAGTCCCGTATGAGCAGGTAAATGAGTGAGGAGGAGAGTTACACAAGGTGATGTCAAAGAGATGGGTAGGAGCCAGGTGACACAGGGCTTGGTAAGTCAGGGCAAGTCTCATACATCAAATATTCGTTGAATGAATAAATGCACAGGCCTTGGAGCACTATGGGAACATAAATACCAACTGCCTTTCAGGAGTTTAGTTTGTCAGAAAGACAGAAGAAACCTGCATCCTTTCATCCAAGAAGTACTTCCTGAGGCCCTGGAGTGTGCCAGGCACTGTGGCAGAAAGAGGGGACACCAGCATGAATGAGCCTGATCCTTGCCTTCATCCAGCACATGGTTTTAAGGAGAGATACAAGACCACAGTGCAGAGCGGCAAGTTCTTTAACTTGAGGAAACGCTACATGAGCATGTGGGAAATCATCCATCTCAGACTGGAAAAAGTCAAGGAAAAAGCTAAGACAGCATTTGAACTGCAGCCAAGGTCAAGAGTTCAGGGATGAGCTGGTCCCCGCAGGCTGGAAAGGTCAGGGAAACTGCCCACAGGGAAAGCTGGACTTGAGCTGGATCTTTGGGAATGAGTAGAACTTGGATGGAAGGAGGAGGGGCTCCGGGCTGAACAACAAACGCACAAGGTTTGGATCAAAGATCAACACCTTGGTAGGGCATTCGAAGCTCCCCGCGGCACCGTTGTTCCTAACCTACTCCTTCTCTGCACACACACTGCTTACCCCTCCCTGCTTGTCCTCCCTCTCTGCTGAAACACGGATGAAACGATCTGCCAATCATTCCCCAAACTGCTTAGCATTTTAGTCGTCCTGAAACGAAAGCCTGATCCCCACTCCAACTGAGAAGACCATGCGCAGCTTCCTGGTGGTGGACTATCCCATGGATAGGAGACTCCTAATTTAACTCTGTTTCACTCTGGGACTGTTCTTTTCCTTGGCAGAGAGAGCCCTCCTGAAATGCAGTGGAAGTCTGCTTCCCTGATGCAGCCCGCCTTGATTCTAATTTTAATCTCAGAAGTATTCTGGTCGCCTATTGCTGGGTAAAAATTAACATCAAAAGCCTCAGGAGCATATACCAGTGAGCGTTAATTTCTCACGTATGAACAGAAAGGCTCTGCTGCCTGCTGCAGGGTGGTGGGGGGGCGGGGCTCTGCTCCACACTTTTCGCATCCTCCTCTGGGACCAGTGGGCCAGCTGGGATTCTGTTATCATGGTGACAGCAGAAGTGCAGAAGAGTGTGTCCTCTAGAGGCACTCTGTAACTTCTGCCTACATTTCTTTAAAATTGCTGTACAGGCAGTTCCAGCGTGTCAATTTCTGGCGTACAGCCCAATGCCCCAATCATGCATATACACACCTAGATTTATTTTCATATTCTTCTTCATTAAAGGTTATTACAAGATATTGAATATAGTTCCCTGTGCTATACAGAAGAAATTTGTTTTTTTTTAATCTATTTCTATATATAGTAGCTAACATTTGTAAATCACAAACTCCCAAATTTACTCCTTCCCACCCCTTTTCCCTGGGAACCATAAGATTGTTTACTATGCCTCTGTGAGTCTGTTTCTGTTCTGTAGATGAGTTCATTAGTGTCCTCTTTTTTTTCTTTTTCTTTTTTTAGATTCCACATATGAGTGATATCATATGGTATTTTTCTTTCTCTTTCTGGCTTACTTCACTTCAAATGACAAGCTCTAGGTCCATCCGTGTTGCTGCAAACGGCATTATTTCATTCTTTTTTATGGCCATGTAGTATTCTATTGCATAAATATACCACAATATCTTTATCCAGTCATCTGTCAATGGACATTTAGGTTGTTTCCATGTCTTGGTTATTGTAAATAGTGCTGCTATGAACATTGGGGTGCATGTATCTTTTTGAATTAGACTTTCCTTTGGATTGCATTTAATTTCATTTCTGTTGGCTTCAGCCAGCTTTGATCCTTCCATATCCATCCCTGTAACAAAGCTTTGTCTATCTTTTTAAAGAACAATCAACCACATCATCATGTATTCCCTTACCATATCTGGTGTAAACAAAAGTTTTTATCAAATTGGTTCTAAGAACAAGTTAAGGACAGGGGTAATTACATTTTCTATTGCCATATATTCAATGGCAGTCTTTACACTGCTGGGCACACAGCTGGTCCTTGGTGACCACACGAAGTCACACAAGAATGAATCAACATTCAATCCAACACAATTCCAATGGTTAATCAGTGGCTCTTTAATTATTTTTTCAGTAGAGTCCTTTTTTACAAGATGGACTATTATATGAAATCTAACATGAAAAATAGATAAATATGGGACTACTTTAGCTGGAAGAGGGGACACTCTTGAAGGTCTTCCTACTCAACTTCTCCCACCTCAATCTCCCTTAAGGTATCTGAGGCCTCCTTGGAACAAAATTTGAAAACCACTGGATGAAACCAATGTTTTTCAGTTTGACAAACACGACCCTCAATAAGGAATGTATTTTCCACAGTGATCTAGAACACACACACACACATAGATCAGAAGATCACTAACTCAACTGTTTCTCGACACTACTTCACTCTAAGCGCAATCCATTCTATGTTTTCTATTCTATTCATTTCACTTTTGGAATACTGACCATGACTACTATATTGATTTGACAACCCACTAAACAGGTCATGCCCCATGGTTGGAAGCCATTGAACTTGACGACCTCTTAAAGAAATCTTTCAATGGCAAAGCTCTCTTAGTCTGTTGTTCTACAGCTCCCATACCCTCCATGTGCACTGTCTGTCCTCAGAGATGAGAAGAGGTTGGTGATGGGCATCGCCAAAAGGAGCAGAAGTTAAGTTACAGAAAAGCCACAATAATGCTCCCAAGAGTAATGGAGACCACGTGCCCTCATGGACAATAATAAAATCAATAGACGAGCTTCTGAGAAGAGTTTATTCTGGAGTCAGACTACTTAAGTTAAATCCCCACTTATGCCAATTACAGCCTGGGCTGCTTGGTCTTACTGAATCTACCTGTACCTCAGTAATCACCTCCTCTGATATTTAGGTCTAGTAATTAGTATTCACCCTTCAGGACTGTTCGTAGCATTAAATAAGATAATGTATAATGGATTCAGCACAGCCAGGAACACAGTGAGTGCTCAGAGTTCCCTGGTATTAATAAGGGAGTAAATGACTTTTTTTTCCCCAAAAGAACAAGCTCAAGAAGCAACGAGGCCAAAGATGGATTGATCTCTCTGGCCCTCCCACCTCCATTTCAATAGTTAGAGGGATCTGAGTTTAGATTTTTTTCTCTGCCACTTAAGAGTTGTGGTCTTAGCAGTGGTCTTAGATGACTCACACTTTCTGAGCCTCAAGACCCTCAGCTGTGAAATGGGAATAACAAAACCTATGTGGCAGAGTTGCTGTGAGCGTGGTTGAAATAAAATTAATGTAAAACTGGTGCAGGGCTCAATAAAAGGAAAGAGAGAGAGTGAGACAGGAGAGAAACGCCCTGACGATACACGGGCAAAAATAAAAGAGGTCTGAAAAGCAACTGTTCATATTTTGAAAATGATTGAAGAACATTCAAGCTGTGTAAGAAACAGCCAACCACAGCAAATCATATTGGTTATCTGAGCTATGATTTAGTGCCCTAAAATGCAGAGCCCTACCAAAAAGTTCCAGCAACATGAAGTCATAAAATTCATCACTCTTTGGGATGTGTGTGTGTGTGTGTGTGTGTGTGTGAGACATCTCTTTGGCTCCGTTGTCTCCTGTGTGCCATGAAACACGTTGGGGTTACAGGATAATTAAGGAATCTCTAATCAGTCAATATCCCCATCTTGATCCCCTTTTCACTGGGCACTTTCCCTGCAGCAGGCACTGTGCCAGGTGTTTCACAAACATCATTTTGCCTGATCCTCGGAACAACATGATCACACAGGACTGGTTATTCTCATGTCCCAGTCGAGCATCCTGAGACCATACAATGATGAAGAGGCGGAGCGAGAATGTGAACCCAGATCCCTCTGTTAAAGCCTAAACCCTCTACAACATCCCAGTTCTGCTCCCACGGAGTCACAGGTGTAGATACAAAGATCCCCAGATATAACATAAAATACCAACCACCTGGCACCCCTGTGTGCCTATCCTAAGCACAGGGCAGTGGTTAAGAATATGGGCTTCAGACTTGACCAGACTGGCCTCACATCCTTGCTCTACCAGTTAATAACTCTAAAGTTCAAGAGGAAGAGAAAATCAGATGGATACGTGAGATAATATAAAGTTCATGTAAATGCGCACACACACACACACACACACACACACAAACACACATACTCAGTACTGAAAGGTACCTTACAGAACATCCAATTCAATGCCCTTGCTTGGCGGATGAGAAAACCAACCCTGGGTGGAGGTGAGAGAGAGCACAGAGATTTCCCTCCTGGAGTCCCACAGGGAGGGAGGACCAGGGGCATCAGACCCCCGTGCTCTTTCCAAAGCCTCACCGCAGCCACCTCCCTCTATAAATGTGCTCATGTTTTCAAATGGTGACTCCCCAAATCAAAGGAAAAGGTTGCCCCAGATAAAGCAGATTCTTGCAAAGGAAGAATGTCCATCCCCATCTGAGATTTTCCTCTGCTCATTTGCAGAGGTCACGAGAAGGGCAGGGGAATGCTCTCAGGGCGTGACTCCTGGGTCTCCACACCCAAGAATGCAGGAAGGTTTAAATAAATCAGGCCACAGGCAAGAATTCAGACAGGCTCCCCCACATGTTCTGTGCTTTTTTTCCCCCCTGGTGGATACCATCAGCTGTCCTGTTGCTAAGAGACCAGAGTGGGTGGGAAAGACCAAGAGCCATATTTTCCCAACTTATCTACAAAACTGGTTGTGCCTCCGCTCCCCCCAGGGGTTCGGCTTTCTTAAGAACAGGATATTACAACCAGGCAGATGGAGAGAGTGAGAGTACATTTTTTCGAGAAATGGACTGAGCTTTTCCTGGACATTCAGTGTCATCCAGCAGAGTCCTGGGAGCTGCCAATTATGGGTCTGATGCAATGTTGGGGAAAGAGCTGCAAAGTACACATGACTCAACAAAATATTCTGATTTGCATTCCTATCTCTTGGGAAGTTGCACTTATCAGCACCGACAAGTGCTGCGGGGCCGCTCAGAGTCCTGGGCTGAGTCTGTCATCGGAGAATTAAAAGGAATTGTTAAAAAACCAAGAAGAGGTTGTGGGGAGGTGAGGAGCTGAATCACTCCGGGACTTTCCTTTTCTGTTACATTCCAATCGGACAGACCCAAACCTGGCAGAACCCTTCTATTGCTCAATGTCAAAAACATTCGCCCTGGAATGCGGGACATGTGAACTTGGACACCCCCTGCAGCTTCCCTGTGTGGCCCAGCAAGCCGCAGCCACTATAAACACACCGTCATAAGAGCAGAGGCAGAGCCGGCACATTGCGTATAAAGAAAGGCAGGGACACGAAAGGTGAGCTGGCAGCAGCATTCCTGCCCCAGGCCTTTGTGCGGGCTCACAATACACCGTGACGAGCCCAGCAGAGATGGAAAATGAGCCCCTGGGAACATGCCGGTGGATTTTTTTTGCCCTTAGAAGAAAGCAAGAATGTAAATTAACTTCCTCCTTCTTTGGGTCCGTACTTGGCAAAATGGGTCCTCCCTCCCCACCCCACCCCCCAAAAAACTTAAAAACTGCTACAATTCCTTACTTCCAAAGAACTCTGAGAGCAACACAAAAGGACATCTAGTTCTCTGTCCTGCTCCCTGCCCACGGACCCCTTCCACCTTGGCTTAAATGGTCGAGGTAGCAATCCTTGTCCCACGTGTATAGATGAGAATATAATTCAGTGTACCCCAAAAAGTCCATTGAGACCTTGCAGTATGTCCCAGAGCTCAGAGGCCCAGCCAGCAAAGAACTAACGGTTGACAGAGCCTTCTGAATAACTACATACAAATCACATCATCCTCCTTTCCACCTCTAAAACCGGTCCAGAAAAAAAGGAGGGCATCCCAGGCTACGTGCCATCAGTAACAGAGAATAAAGGGGTTGCACGCCGGGTGCTGCGTGTGAGGGTCAGGGATACCCAAGTTCTAGAAAATAAAAATCCCTGACCTGAATCAACTGCTTACGGTGAAGAGAGAGGTGGCAAGAACTTGACAGCTTTACCCAATTTAATTTTCACAACACTGATGAGGGGTCCACAGTACCCTTTCAGATTTACCACTCAGTAGGACGCACCCGTCAAAATAGCCTTGGAAGTCCCCCCAACGCAGAAGGCGAAAACGCACTGCTCGAGAGCGATGACTGTTCAGGCCAGCTGTCACGGGTGACGCAATCTTTCACACAGGACAGCAATTAGCTGAGATAAATCCCACACCACTGTTGCCCTTAATCCCTAATTGCCCATCTGGGCGCGTGGTTTTTGTTGACCAAAAAGACACTCAGTGAAAGGGCTGTTCAAAGAAGGCTCTAGAATGAGGTTAGGAGTTTCTATTTGGGAGACTGACAGGTGGGCAAGGCACCAGGTAGCCAAGCTGAGTGAGACCAAAGGCAGGATGTTCAGAATTGAGCTGGTTGCCCTTTAATCTCCAAAGCCAGCGGAGGTGGGGGGTCAGGAGATCCGATTGCAATAACACTGACTTCAGAGCAGATCCCCGTTGTTGTTTTGGTTATGGACTGACTGTATGACACAGACATTTTATTTATGGAGGCATCAGGATGTAGTGTGGCCTGGACACCAGCCACCATGTTTCTCCCTTACAGTCTATAAAACTCACTGTGTGACCAAGTCGTTTCTCCCTTGTGGGGTAAAAAGGGCTAAACCAAGTGGTGACTTTTATTCAGGCACTCACATAAGTTATCTATTATGAGACAGGGTTTGCTCACATTAACATGATGTTAATAGATAAAACAATCACAGTGATATCTAGATTTGTATTTTGAGAAGGCAATAAAGGAGCGTGTCAAATTCCCCCTTGCGTTGTCCAGACCAGAAGGCCTAGCGCCACCCTCACAACAGATGCCCTAAATCAGAAGACACTTTGTCATGGGCTGAAGATAATGGTGATCGCTGCCTACTTAAACATCAATACTGTTTACTGAGCCTTTAGGAAAATGGCCAAAAAGAAATTGTCAGCATTATATCCCAGCACCCAACACAGTGCAAAGCACTTAGCAGTTGTTGAATAAATCTTTGTTGCATAAATCAGTGGCTCAATGAGAATCAATTAGACAAAGCAAAAGGAGATTTTTCTCTAATGAAGATTTGGGACTTTGTGCAGATAGGACAACTTGAGCCAGTCATTCAGTCCAGGCCATGACTTTCTTTCATCCCTGCAATCTTGCCCCCTCATCCTGTATTTCCTATGTTGGTTAATGGTTAATGGTGCTTCTCCTCTATGAAATGCCCATCTCCCACATTTGCCTGGCGAACTCCTATTCCAAGTTTGAAACCCTTTTCAAATACCCCCTTTGCTGAAAGCCATCCCTGCTATAGATCAAGGGACAACCAATGGCAGCTGCTTCTGTGTCCACGTTGATTCACAGCACAGAGCATAGTGTTTGGCGAATAGAATCACCTCAGTACATTTTGATTACTAAGCAAATGAATAAGTAAGTGGTCAGCAAGGATACAGACAATTGAAATAAGTCAACCTATAGCAATTTGGTTCCTACTGAGTACAAGGCACTGTATCCCTGCCTTTAGTTAGAATCATATTATCCAGTAAATGTCGTAGGGGAAGTAGGTAGAGGAGAAATTGTCAAATGAAAATCCATGTAGCTTTTGTTGTACCCCCAGCAACCCCAGACTATTTGGATTGAGCCCAATTAATAATATTCCCCAAAAGTGAGTATCCGAAAGGAACATTCACACCAATATCACTCCTGAGATATTAACCATTCTAAAGCCCAGGGTCCAACAGCATCTCTGAAGGACTTCTCCCCACCCTCAAAAGAAAAAGAGAAAGCAGAAGCAACTGCCTTCTTCCTCTGGAGACAGCATGTATATGTTTTAAAATAATGTGGGTCATTTCACAAGTACCTTTGACTCAAGCAGTGTGTCATCCGGACATGTATTTCTGCCGGGGCCTGCCCCGTTTCCCCTTGGATGGGGAAGGCGCACTCTAGCCAGAGGTACCAAGTCCTGAAGAGGAGGTCAGTCTGGTCTAGGGTAATCTCCTCCGAACCAGAGGCCCAAGGACTAGAGCTAGAAGGGGTGGCCAGGCAGGAAAGCTAGGAGGTCAGGAGACGTCTCAGCCGCTTCCAAACTCAGTAGGCACCTGGACTCCCTGACCATCACCCAGACAGAAAAGCTGCGGAGAAACAACAGAGATGGGAGGAAGCGTTCCTCCCTCTGCCAACGTTTTACCCTCCTCATGCAAGTGCGGTGAACACTCAGGTCACAGGACCTTCGTGGTGCTGGCGAGGAAGCCTGTACATCTGAGTGTGCACGTTTCACACCCCTGTTACAATGTCTGGACGGGTACATAGGAGACTTCTCACTGTGGTTATCTACGGAGACACCAGTGGGGTTGGATGGTGACCAAATGAATTGTCGTTTACTCCAGATTCTCCTGCATGGTTTGATTTTTTTCTGCCACAAACACATATCAATTTTGAAATTAAAGAAAATAATAATAAATTGGTCAAATGAGGATAAAGGTGGGTTTGGTCCAATTGGACCTCAGAGGCTTGTTTTCTCCCCAGCAGCTCTGATATTCTGTTCTGTTTTGCCCACCCCAGTCAGGGAGCCCCAGGGGGCACAGATTCCCTTGTCTTTCAACCTTTGCCGGATCACTCAGGAGGGGATGCGGGGCTCACAGGAAAGAGAAGATGCTAACTAAAAGTGGTCCCCGCACTGGGCTGAGCCTTTCACTTACATGCTTTCATTTCAATCCTCCTAAAACCACCCCAACGTATGTACTATCGGCTGCGTTTTGAGGGTAAGAAAATAAAGATCAGAGAATTCAGGAATCTGCTGAGAGCCACACGGTGATGGAGCAGGAATTAGAACTCAGATCATCTGCTAGGCTTCCAAGCTCCTGCTCCTGTAATATGCTTGGCAGTAACAACCGCGGTCCCTCGGCTCCAGCTCAGAGCCCCTGGCCAGTGACATCGTTGCTGGACCAGTCCTCCCCACTCACTCACTCTCAGGCCAGAAGTCACTCTTTCCAGATGAGTTGAGAAGGAAAATGCAAAGCTCATGCATTTTAACACCCCTGGGGCTCAGGGGTGTAGAGTAGGTGTGATCAGCAACTTCTCACAACCAAAGTACAAGGCTTATTCTTGGACTTCCTCATCGATGATGGTGTGATTTGAATGCTCAGGCTTCTCATCCACCTGTCTGCTCCAATAATAAGTTCACTCACGTCCAAAAAAAAAGATAAAACACAACTAGAGGATAGTGGAGACATGACCAGTATGAAAATGTTTGGGGGGCTTTTAGTCAAAGTTGGTCCAGAATGAGTCAGCAGGGAGATGTGGATGACAGGAGAACAAATTTGAACTTTAGCAACACTGAAGGGACTCAGGGGCCAAGAATGGAGAAAGTCACCAACCCCTTTATGTGGCATCAGAGCAAGCTTCGTAGTCTCCCTAAGCCTCCGTTTCCTCGGTGGTGGAATGGAGCTCAGGATGAGGAACACACAAGTGAGATGCTGAGCCGAGGTCCTGGTGCGTGGCAAGCACTCCAGAAACAGAGCCACAACCCTAAGAGGAGGCACAATGAGCCCCCTGATTTTACAATTACAAGACCAAGGTAACCAATCTCTCAAGTGGCAGCAAATGACTAAAACCAGGTCTGCCCAATTCTGAAGTCCATTTTCATAACCACTAAACTATACTTCCTCCCCCAACAGAAAATTTAGAACAAGAAGAAAATCCCCATAATCTCATGACCCAAGAGATAAACACCTTTACCCTTTACATACTTCAGATTTCTTTCCACGCGTACAGACATATTATTGTTCAAAGTTGGGGATCATACATTACATTCTGTTTTACTACCTGCGTTTCACATTTGCCAGTGCATATTATGACCATATTTCTAGGTCAATAAACATTTATCCCTCTAGTCATTCTTGATGGCTATTTAGTGTTTGCTCATATGGACTGTGAATACTCTGTAATCTATTCAACCAGTCCACCATCATGGCTTATTTAAGTGGTTACACTGAGCTTTTCACAAAAGGAATCAATCCTGCAGTGAACACCCTCATTGCTAAGTCTTTCTCTTAGCTATTATTGTTAAGGATGTATAGCAGTACTCGGGCTGGTTCTAGGCTAGCAGTTGGGTGGATAATGAGGCTTTAAGCCCCATTCCATGAGAAAAGTATCAGGACTGACTGGTAGTCAACTACCCAGAGAAGTGAGACCCCAGAGGCAGAGTGGAGTCAGGATGACTGTCTTCAGATGGCTGGGGAGGTGCCTTTGGCACCCTGAGTAGACTTTCCCTAATGGTCTTGAGTAAGTAGGAACACAGGGCAGTAGGATTCTGCTGAATGTGTAAAAGCACTTGCCCACAAACTTAATTGTCAAAGGACATATTAATTAACCTTGTCTCAAGAAATGATAAGTTGCCCAAAATGTAAGCAGCTCAATTTCATGTTGGCTTCCCCCGACACTTCAGGGAAGTTATGGAAGGAAGTAATCAGTCCTCATTTTAGGATTGCCTGAATTTTGAACATCTAAACTCTCTCTCCCTCAATGAAAAAAGAAAATAGATATTAGACCAAAACATAAAATAAATCAAATCTGTCTCTGACTTACCAACTTGCAATTAAAGTTGGGAACCTGCTGACAACCAGGCACTTTGCAAACATCACGTTGTGTAATTCACAGGCACCCTGATAAGGAACTCAGTGCAGGGAGAGAAATTAACTTACTTCACCAAACACAAATGGTAAGTCCTGGGAATTCAAACCTAGATTTTTCCACTACCCACACCCCTGCAGTCAGGTATAGTGATGAAAAACATGGCTTTTAGAAGAAAACAGACGGGCTGAAGAGTATTCCTTCACTTAATGTTAAACTTTGCATACTTTGTTCAATAATGTATTAATTCTTCTCTAAAATGAGCCCATCTGCGTTATCCATGAAGACCTTTGAGCTCCCTGGCTTCCAGAGACGGAGTCTGGAACATACTCACATACTTCATTCATTCATTCACTGCTGGGCCCTGGACTAGGTGCCATGACCATAATGCATGACCACGACAGTGGTGGAGCCTGACCTAATGGAGCTTCCAGCTTTGTGGAGAAGACAGACCCTAACATGTGACAGTAGTCAACGGGGGGGAGGCTACTAGAGGGAAAAGGAAAGATGCTATGGGAGTGCAGAGCAGGTCCCCCGCTTTGTCAAGGGGGTGAAGGAAAGCTTCTTCCATGTGTGAAATCTAAGCTGAGCATTACAGGAAGAGGAGGTGGGAACAGAGAATGAGGTACTGGATGAGCAGAATTACTTAAGGGTTAAGCCAGAGGGAGGGAGAGGTCATGGTAAGGCTGGGAAGTCCAGCAGTGGACCCTGTAAATACAATCAGCCTTCACCCTGAGGGCAGGGTTCCAGCCAAGAAGTGATATGAAGAGACTGGCACTCAGAGAGCTCATTTGGATACCTGAGTGGATTGAGGGGGCCAATCTGGAGGCAGAGACTTCAGGGACCTCAGCAAGAGTGCAGCAATGGGACACAGAAAGTGGCTGGGATGGGAAAACTCTTAGGAGCTCCGCCCACCAAGCGTATCCACTCTGAATGCATCTCCAGAGTATCTGGGTGAACGACGTTTCCTTTCTGGAGTCTGTGTGGAGCTTAACCTGGTAGTTCCCACTAGGAGGTTAAAAAGCCAAACCAAGAAAGATTTTGGTGTCACACTCCTTTATCTGCCTTCTTTGGTGCCCCAGGCTTAAAGCAGAGCCGTTCAGAAGACTCCCTTGGTAAGTGGAGCAGAATTTGTCTATCTCTGGCCCTTAAGTATACCTCCCAGAGCCTCAGCCTCAAGCCAGTGCCAGGGATGGGGGGTGGGGGAGCTGGAAGAGTCAGGAGAACCAGTTCTTAATAATAACAGGTCGTCTTCAAATAATAACAGCTCTGGTCTACAGAGCACTTTCACAGACATTATCTCATTTGATTCTCACAGTAAATGGGGAGTCGGGGGAGGAGGGAACCAGGGCAATTAGCATCAGCCCCACCCTTTCTAATAGGACCGCCAGTGGCTCAGAGAGGTTAAGTGATTTGCCCAGGATTACAGAACCAGTGAGTCGTGGGGCTGGGAATGCAAGTTTTATGACTCTCATTTCAGTGCTTCGGCTCCCTCCCTTAGAGCTATTTTTTTGGAAAGTGAGAGTAAGTGGTTCTTTCTGCCTACGGAGAAGGATTTTGCCTGTGTGCCCATTAACATAAAGCAGGCACTCCACACAAGAGTCAGGAGGCTGGACGGATGAGTCCTTCAGCAGAGTCCAAAAGCGCATCTCCAAGTCAGAAAGCAAAAGCGAATTCCAGAAAGAGCCCCACCGACTTTGAATAGGGACCTTCAGGTCAGGGGTACCTGCTCCTGTGCCTGTTCATGTCACTAAAGAGTCAATATGAAGAAAGATGTGAGGCTCAGTGTCTGGACAACTCAGTGAAATCCACAAAGCAGAAACCAGCTCACATGGCCCTGCCAGCCCCAGGGTCTGGTGGCTGACCAGGAAGCTGGGAAGCTTCCTGTTTTGGGAGCTGCTGAACTATGTCCCTCCCACCCTAGAGAACCACAGAATGGAATTTTGCAAGGGCGATCCACAACATCCACCCTGGAAGGATGGAGAGAAGGGCTTCCCGGGATCCCGCCGGGGACCCACAGCAAAATGGCCCTGTCGACAGCATCCAAAAATGGGGCAAATCAGGGCACATGAATGTCAAACCACAGGCACCCTGGGAACTTCCTGCACACCTACTTACCCCCAATCCTACACAAAGCCCTTTATGCTTAACCCCATTCAATCCTTCCAACACTCCTGCATTATGTTGAGGATACTGAAGCCCAGAGTGGAATAGCTCTCTGTTCAAGGTCACACAGCAAGTGAACTGTAAAACAGATCTGGGGGGAGGTCTAGAAGCTCAGAACCCAGGTCCTTTCCAGTCCCCACAAAGCCTTGTGAGTTTGTGTGCTTAAAATAGTATGGCGGGGAGAGGAGAGGAAGGGGATGTGGAGAAGGGTGGAAACTGTGTCTTAAGCCACCACCCTGACTCACTCCCCTTAATAAGCATCTAATGACAGCTGAAGTGTCTGCCTTGAGGGGAGCGAGGTTTCTAGAACAGTACTGCGGAGGGGAATCCAGACTGGCAGTGACTGGGGAATGAATCAGCATGGCAACTTCCAGGTCAAAGAGGAAGCCTTAATTAACAGCAGCCCCAGATGCCAAAGGAACAGTGTCAAGGCTATCTGACAAGCCTGGGACCCAAAGGGACTACATTTTGGTTCCCTGCTCCCATCTCCAGCCTTATTTCAAACTGCTTTCTAAGATGCAAACTATTGCAACCAAGGCTTCCTCCAAGTCACCGACAAAAGGACCTGCATGCAGCCTCCTGTCTTTGCTCCTGAAATGGTCTCCACTGGGCAGGTTCTTGCCTTCTTCTCTGCCTCTCTGGCTCTGACCCACGCTTCAAAGCCAAGCCCAAATCTCTCTTTCCACGAGATCTATATGACCTAGGCTGTTCGCTCATGGATTCATTGAATCATTCATTTACATGGCATCTGTTAGGCACCGGCAGTTCCTGGGCACTGCGGAGGATACTAGAATGCGTTGATAGAAGACTGTCACTGCCCTCATCGCCTAATGGGAAGGGGAAATATGTGGCAATAGAGGGTAATAAGGATGACAGTAAGAGCTTGGAGGATGCTTCAGTGGTACAGAAGTGCTGAACTTTTCTGAGCTATGAAGACGGTCAGGGAGTCTTCCAGAAGGAGGCAGCCCCCTAGAGATGTTTTGAATGATGGGTGAGATAAATGAAAAGCTGTTTACTTTGACTCAAGAGACCTGGGTTTGGGCCAACACTCCACCTCTGTCTGTGCTGACCTGGAGCAAGTCATCTCACTTCTTTGGACCTCATGAAGGGGTCGGACCGGCACAGTGGCCCATGTCTCACTTGCATGAGCTCTGATCTCCGTATTAACTGACCGCCTAATTATTGCTCATCTCACATCTTGCATCTCCAAGCCTCTATTTCCTTGTATGTAAAATGGAGATGCTAATAACCAAACCTTGGGACTACAGAAAATTCAAAAGAAGAATGTATGGGAAAATGCCTCAGAAATGTTAATATGCCGAGTGCTGGGAGAGATTGCGTGGCTGTGGGCCAGTTCTCCATTCGATGATGTTTGTCTCTGTCTTCTTCAGGGGGTCTAGTCCAAGGGCGGACACACCATATAAGCGTCATAATACTTGCTTGATTTTGTATGCACACATACACACACACACAGAGACAATCATTATCCCTCAGTCTTTGAATGTGTTCCTCCTTCATTCCTATCAAAACACCGACCTCCTCTGTCCAAAGCTCACTCCACCCAAATCCCCAGCAGCATCGATCCCACCAAAGGACACTTGAATTCATCCCTTCCTTTCAGTATTAAACAACGGGCCCTCCTCTCTGCTCATCGCCACGACGCAGCCACCTACCTACCATGTGTGAGCACCATTTGGGGGTCCTACCTTCTGAGTGTCCCCTGTGGCATCTTAAACCTCCTGTTCTTATCGAAGTAAATGGTCGGTGAGGCTACCATGAGAGTCCCAACCACTTACTGAGTGCCTGCTCTTGGTCAGGCTCCATGATACCCTCCCACAGACCCTCACAACAACTCTGTGAGGCCGGGATTATGATTCCCACTTTACTAACAGCAACTACAGTCACAAAGTGAGCGCTGAATATGGGCCAGGCACTGTAGCAAGTGCTTTACAAGTGTAAACTCATTCACTCTTTGCTACAAGTTGCTGAGCAGTATTTTGTTAGCTTCATTTTACAGGAAAGGTTACCAAGGCACAGAGAGGTTAAGTAACCTAGTAAAACTCACAAGCTGAGCAACTGAGGAGCTGGGATCCAAACCTGGGATCGTCTGATGCAAAGTCCCTCTATAACATTGCCAGTTAGACAAGACCTAAGAGTGACCTAAAGTCAGGGGGTTTGGAATAACAAAATAGACATTGTTCTTGTGTCACACTGAAGAGTGGAGCTTATCTGGGGACTGCTGTCTCTCTGGGGTCTGATTTTACCACTCCTTTGGCTTCAAGGCCACCTCTAAGGGGTCTTTTGTTTCTTTGTCAGAAGCTGCTAATTTCAGAGAGTTACAAAAGAGAGGAAGCGATGTGCCCCACACGCCTCCCTCTGCAGCCCAGCTGGACACCACTCCACACTCCACTTGTGTGGCCTCTGATTGCAGAAAGGCCATAAGTCAATTTCAAAGGCACATGACAACCTCAGCCCCTTATCAAATGCTGAGTAAGAGTCACCATAACAAATAGCTTAGAAAAAAAAGTATATTTTATAAACTAATATTAGAGGAATCCTTAAAATGACAGACTTTGCTAGCAGTTTCCCAAAAATCTGTTTCCTCATCTCCCTGGGTGCACAGACGGACTACATTTCCCAGTTTTCTTTGCAGTTGGTTGAGGTCATGTGACTAACTTCTAGCCAATAGGAACTGAGCAAATAGGATATGCCCCACTTCCTGATCTGGCCCCTAAGAACCTTCCTTGGATGCTTTCCTCCAGACTTTTTGCTTCCAAGTGACTTGGATAGTTGATCAGATGATTTTGGAAGTCAGGGGATGCAGGTGGCATAGATGCCATCAATCAGAGTCTGAATGCCTACGTGGAGCGGATTTTCCAGCTGTCACTCCTGGGAACCACCCTGACACCTACACAAATCCTATACTTCTTTAAATGTAGTATAATTACTTGTTCATGAGTATCTTTACTCAGTAGAATACAAACTCACTGACGACAGTCCTACTTAGGTCCTCACTGACTAATAATGCACCTGGCAAAAAGTGGTACCCAAGAAAGGTTTACTGAGTCATCAATGTCAGTTGACTGTATTAAATTCATGAGCTGCTTCTCATTTTTTGTTTATTCTTCATTGGTTTATGTTTTGTTTTGGCATAACCCAGATTGGGGAGATATTCTTGGGAGAACAGAATAACTCTCCCATACCCACAGGCAGATGCCTAAATCTCATCCTTCTAGTACCAGCATTTTGATGTAAAACTGTGAACTCTCCTATATACAAAGTGCCCCAAAACAGTAATACTTTAAGCTAATGTAAGTCATCGACACCTCTGTATGAAAGGGAAGAGTCACTTCTGCAGAGGGCCAGAGAGAACTGAAAACCCTGGGGTAGGAGACTTCCACTTCCAGCCAAATAGAAGTAACAGGGATAGAATTTGCTTTTCCACCTGAAATAAGCAAAAAGCAGACAATGAAACAGTGGTTTTCAAAACACTGGACATCAGGCAATGGGTATGATACCTGAGAGATGGTGTGGAAATAAAGAATATTGGCCAAGAAAAAAAAAGACCTGGGTTCTAGACAGTTGATCCGTGCAATCACCCCAACTTACTGCCTGGAGAAAGTTCCTTGGCTTCAGCACAGGGAGGAGGAACTCGGTCAGAGCCCAGCAGACTGGGTGAGGTGAAGAAATGAGGCTGGGAGTCCAGTAGAACATGTAGCGAGAGCTTCCAGAACCCAGAGCCAGACAGAAGAGAGCTTCACAGAGAGACAACTTTGGAAGTCTGCACTGCACACTTACTAGGATAGCTAAAATGAAAAAGACTGACCCTAGCAAGGATTCGCAAGGATGCAGAGGAACCAGAACTCTTCTCCAGGCTGGTGGAAACATAACATGGTACAAACACTTTGGAAAACAATTTGGCAGCTTTTCAAAAAGTTACACATATAACTGCTCTGTGATCCAGCCCTTCCACTCCTAGGTATTTTCACAAGAAAACTGAAAGCATATGTCCAGAAAAGACCTGTACAAGGATGTTCGTAGCAGCTTTGTCTGAGATAACAAAATGTTGGAAACAGCCCATATGTGCGTCAACAAGTAAATGGGTACACAAACTGTGATTCCATCCAATGGAATACCACAGAGCCATAAAAAGGAACAGACGATTTATATATGTTACAATATGGATGAATCTCAAAAGAATTATCCTGGTCGAAATAAGTCACGCTCACAAATGAGCGTATCATGATTAACTCCATTCATAGAAAATTCTAGTAGATGAAAACTAATGGACAGCAACAGAAAGCAGATCGTTGGTTGCCATAGGGATTAGTGGGGATGGAGGGGGCACCCAGGGAGGGGCTAGAGGAAGATTATAAAGGGACATGAGAAAACTTTGGGGTGACAGATCCTCATTATCTTCCTTATCTTGGTTGTAGAGATGTGTACATGGATGGATGTATCTATGCAAAATTTATCAAACTACATACTTTAAATATATGCAGTTTTTAATATGTCAGTTATACATGAATAAAGCTTTTATATATATATATAAAGAAAACCCTGGAATTAGGGGCATAGAGACGTAGATGTCAGCAGTAATGAAAGCTCCTTAGTCATGCATAAAATGAGCTCTGAGAGGACACACTGGCCCTGTGATTTGGTAATCCCAGGAAAAGTCACACTCATCTTCTGGGACCTCCCCAGAGGTGGCTGATATAGAAGAAAGGAATATTGGTCAAGGGAAAAAAAAAAAAAAAAAAAGACCCTGTTTCCAGCTCAGATCCTCCTTTTACACACTATGTGCCTTCACATGGAAATACCCTCATGAGTTGACTGGTCAGAAGCCAAGCTCTCATGTGGGGAGGCAGACGGCACAACAGAAGAGCATGAGTTTGCAACCCAGACACACCTGGATTGGTTTTTTTCCTATCTTGTCATTAAAGAGAAATGACATAAAAGGGTGTACGAAGCCTAAATGTGCAGCGATGAATTTTCACACCCTGAACCCCTTCTCCCAAGTGACCCACATCCAGGTCCAGAACCAGCATCATCCAGAGCCCAGGAGGCCTCCTTATGCTCCTTTCAATCACTACATCCACCCTGCAAACCTCGGCTGGACTCCCACTTCCTCCCTTTCTGAGCTGTGTAACGTTCGGTGCATTTTCTCATCTCTAAAGTGGAGCTAATCATGCTAATTTCACAAGTTTTGATTTCATAAAGAAGAAAGTGAAATAACACATTTAAATCACATAGCACAAGGCCTAACATGTCAGAGGTGTTTCATACACAGGAGCTCCCTTTCCAAGAAGAAGCTTGGAAGGGCCGGACCCCGCCGGACTCCGCTGGGTGAGTCACTTAGCCTTTCTGGGCCTTTGTCTCCCATCCTGTACAATGAAGTCCCCATAAATGCTAGATTCGACATCATATCCCTCCAGGGCGCCTAGCCCCGGAGGCGAGGATGAATAAGACACGGTCTTATGCTCTTTCAGAGCTCAGAATCCAGATCTCTCCATTTCTCATCAACTAAGCAGGAACTCAAGCTTCCACACAATAGTGGAAACAGATGTGAACGTACAAATGGGGACACCAGTGCCCCATTCATCAGGCTGCTGGTCACATACACTATTTTAAAATAGATAAACAAGTTCCTATTGTACAGCACAGGGAACAATAGTCAATATCTTCTAGTAACCTACAATGAAAAAGAATGTGGAAAGGAATATATGTATGTACGTGTAAGATTGAAACGTTATGCTGTACACCAGAAATTGACACAACATTGTAAACTGACTATACTTCAATTAAAAACAGAACAAAACAGAGTGTCCCCTCTCAGCCTCCCAAATCAGAAAGTGTATGTCTCTCTAACACCCCAGTAGATTCTGGTGCAAACAGTTTGCAGACAACATAGGGGAACCACTAGTGAAAAAGTTCCAGTGAAATCCGGCTGAGCCCAGGACATACGTTGCAAGGAAACTATCACTTTTTAAAATACATCTCTAAGACCAATTTGTTTCCTCTTCATTTGCCTCTTCCCCTTAAGATGTGCCAAAAACACACTCTCATTAATTGAGAATGTCCAGGTGTTTGAGCTCCAATCATGCAATTCATTGCTTCTTTCAAATTAGGGTCTGAGTTCTCCATCCCTGCAGAACTTGGGCTACTGGGAATATTTCCCTGGTTTTGAGCAGCACCTGATCTGGAAGTGACGAGCCCATCCAGGGGCCTCCTCTAGAACAAACAGCCACCCAGCTTGGAGAACAAACTGTTCCATCAACTGGCAGGCTGCTGGCACTCATGACCCCTACACCTGTTGTCACAGTGCTAGTGGTAAGTGACACCCATCACTGAGGATGTCTGTAAGAACTTTCCAAAGAGTGGACCTCTACATTCAATTTTCAGCCATGATTTGAAAACTGAAGACTGATGAATATTAATAATAACAGTAATATCAATAGCCAGAATTTACAAGGCACAGACAGTATGCCCGGAAAGCCCTGGGCACTTTGCATATGTTATTTCTCTTAATCCCTGTTACAGATTGAATTATTGGTTCCAATTCTTCATCCCTTTTTTTCTGCCCTTATCTGCGCCAGGAAACTTTACAATTCTCCTTAGAGATGGAATGGACTTCCCTACCCCTTCCCCTTAGATAAGCGTAGACTAAGTCAGCCAACCCATAGACGTCTGAGTCAGAAAAGTGGTTGTGTCTTGAAGTCACTAAGTATTAGGGTGATTTGTTACATAGCAACAATCAAGCAATTCAGTGCCCTGGAATGGACCAGCGTTCAGACCCAGATCTGAGTGACTTGGAACATTTACTCCCCACCCAGCTGCCATTCCATCAAATTTCTGAACTGTCACATGACAGATCAGTGAAGGATTCTGGTCCAGCCTACAATCTCATCTCATATGGAGATTTAATGATACCTGCAAAAAAGAAAATGCCATAAAAAGCTTACTGCTGAAGTGATGTTGGATGTATCTGAATCGTGTTTTGATTCAGAAGTACCTCCACATCTGATGTCTCAAGGCCATTCATACAAACAGCGGTTACCAAAATGCTCAAGGCACAGCATCGCTCTCACTTACTAAGTTTCTTGTTGAAATTGTTTGGTACGTGACAGAAAGGGAGACAATAAGGCACCACTCGCCACACCACCACCTAACGTCGTCTTCTTGCCTGGATATCAGCCCCGAGTCCAGTCAAGTGCCTAAGTGCCATTTACAGAAAAACAAAGCAAACCGCAGGGGAGCAACCTGCAAAACTCAGAACGAACAGCTCAGTTTCTTCAGGAAAGAAGGAAGTGTGAGGAAAGGGGGACGTTATGGGCTGAACTATGTCCCTCCAAGATTCATATGTTGAAGTCCTAACTCCAAGTACCTCTGAACATGACCACCTCCAGAAATAGAGTCTTTAAAGAGGTAGCTGAGTTAAAATGGGGTCACTAGGGTGGGGTCCAGTCCACTAGGGCCACTGTACTTAGAAGAAGAAATGAGGACACCCACACAGAGGGAAGACCGCGTGAAGACACGGGAGAAGGTGGCACTTACGAGAGAAGACAGAGGCCTCAGGAGAAACCAAATTGCCGAGACCTTCATCTCTGACTTCTATTCTCGAGAACTGTGAGAAGATAACTCTGCTGTGTAAGCCCCCCGATCCCCGGCACTCTGTCACGGCAGCCCTGACTGACTGACTCTGTGGGGAGGATCTATGATGGACCGAAGCCCGAGACGTATCAATCTATAGCAATGGATGGATTTCACTGTAATAATGATTCAAACGAAACATTGAATCCCACACACATATTTGTTGAGCACAGAGATTCTCAATAAACATTTAAATGAATGCATTCAGATTTCTCCCTTATCTCCAGAGCTGCTGCTTTGGGCATTATTCAATGTACCTTTTTATGGAACTGAAATCATCCTCCAATGATTTCCACTAACTGATCTTATGTCCCAAATTCTTATATCACCCAGAAAAAGATCTTACGTCTTTTCAAATGTGACGCCTTTATGTGAATGGTACGTCTCCTCTTTTCTGCCCTCCACACCTTGCTCCTTCACGTGTTCCCACCCCTCGGCCTCCAGGCCATCCTCAGGCATCATGCTCTCGGCTCACCCCAGACAGCCCGGGTCCTGCCTCCTTCTCCAGGTTATTTGAACTCACTGTTTCCTTTGCCAGAGTCCACCCCAGCTCCAGAAGTCAGCCCAGCCTACTCCTTGGCTTTGTTCTGCTCTCTGCCCAAATGGTGCATCCTCAACATGGTCTTCCTGACCCTCCCTGCTAAAAAGAGCACTTCCCCAGCCTCTCTGGTCCTTCTCCCTCTAGCCTGTGTCACTGCCTTTTACAGCACATGTCATACATTTATACGCACCTTTCCAATTGTCTGTCTCCATTCGCTAAACTGCAAGCTCCCTGAGAGCAAGGATTCTGTCTGAACTCTTGCTGCATCCCCAGTACTTAGGACAGACCCTGTCACACAGCAGGGCCTCGACCAATGATTTGAAATGAATGAGGAAATGATAGCAGTTATTAAAGTGGGACCTTCTGGTTCCTATGACAGGTACGTTTTCTTGTTTTCCTTCGTCCCTTTAAAAGGCTCAGCAAGAAGCCTAGAAGAAGCAAGGGAAGCTCTGTCAGCTGGCCACGCTGCCCCTTCAGCAGCCCCTCCCGCTGGACCGCCCAGGCTGCAGCCACTCTGCGGCCATCTGCAGACCGCCGGGCCCAGACGGCAGGGGCCCAGACGGCGGGGGCCCGTGGGGACACATGCTGCAGGCAGACTCACACCACCAGGACACATGCGACTTTCTCCTGCTTGGATTGCCTCTCTGCATCTGCCCATGTGTACTTTGGCTTGCAAAGTCTCTGTTTACAAATCTGGGTCGAAGAAGGACAGGAATCTCAACAACACGCAATTCACAGAAGCCGGCCAGTGCCTCCTGTTCCCGTTTTTCCTCTGAAGAAGGCAGTGCGGAGAATTGTGAAGTCATCAATTCAACTTTGCAGCCACACAGACCCAGTTCATGCCCAGCTGTCATCTTTATTTACCATCCTTGTGACTTTGGACACATCACACAACCTCTGGGAGCCTTGATTTTTTTCATCTTTTAATGGAAGAGAGTGATACCCACTTGTTATCAGAATTAGAACCAATATACAAAGAGAGTTGCTCATGGAAGTCCTTCAAAAAATGGACATTAGTATTTATATTTCCAGTGTGTCCCATTTCAGGCCAAATCCTGGAGTTTTCCTTGATTCCACTCTCTCCGCAAGACAACTGACCACCATTTGAACCCTCCCACCTCTCACTCTAGCACGAATCCACCTGCTTCTCCCTCTCCCAGTGAGGGAGACTGGTCATTACAAGAACAGACGCAGAAGTCATCTGCCTGGAATTTGAACCGTATCTCCATCACTTGTTCTTGAGCAAGTTACTTCTCTTCCAGGTGACTCGGTTCCCTAATCCACCAAATGGGGATGTCAATGGTAGCCGTGGGACGAGCACTGTTGATTGATGACTTTAGAGCCTCTCCCCGCCCCCTTTCCCAATGCCACCTCCCAGGTGGAAACCAGGTAGCCAGATCCCAGAGTCCCCAGCCCTTCTTGTTGCCGGGGTGTGCATGACTCATTCTGGCTCAAGAAATACAAGCCAAAGTTAGCCAGTAAGTGCTGACAAATCTTAAGGATTAAATGATCAGATTCCTGCAAAATGCTTAGGGAGAAGCCTGGCAACTGGCGCGTAAATGCTTGGGGAATGGAGGTAGAAAGGCAAAAACTGTGCGTGGGTCAGAATTCAGCAAGGGGGATGAGGTGAGGACTGGGGTGGCAGGAGAAGATTTCAGGGAAATGGATGGCTCTAGAAGAGAGGACAGGATCTGGGTACCTGGGGAACAAGGGTGGATGCAGGACACAGGCTTTGGCCGGAGAGGGAGGAGCACGTGTCCGGGCACCTTGAGCGCTGGGCCTGGACACCCCCACCTCAGGCTGCTTCAAGACTGCCTCAGACGACGCCTGTCCCTGGGAGGAAGCCAGGTAGAGGCTCAACACCAGGAACCCATCGTTCATCACAGAACTGGGAAGAGCTGGGCTCCGCATCACCAGGTTTACAGAGAGAGCATCCCAGTCGCCGTAAGCGTGAACGGGGTCTTTCATGTCCGCGACCCGGTGGCCTGCTAGCCAGACAGGGCAGAGTTTTGCGGGTAGCCCCAAGGCAGAGCTTTTCAAACAGCAAAGTCGCCTGGGCCGCCTGGAAGAGCAGTAGGAACCACAGGCCCTCCAGCGGCCGGAGATCACGGAACACAGAAGACGAGAGGAAAGTTCCCCACGAAGGGATCCACTCTGGCCACAGAAACTGTTCCTCACTTCCCTGAATCTGGGTGGGTGCCTGCCGCCCACCCAGCCACCCGCAGGGCAGAACTCCTGCCAACTGGGGGAGAAGCCAGTGAACAACCAGTGGGGAGCACTTCCCCCAAGAGAGCGGCTCTCAGGTGCCCCTCTGCGGTGACCGCCTATGGCGCGGAGGGTGTGTCCGGACGCTGACGCTGTGTGGGGCTGGTGCTAGCCCCAGCTTGGAGCGTCCTCAAGTGTGTAAAAGGTTATATTCTGCTGGGCAGTCAGTGGCCCTTTTGAAAACATGTTTTAAATACCTCCAGTGTCCAGTTTCTTACAGGCTTAACCTGGAACACAACCACGGGAGTGTTCTTTCCAAAATGCAAACCAAATCATGCTGCTTTCCTACTCAGAACCTCTGCTGGCTCTGCTTTAAGGATGAAATGGAAGCTTAGCCTGGCAAACACACCCACTGTTTACCCCTTTTTTTTTTCCTACGTCAGACATCTTGAACTAATGTATACCCCCCAAACACACAATGACATTGATTGCCTCTGTATGGAATTTCATTCACTCATTGAACAACCTCGTATTAAGCAGCTACTGAATGCCTCTATGTCAGCCACGCAGATACAGCGTTGAACAAGGGTGATTCCGTGTTCCCAGAGGCCATAGCACCAGGTGCCATGCAGGTGAGTCCCCTGCCCAGCAGCACGTCAGAATCACCCGTGGGGCTTCCGAAAAGCACAGAGGTGTCCTGGGATGGGAAGGGATGCGAAGGAAGCAGCAAGCACAAATTTTACAAAAGGAAGGGGGAGCTGAATTCAAATTTCTCTTGTTACCTTCCTGAGAATCAACAGGATGAGTGGGGAAAGCTGGATTTTGGAGCCAAAAAGACGAGCTCAAAACTCAGGCATGCATCTAGCCCGACCTGCTGGGATCTTCCATCTTTGTATGTGTTGCCTGGTGAAATTCCTGACAGTCCCCCGTCTCACTCTCAAAAGCGCCCTGGTCTGGATGATAAATGATATGGTCACCGTATTCTAAACTCAGCTTTACCCTTTCCTACCCGTGAGAACCAGGGGAGATTGCTGAAACTCCCTGAGCCTCAGTCTCAGGGTCTGTGTCCCAGAGCGAGCGACACCGTGTTAGAAGGCAGAAGAAGTAAAGGTACCTGCTCCCCTGCTGGGTGCCTTAGGGAGCAGGTGCCTCATTCACAGAAGCTGTTAACACTCTTTGCCTTGTAGGCAGTGCCCCTCCTTGGCTCTGCATTGTTTTCCTGACAAATGAAATGGGACCTTAACAAGGAGAATGTATTCAGATGAAAAAATAGAGCATTTAGGTCTGTGAAAAGCCTGGACTTAAAGCAGGAAGAGGTTGCTGGTCGGGAAGGCGAAGCTATCACGAGTATCTCTGGGGCAACAGTGAACCTTCAGCTTGACCTTCCAGAGAGTAGGGCCGTACCACCCTCCTTGTTGGTTGAAATTTCTTGAGATTTGGGTCACTTGCTTCCAATGGGCCGAGGTTGGGGAGGGCTCCGTAGGCTATTTTGGTGTCCGGGGCCACACAGAGTTAACAGAGAGGCTGACACATTATCTGTCCTGGTGGCCATCCACGCAGCCACAGTCATGACTCACCAGATGGTGAGAAGGGCCTGTCTCAGCCTGTCTGCACAGTGATTCTGCTGCTGAGTCACTGATGCCCACCAGAAAGCCCCCTTTTTACATCTTCTTTCTGAGCTCCTCCTTTAGCACTGGAGGCCAAAGGGAACCCAGAGGAGAGGGAGGCAGAAAGACCTGCCAGCTGGACGGAGTGTGGTCTGACTAAGCAGTTGTGAGAGGCAGGCAGCGAGAGAAGGAAATTCTGGCACAGCTGGGCCCCTGGGTGGAAACTTACAAACAACCAGAGGGAAAAAAAAAAAAAAAAGAATGCTAATAAAAGCCCTACAGAATGGTGGCTATTCATAACATTTCAGAGCCCCTCAAAGGTGAAGGCTCTCGGCAAGGACAAAAAGATAGGTCAGAGCTTTACAGAAATCTCTTTGCATGAAGGAATAGCCACATGAGCAGATTGTTTAAAAGTCCAAGTGTATCCATCGAAGATAAAGTGGATCAACATAGAGAAGGGGTCTGGAGAGTCTAGAATGAAAGGCCAAGACGGGAGTTATCCAGCTCGGTTCTAGAAAGACAGGGGCTGCGGCTGGGAGCTACTCAAGTCTCTGGAATTATTCTGCATTCTCTGACAGGGGCTCGAAAAGAAGAGATTTGTCTTCACAGCGTGGTGGGCAAAATGATTACGGCATACACTCAGAAAGAAACCTTATTTTTGTAGTTACATATTCATTTATACCATTTGTCTATCGAACATGTCACATCCCTTGTATTTTTTTGTTGAATACCATGAAGTAAAAACAGGCAGACTTCTTTCTTTAGAGATGCCACGCGTCAGAGCCCACGCAATTCTGCCTGACGTGTCCTCTGGACAAGCTTCACCTGTGCGGGTCTCGGTCCAATGCCTCCTTCAAAGAGAAGCCTTCCCTGACCTCCTGTCAAACGTGGGTATCCCCGAGTGGCTCTCCCTCCAGCCTGCTGTCTATTTCTCGTAAAGCACTTCCGGGGTCTTGTCTGTATCTTGGCTTACCTGTCTGTTCTCTCTCTCCTCCAGAACGTAAGCCCTATGAGAGCAGGAACTCCTCTTACTCTCACCTAATCCCCAGCATGCTTGCCCACTGCTTGGCACACACTAGGTCCTTAGTAAACTTCTGTCACATGAAGATGCATTGAAATGAATTATGGCCAGAACAGTGACATTCTTGCACAGAAGAAAAAAGTAAGAGTGCAGCCAGGGCATTTTGAATTATGTGTCACCCTGGGTGTGGCCCTGGGAGGATGTAAAATGTTCGGTGATAATTAAACCCCTCTCCCCTCCAGCTGAGCCGCAGATCTGGGAGTTAGGTTGGGATGGACTGTTTGCCTATGGTGGTAACTATAGATTCGAGAACATGGCTTAGAACTGAGTCCAGAAGAGCCTTCCTGTTCCATCCTCTTCTGATGGGCTCACTCACCCAGTTGTAGCTATAAATCTTCAGGCTTTCCTCCCTCCCCACCCCACTCCCTCATCCCTCCAGTCCCTCCACCACCCTGGCTCCAGGGAGGCCTGCTCCAGTGGGCTGACCGTATGGCAAAGCTAGGAGCCGAGAGAACACGTGTGTCTCTGAGAGAGGGAAGCATGTCCATGGCAGGCAGGGGCCCTGATCCCAGCTCATCAGCCTGAGAAGCCATTCTTTCATGGAAAGAAGCAAGCCAGGGCAGCAGCTTCCTCTTCTTCTGAGATTGCAGAAGTTTCTAGGTGGAAGTGGGCTAGAGCAGGAATGGTTGGAAAAGAGAACGGTTCTCCATAGAGTAAATGGCATGGTGGTCATGCATGCATCTGGTGAAAAGGGAAGTCAAGGGCCACTGTGAGCAGGCATGAGCCTCTGGAGGTCATGAATTATGTCTTTAACCACTGTTTGGAGGCCACAGGGCCCTAGCATATATCTCTGCACCTGGAAAACTGCAGTGGCCAGTAAGTGTGTGCTTAGTAACAAGTGCTAAAAGAATGGAAGACTGTTTGAATGATTAAATGCCTTAGTGATTGAGTAAAATATGCATTATACATCAGCCTCTTCTGAATCTGGTTAATATAAGTTCAATCTTAATTCCTGGTCATCTTTGGATATATACCAAAAAATTGATTTTACAAATATTCAAGGCTGAGAACCAGAACAGAGACAGCAGTGACCCCACTAGCTTCTGGCCACATTGTAAACCCCCTTGGGACAACTTAAGCTCCAAACAGGCTGAATTACTTAGATCGAGTGGTCCACATCATCTGTAATCAACCAATAAGCCATTTTTGTTTGCCTTTCATCTCTTGAGCAAGGGTTCTGAACTTAGGTCTATGGATCCTACAAGGATCAGGGAACATATGTCTGAGGCATCTGTGAATTTGGATGAGGAAAAAAATACAGCTATATTTTCACTCACCTCTAATTGAAATCTAGCATTTTCATCACTTTTGAATTGGAAGCAACAAACCCCAGTGTATTAACAGTGTCTGTGAGTTTATAGTGCACAGAGATCACAGATAATTTCATAGCTTATGTCAGCTGTTGCAGGAACAGGCATATCTCATTTTATTGCCACTGCACAGATATTGCATTTTTTACATATTGAAGTTTTGTGGCAATCCTGAGTTGTCAGATGACAGCTAGCATTTTTTTTTTAGTAATAAAACTATTTTTTAATTAAGGTCTGTACGTTGGTTTTTCAGACATAATACTATTGCATACTAAGTAGACTGTAATACGGTCTAACTTTTATATGCATTGGGAAACAAAAAATTTTTGTGACTCATTTTATTGTGTTATTTGTTTTATTGCAGTTGTCTGGAACAGAACTGGCAATATTTCTGAGTTGTGCCCGTACCCATGTCTACTTCAAAGTTACCTTAGTTATTGGACCTCTTAAATCTTATTTAATGCCTTCGTAAATAAGTGCATATTGTTCTTGTATGGCCAGGCTTCTGAGATGGTCCTGTCTGATCTCACCTCCTGGTATTCGTGCCCTGTGTAGCCCTCTCCCATGAGTGTAAGCTGAAACTAGCAACCTGCTTCTAACCAGCAGAGTATGGCGAGAGGGAGGGTATGTCATGGACAAGATGAGGTTGTGAAAGATGGTGCCTACCATCTTAGTCCCATTCCCTCTCTCTTACTCACTCTGATGAAGGCAGCCACCATGGCCTCTGGCCGACAATCAGTGAGGAACTAAGGCCCTCAGTTCAACCTCCCATGAGAAATCAGATCCTGCTAACCACCACATACATGAGCTTGGGAAGCAAATCCATCCCCAGCCGACTTTAAGATGACCCAGCCCTGGCCAACACTGGATTGAAGCCTCACGAGGATCCTAAACCAGAAGACGCCCACAGAAATTGTGAGAAAATAGATGTCTGTTGTTTGAATATGATGTTTGATGCTTAGCAAAGATAAGCAAATACAGTTACTTGTATCTCTAGCTATCTCTCTCCCTAGTGACTGATAACTGTATCTCAGTATAACTAGTTTTTTTTGAGGAGGAGTCATACATTTCACCAATCTGCCCAGGTGGTTTATGCCACCCAGAGCTTAAGTGCCCCTGCCCCAGACTCTGTTTTGGAGAAGGTATGGGTTCTGGAAGGGTCATTAGGTTGTAGCTTACATCTGAAGCCACCTCTTCCTGACCTTGGAGGTAATGAATGGTGGAAGTAAGGAGAACCAGGGAGTGGGATTTGATTCAGCAGCTAGGCTGTCATAGGTTGAAGCAGAAGATTTTCATCAAGGTAGCGAGAGACACCAAAGGGAGATGAGAGAGCAGAGAACCTATGTGGGAAGCTTGAGCCCAAAGTCAGCAGGGTGACAGAGAAAGGGCAGATGGAGAAGCTAGGTGTGTCAGATCTTGGGGGAAGAGAGCTGGCCTGACTGTAATGCACAGGTCCCCGGTGAGTGCCATGTCCCCAGGTGCCTTGGCCTGGTGTTTTTAAGAGTAAGACCAACAAAGAAAATATAATCCCATCTCTCAGTGAGAGTCAGAATCCTGTGTGTGATAGGCATTTATACACTACTTTCCTGCCCTCTTGTCTAGATGGTAACCTCCTCGAGGTCAGGGTCCCTGTGTCCTTGTTTCCTTTGTACCCCAGAGATCAATCACAGTACAAAGTCTCATGAATAAAATGCCTGCTAAGGGACAGCCCTGACTCTAGGAACCAAAGATGAATTCAGTTCAGTCTCCATCTCAAGTTGTTCACAGCATAAAGAGGGAGCCAGCTCAACACAGACATTGACACGAGAAAGCCCTACCTCAGATATGAATTGCATTTCTGGCCAGGTTTGGTGGCTTTCCAAGCCTTGACTTTGTATTTACTAAAGGAAGCTAGTAACGCTCATTTCCCTGGTTTGTGGGAACGTTAAATGGGATGATATATTTACGTTGCCCCGCACAAGGCCTGACATGTCGCAGGAACTTTTACCTTCCTTCCTCTTTTCATGCAGCCTCCAGTCTGCCTGTCTCAAGGCCGCCAGGGTTTGTGTGAGATCTTATTCCTGTATGGGAGTTGTGGCACACTTGTCTCCCAACGAGCATTCTTTCTCATTGTCGGGTCACATGAAGCCACAAGCCACATTCTGTGGGCTCTCAGAGGCAGGGGCCATGTGGAACTCAGTTTTGCAACTCCAGCAAATTGAAAAGTGGTACCTCCACATAGGGGCTCTTCAGCGCATGTTTGATAAATGATGAAGATGATAAATGAGAAAGGTAGACAACCCTCCAAAATGGAGTGCAAGGTCATCATGAACTGGAGGAGTAGGGGCTTGGCCCTGGTTCTTAAAAAAAAGGTGGAGGACTCAGGTGAGTGGAAGGGAACCAGTGGTGAAAGGAGGAAGATATGGAAGGCGGCCCAACAGCCTTAGAACAGTGGTCACCTCTGGATATGTGATGGGGAGGGCCACAAAGAGAGCTTCAGTGGCCTCTGCCAAGTTTCATTAAAGAAAAAAAATATTTCAAGACAGGAGAGGAAGGTGAAGCATTTCAGATGGGAGGAATGGCACAGGCAAATAAATGCAGAGAGACTGGGAGATTGTGGAAACACCAAACAGGGAGGCCCTGAGGTAGGAGACTTCTTCCATATGCTCTACAAGCATAGAGTGCCCCCACTGAGGGGGCAGGGAGTGTGTTGGAGCTGTCCTTGGTCCTGAACCAAAGCCCCACCCTTTGTCACTGCTATTTCTGGTTATCCTAGGACACTGGGGGTTCCTGCCCAAATCCGCCAGTGCTCATAGGTTTCCTTGGTATTCTCCAACTTAATATTTTTAAGTCTGAGTTTACCCAGCTGCTACAAAAATAGAAGTCTAAGAAAAGAACATGGGTATTTCTCAGCCTAACAATAATGTCTACTATTTGTCAGGTTCTCACGTGTGCCAAGCCCTGTGATCATGGTTTGTATACTTTGTCTCACATTGTTTTAACTATCCCCATTTTGTAGATGAAGAAACAGACACAGAAGGTCAAGGTCACATAGCCCATAAATGGCAGAGTTGAGATTAAAGCAGGTCACATAAGTATATGTCCCAGAAACTAGCTAATCACTCCCTGTGGCACATGCATATAAGGCTTTAACCCTGAGGGATGTCTCCCCATGAAGTCATTGTCTCAATACTTTCTAGATTTTTTTCCATTTGCAAAAGCAGGATTGTGGATTCCAAAAAAGACAATGTAGGTGAGAGTGTCTCATAAACTACCAAATCCTCTGCAAATGTTGGCAGTTGTCTCTCTGTTTTTGATAGTAATGGTGACAGTGAGGATAATAAGCCTTCTGCAGATGTCAGTAACATAAGCCATATTCTACTTCCATTGCTCAGGGAAGTAAGCCAAGGCCAAATGAATAAAGAGAGCGCGAGAGAGAAGCCAAAGATGGAGTGAGACAGACCTGGATGTATGACTCCATTTTAACATGTATTAGCAATGTGACAGTGGAAGAGTCATCTGATAACCTCCCAGCCTCAGTTTCCTCAGCTGAGAAGTGGTTATGTCAATAAGGTTACCTGTTTCCCAGAATGGCAAGGTAGCCCAGGGTAACTATGATAACTGATGATGGTGAGGGAGTTATTATTTATTGACAGCCTGCTGCCTCATGCCAGGCACTGTACTAGGCATTTGATGCATATTAGCTTCAGTCTTCATAATGGTCCTAGGAAATTTCTATTATCTCCACTTCAAAGATGAGAAAACTGATGTTAAATGAGCCCTTAATAACTGTCGGCTAATCAGATCCAATTCGACTCACCCATTACCAGATGGCACTTGAGGAACTGGATGACAAGGACTGGTAGGTGGGAGGTGGCCCCACTCTTTAATTTTTCCAGAATCTAGGCAGCTACTCCCATGAGCCAATCCCCCTCAGAGCTGGAGCCCAGGGAGAGAAAAACTCTCAAGACAACACACAATTTACTAAAATACCAAAATACCAAATTCCAAATACGCTGGAATCCAATCTGGCTCCCCTGATGTTTGAACGGCAGCTGCCGCAGGCTCTCCTTTGCCTCCCCTTTCCCCCAGTCTCTGGACCTCAGGGAAACCTGCCCTCCAGGCAGGCAAGGGCGAGGGCCAGGGAGCTAGGCTGCCTCCTCCCCGCTCAGGAGCAGGGGAGGGAAAGGGAAGGGATTGTGCCAAAGGTCACAGTGTTCCCGGTCAGTGTGTTCCAGCTTTGAAGTCAGAATACTGTCAGTGTCCAGGCAAGAAAAACGCTGCCGGCCGCTCCACCTGCCAGACCTGCGATGAGCTCCAGCTGCACATGCAGGAAGGGCGTGATCACCAGAGACCCCCCCTTTCCAGCCCAGCAGCCTCCTTGGGAGACTGTGACTGCAGAGATGGCCAAGCCACAGGGCGCACAATGGCCTCACTGATGTGCCTGGGTACCTTGCTCACAGAGCTTCTGAATGTCAACCAAGCATGCCTCCAACACCAAAGTCCACGGGGAGAAAAAGCATTTCTACATCCTTCAGCTCTCTCTTCCATCTCTCCTTTATTCACAACTTCCCTTTAATTTATTTAATCCCAACCCCCTCCCCCACCCCAAGAAGATTTATTGTGCACCCATTGACACATATCAGGTAATGGTTTAGTTATGAAGCCATCATTGTCTCTGTTCTTGTTAGAGTTTATAGAGGGAAGGAGATAGTAAACAACAAATGAAGGAATTAATATAGAATTAAAAGTTGTGACAGACACTGTGAAGGAAAAAGAGCAAAGTGTTTCAGGAGAGAAAAGCCACGGCAACCTGAAAACGGGAGGTGGAGGAAGGGCTCCTCAAGCAGGGGACCACTGAAGTTGAGGACTGAAGGATCAGGAGGAGGCAGACTTGTGAGGCCGGCTTGAGTGTGTGGTAAAGAATTGGTCTAGGTCACAGCATGTGCAAAGTTCCTGAGACAGGAGAAAGAAAGGCCTGCTTGAGAAACTGAAACAACATAGCATAGTGGATAGATGTGAATCCAAGACTAAGTGGGGGACCCTGAAGGATATACTTGAATTCTCTATATTCAGCTTTCTCAAGTAAGATCAGGTAAGGATTTAGGGAGGAAGTGCATTTGAGCTGGGCTAACTTAAAGAGGTATATTTTTCTAAGTTTCGTCAACCAGTCCTCACCACTCTTCAAGTTAGTCTAGAGATAAGTTTGTCTAGACAGATGTTGGAGAAGTAAGAGTCTAAGTTTCTGCCTATTTCCCATCTCCCTACCCTTGGCTGAATTGGTCCACACAGTGGGGCCTTGGAACAGAAATGCCCCCATCTACATGCCCAGTGCTTCCTCTTGCCCCATCCAGCCACCTAGAGCAGGGCAGGGAACTCACATGTGGGCACCCTGGTGACTGCCACCTCCTGGACCTAGGGCAAAACGCTGCCCTCTCTGAGCCTCAGTTTGCTGTTTTCACAAGAAACCAGGATAGACTACATAATGAAAATGTGAGGCCCCTTGTTGGAAAAGCGGGGGGGGGGGGATGTCAGGAAAAGTACTAAAATATAAAGTTATTCCTTTCTGCCGCAGTCTTTCCCTCAACTTGTCACAGTGGTTTTTATTTGCTATTTAGTGTCATTTTAAGTAAAGCATAATTAAAATTTTGAAGGATTAGCATGAATTTTACCATTTATCTTTATATTGTACAATCTCAGATTTAAATGCAAATATGAGAGCATTTGACTCGTGCAGAGTCACCAAAATCACACAATCTGTATTTTATATCTCAAACGTGTATGCATATTTCATTCTCACCAGGATAGTGGAAACACTACACAAAACGAACTCAATTATTTTTGTTTCACCTTCTCAAAATACACACATGATACCAACAGCCAGTGGCAGTGACGGCTTCCGTAACACACACACCTGGTACTGGATTTGAGTCACGCCAAACTCCCATGCATCGTTGGTCCACCAGAATCACAGGCGTGACAAACACGGTGTGAGTGGGGTGGCGCTAAACCACAGGTGGGATATTGTACCTGTCTCTTCTGATCACTTACATGTTCCATTGTGCTCCAGACTTCACTCACAGAACTCAAGAGCAAAGATAAAATCATTGAGAATTCCAAGACAGCAGTGGCGGAACATTACACCAAGCATGGGACTCTTCTGAGCATGGGGCCCTGTGTGACATCCTTGGCTGCGTCCACGTGAAGCCAGCCCTTCAAGAACGATACTCTAGGTAATAGCCTTGACCACAAGCACTTAATGCGGCTCACTGTTTCGACTGCCATAAAAGATCTAACCCTTCTGGATGTACTTTAATCATCCTAGAGATTTCTGCCGTGTGGTTTTTCATATCAAATGGGGGTAACATGTGTAGACTTGAAAACCAGGGGAAAGTTCTCATGATAGAGCTCACACTGGCTTAGGGACCACCTAGAGCCAGATTCAAAGCTCCGTTTCACCACTGAGTAGCTCAGAAACATTTGGTAAGTGATTTAGCCTTCCAGAGTCTCAGTTTCCTAAGTTGTAAAACCGAGGTCATGGCTATCATATCGTAAAGGAGCTGCGAGGATTTACCATAATCTGGGTGAAGTCCCGGCATATAGGAGACACACTGTTAATGAGCTCTATTGTTTTTATTGAAAAACTTCAGGTCTCTGAACTTCAGACATCCTGGTCCCTCTTCAGACCTCAGACACCCCCCAAGCCCCTGGTTGCCTGCGCACACACAGCTGGGAGAGGAGGCAGATTTGTGCTGTGAAGTAAAGTGAGTGATTCAGTGGGTTTCTAAGACAAGTAAACAAGGGTTCCAGTTCCACCTCCGTCCACTGCTTGACCCTGAGTGAGTGACTTCACCTCTTAGGGTCTCAGTTACCTCCGGGATAGCCAGTGTAAGAGGGATGACACTGCGACCTACTTCATGGAGCTGTTGGGAGGATTACATGGGCCCCACTCGCCACCTGCATGCTGCTTGCAGAGGAACTATGCTCACCTGTTCCATGCCTTGGTTAGCTGTCAGCAAAACGGGGATGCTGGTAGCCCCTACCACGTGAGGTGGTTTTCTGGAACAAATGAGACTGTCCATGTAAAGTGACCAACACAGTTCCTGGCACATAGTCAGGCCATAATGAATGTGGAATGTGAACCATGATAACACTTGGTAGTTCTCACGTTATTGATGCCAGCAGGTAACCAGCATGCCTCCCTCTTCTCCCCCTTCCCTCTGCATGCGGTGTCCCTCATGGTGACCAAGGGCATCGGCTGGTTCAGTGTCCATTTTCAACTTCTGCTGATGCCACTTCAGCACCCCTCCCCTGCCAGAGAACACAGCTTACTCAAGGACTGGGTCTATTTTTGTTTCTGAAGAAGGAAAACAGATGCACGTGCCAAAGCACAGACTTCTTCAAAACAAGACAGAGGCCCAGACAAGGTCATGGCCCTGGCTTTTAGGAACTGGGAGGGAGGTGTACTTTCCAGTAACCTCCTGGTGGAAGATAATAACTGCATCTCTCAAGCAGCAGCTATAAGTCAAGGTCCCCAGTCCTCTGGTTCTTGCACAGAGCGTCATGTGCTTCCCTGTTTGAAGCTGGGAGATTATCTTGCTTCAAACCACATCAGAACATCAGCCTTTGCCCCTGTCCCCCAGCTCCTTCGCCCCTGTAACAAGGAGCCATCATGAACTCTCTGAGTGCTTTATCCAGGCTACAAGGCGACCACCGTCTGTGCACCTTTCAGATAAACCTCGTTTCCCCCAAGCCAACCCAGGGCATCCAACATGCACTTCTTAGGCACCGTGTGCCAAGCATAGTGCTAGACACTCAGAGACAGACCTGTTGAGTAAGATACAATCTGTTTTCCATATATAAGCCAGACTTTAAAGAGAAGATTTCAATATAAGGCGTTAAGTGCACTGAGAAAGGAGAAAAGAGAGAACCATGGAAACCCAGAAGAATAAAAGAGGGGCTTAGGCCTGTGTGTTTAGCATAAGCTGGGAAAGGGGACACCTGGTCAAACCAAGAACGGAAATGGCTATTTTTCACTCGTTCCTTTGTTAAGTCATTCATCTTACACATCTGGATGAAATGACCCTTCCCCACAACCCACTTACACTGGCAGTGCCTCCATGCCTCTCCCAACTTAGCACTCAGCACCTGGTTCCAGAAGCACACATTTTATTATACGACTCTAGACTCTAAGTTCTATGGAGGCAGCAACCAGGCTTGTCACGTTCTCTGTTGCAGCCGTAGCACTTAACGCAGTGCCTGGCACACAGTGGGCACATGATCAACGTTTAGCCCATTGAACGTATCTTTTGATGACTTAGACAATGGTAATACAACTTAGACGAGTATGCCTAAATAAGTAATTAACCAGAGACGTTGACAAATGCAAATAACATATGAACGATGCAGATTGTAGAAGTTAGGGACAGGGGTGTGCCCAATTCAGTTCAATTCAATTCAATCCAGCAATTAATCGTGCCTTCTTTGTGAAAGGAACAATCTACAAATAAGAGAGGACACAGAAATATATCAGAAAAAGGAAGCCCTTTTGCTCAACATGTTACCCTAGAGGAGAGGATACAGTGCATAAAATAAAGATCTACATAAATTGGATGCTATGAAGATTCAAGCAGAGAGGCATGGAGAAAAATTTTAGAAGGTGATCAGAATGCATCTTGAATGAGGCACTTCTTCCCTGTGGGTTCAGGTGGAGTGAGAGAAAAGAGATCATGTCTCTTTTTGGAAGAGAAAATATCAGAAGCAAATAGGAAGGAAGATGGAACATGACTGACGCTTTTGGGAAACTCTGGTTTCACAGTCATCTAAAGACAGCGCTCAGGAGTACAACGAGCTTGTCTTCAAGTACTCAGTGACCCAACCAACTCCTCCAGGGTCATCCCACATCCACAACACTGGGGCCTCGTGACCTCAGGCCTCAGTCACCACGCTGAAGCATCGATCCCTTTTGTTTCTTGCAGCAGGGAAGTGGCACAATCAAAGCTATTTCTTAAGAACATTTATAGGCATCTGTGCAGTGGATATACGCTGCTTTTGTCCGCCCAATACCTCTGCAACCTTGGAGGACCTTGCCCCTCCTCCGATGCAAATGGTCCTTGTAGAACGACAGTCAGAGTAGCACACTGCAATCCCCAGGCTCAGGAGTGAATACAAGGAGTCCCATCACAGAAACCAACCTCCTGCCAGTAACGAGTTGCCCAGGGATGGTTGTGTGACTCAACGGGGCCCGTTAGCATCTTCTCCTGGATTGATATGTAGACACTGGGAAAGAGAAAGACAGATAAGCGGGTAGGAAAATAAAAAGAAGTTCCATTGAGGGGAGCCACGCAGAGTCAGGAACAGCCATGGAAATGCACCCGAGACGTTTGGAGGGGAGGGAGTGAGCAAATATGGACGGATGTAGCAGAAATTTTAGGTAAAGCTCAATGGACCAGACACCTGAAGAGGGAAGCTGGATTCTGCTTTGGTGGACTTGGATGGCCGCCTTAGGGAATGACTGCTTCTCAAGTGGGCCACGGGAAACCACTAAGGGCTTTGGAAAGGGAGGATGACTTCACTCCCTGTCCCAGAAGATCACAATTGTATTCTTCAGAAAAATGGGATGAAATGGGAATAAGCATAAGCTGGGGCTCAGGCAGTTCATTTCAATCCTGGCTCCGCTCTCCCTGGGGGATTCTGGGGAACCACAGCAAAAGGGTGAGAGCAAGGAAGAAAATCAGAAATGCATCAAGAGGTGCCCATCTCCCAACAGGCATCGTGTTTAGAACAGGGGTTGGCAAACAATCTTTGTAAATAAAGTTTTATTGGAACACGGGTACCCTGTCTGTTTGCACACTGTCTTGCACACAACAATGGCAAGACCGGTAACTGTGACAGAGACCATATGACTGGCAAAGTCTAAACTAAGCACTCTCTGGTCCTTTACAGAAAATGTTTGCTGGCCCTGCTCTAGGGTCTTATGAAATAAAACTTAATGTAACAGGATGGACACTGGGCAGGAGGAGAGAAAAATTAAAAACGACTTCTTGATGCACACAGAACAACTTAGGAGAGAGAGAAAACTGATGGGATTGGCAACTTTCCCTAGGCTTAGGGGAAAAAACTACTTTCTCTTGACGGTCAATGGCAGTTTTATTGTGAAATAAAGAGGGCTGAGGAAGAAATGGAGAAATGCAGATGGGAGAAATGGGTAAACCAAAGGGCCTGCAAGAGCCATGGAGACAGGTGGAGAGAAATAGAGACACAGAGGAGAGAGAAAGGCAGAAGAGAGGAATTAAGGAAAACACTGTGTGATAAGAAGGATGGGGAATTTTATATATACATATGATACTCAGATATTTTAATACGATAAATATATATTTAACATATACTGTATTCAATATATATTTATATGATATATTTCTATATGTGTGCATATATCTATGTCTATATATATCTTATATATGCTGTTATTTATCTACAGATAGGTAAATATAGGTATCAGCATACATAGATAGGTCAGCATAGTTTATATGTATGTCTCTGTGTGTGTATATATGTGTGTGTGTGTGTGTGTGTGTGTACACACAAAATATACTGGTAGCCCCTCTCTGGGGTTTTGACAAAATATCAAAAATATTACCTTAACACAAAGAAAACTTCTTGGGTGGAAACATCAGAAAGTCATTTCTTTGTTCCAAACTATCCGGAGACAGATAATCAGGATGAATTGACCCAAGGGGTAACTGTGTTGACAGAGACCAAGACAAAATCAATACAAGATTTCGATAGCAAAGTTTGCAGAACCCTGAGGTAGATAAGAGCATGTTTCCGGCGCGCTTTTATCAGGAATATCTGCTGCAGGTTTACAAGGCGTCCTTCCCAGTCTGTCTCTTCCTGAGCGTATATAAAAGTGCTTTTAGGGGATGTCTTTACTGATTGCAAATATCACAAGTGAGAGCAATGAGATTTTTAAGTCCACCCACCCACACACACACGCACACAAAAGAGCTATTTAATGATTTCAGAGACAGGAAGAGGAGCCTCTTATCCTCAGAAAGAAAACCCCAGGTGACCTCAGAAAAAGTCGCAAGCCCTTTGAGAGTGCACACCATCACCCAAGACCACACTGGGTGACTGAACAGTATGAAAAGGCTTGACAGAGCCAGAAGAATGGAGAAGGGGAAAGAGAGGGAGCCAGAGGGTGTCTTTCTATGCCTTTCACTACTTCTGCTCTGGAATGACCCATAGGACCTGACATGGATGCAGGCAAACCAGGATTTGAATGCCGAATCTGACACACGGGAGCTGGTTGATCACGGGCAAGAAGTTCCTTGAACCCTCCTGGCCCAAGTGTCACTTAAGGAACTACAAATAGAGTCCTAAAGTCAGATTAGGCAGCACTTGTGGGGATGCAGCAGGAGACAGCGGTGATGTTGATGTAAATTAATACTAATACTACTACTACTACTACTAATAATAATAATAACAACAATAGCCATCATTTACTGAGGGATCGTGTGTGCCAAACACTGCTTTCAATGCCTTTTAATACAGACTCAATTTATTCTCACAACAACCTTAAGAACCGAATTATTACCATCATCAGCTCCCTTAGAAAATGTAGATCAGAAAGGTGAAAGTGAAAAAGCCAAAATTAGAATCCAGAAAGCCAGTTCAGGGTCTGTGCTATTATCCACTGTGCTCTATTGCCTCTACAGTGAGGCTGGACAAGTCAGCAGGAGCTGGATCGTTGCATTAATTTCCTAGGGTTGTCACAGCAAATGATCACAAATTGAGTGACTTAATATAACGGAAATATATACTAGCACAGCCTGAAGGCCAGAAGTCTGAAATCGAGGTGCTGGCAGGGCCATGCTCTCTTTGGAGGGTCTAGTGGAGGGTCCTTCCTTGCGTCTTCCAAACTCTGGTGGCTCCAGGCAGTTCTGGCTCACTTCCTTGGCTTAATAGATGCATCATTCCAATCTCTGCTTCCCTCCTCACATCCCCTTCTGCTCTGTGTCCCTGTGTACTCACACCTCTTCCCATAGGGACAGCAGCCATGGGGTTTAAGGCCCACTCTAATCCAGCATGATCTTGTCTCAATCCTCAACCAAGTACATCTGCAAAGACCCTATTTCAAAATAAGGTTACATTCTGAGATTCCAGGTGGACGTGAATTTTAAGGGGACACTGTTTAACCCACTGCAGTCATGAAGCCCATAAATTCTAATCTTATCTTGCAGAGTCTGAAGAGATAATGAATTATTATTATTCAGACAGGGCTCCTTGGGAGATAAGTGACAGAAATTCAACTCAAATTCACGTAGGCATGAAAGGAATTTATGGACTCAAGTAACTAAAAAGTTTAGGCACAAACTTTAGGTATTAAAAATGTCAGGCATATCTGCTTCCAGGAGCCCAAATAAACACCTCATCTCATCTCTGAAGTCTAATTTTGCTTTTGTTGGTTTCCCTGAAGCAGACTCTTCCCAAGAAATGTCAAGGTGGCCTCCATCGCTCTGGAAATAGAATTAAAAGAACAAACAGCCAGATCCACATGGCTTTTATTTTTATCTGCAGTCATTAGTGGTGGAAAATTAATGAAGATTATATCCTACCTTCTCATTCAATTCCAAATAAAGAACTTCTGTTTCCCTAAGTTTCTATCAAAAGTCTATGGGATGAACCTCAGTGGACCAACTTGGATTATATTACATCCTTTAACTAATCATCGTAGTCAGAGGACAGAATATTCTAATTAGCCTGAATATACGTCCACCCCACTCAATCACCACTCACATGGATGCATCAGGGACCGTCTCCCAAGGAAAAACTGGGATGTTGGACCAGAAGGAAGGATGGGGACCGGGCAGACAGAAACAAAACAGGCCAATTATAGATTCGAAAGAGGAGAGTGGCAGGGTTGAATAAACTTGGGTTTTTCAAAAGAAAGCATACAGGTACTTTCCATTATGGTCAGTCTTACTTCTCTAAATCAACGATTTGCAGAGCAAATGACACCTGGACTTCTGTGGCACACTGGTCAGCGGCAGTTACTCAGCACTGGATTATCCAAAGTCCCTCCAGGCTCGTCTGCACATCACCCCAGTAAGACTGACTTCCCCTTGCAGGCAAGGATGCCGGTCACCACTGCTTCCTGGTCAACATCCAGCTCGATTGCATGTAGAGCCCTAACCTCCAGAGTGGACAATTTCTCGGGGACAAAGCCTCTACCACTTACACAGAACTAAGAGAGACGAAATGAGACCAAAGTCCAAAGAACGGAACTCAGCTTAGCAAGATACCTGAAGCTGACAAACACTTCACCCCACCCTGCGCATCTTAAATTTTCCCCAGAGTCAAATCTAATTAGAAGCAATGGCACAGGAATGAAATGATCGTATGAGTCTTCCTGCAGAGGACTATTATAAAAACTGGATTAAAAGAAAAAAACCATCTAAAGACCCTGGAAAGCATCCAAAAGCAGAAGCCAGAGGAGAGTTTACTTTGGGGAGGGTGGGGACGGACACACACACACAACTAAGGGAGAAGAATTGGGAACGTGCGGCTTTCTGACCTGAGGGTGTGCCACAGCCCCATGGCCACAGCTGTGAAAACCCAAAGCCTCAGTGGCCCCAGGGGCCAGACATCAGGATAGAAAAGGGCTAGGAAAGCAGGTGAAAATGTAAAGAGCAATTTCTGTGAATGAGAGAACCACAGAAGTAGTGAGATGCAAATACTGACGAAATCCCTGGCTGACAGCAAACTCTGCATGTATAGAAGAGACGCAGAGGGGCCGGGAAAGAGCGCGCAGAGATCAGAAGGAAGCCTGCTCTTTAAAGGTAGGGCTGCAGTGGGTGAGATCTGTGCATTTTCTGGGGGTTTGGAAGCCTGCTCTTTAAAGGTAGGGCTGCAGTGGGTGAGATCTGTGCATTTTCTGGGGGTTTGGTTTTGTTTTTTAATTCCACACATTCCCAATTTTGCACAGCTTGGGGAGCAGAAAACTGAAGTCTTATGAGCTTGAAGTATCTGAAGACAGAACCTGAGGTTAGCAGACAAACTAGGAAGTATGGAGGGGGGAACCCTGGAAGAAAATAACCACTGAAAATGTGAGCCCCATTGCTGCCCCAATTCTCGGCAAATAACCAAGTTGTGCAGGCCCCTGGGAGACCCCTAGAGAGCCAGGCTGCAAAATCAGCAGTGGAAAGCCATAAGAATAGAGCAAACAGACCAAGTGCTATATACCTTTGAATCTAGGCAGGTTCACGTTCTTACTATAACAAAAATCCAATCATCCTCAGAAGACCACAACATAACACAGATTGACTATTATGTATTTATTATGTACAATGTCCACTCTTCAACCAAAACTTACTATACATGCAAGGAAACAGACAAGAGGAATTTATTGCAGGAAAAAAAAAATCAGGCACTGGAAAATGACATTGCCTGGGAAAGGAGGTTGTAATTATCAGACAAAATTTTCAAAATAAGGTATTAATGAAGGAGCAGATAAAGAATGAAGAAAGCAATCAGTGACTGTGTACTAGGAAGATAGCTCATTAGAAACTACCCAGTCCAAACAACAGAGATTTAAAATATTGAAGAAAAATAAACAGAAGCTCAGAGACATATCAGATAACATCAAGCATGATCCAAAATGCTGTGGAATTAGAATCAAGAAGAAGTAAAAGATAGAAGGGGACAGAAGAAGGATTTGAATAAGTAATGGCCCCAGACTTTTCAAACTGGGTGCCAAGAGAGTAAGGGAGTCAGCCTTCTCTCCATAAACGCAGATCTCCATCAGGATGGAGTTAGCCTCAGGATCATTTGGCTCAGGACAGGACGTCTTGCCATCCTGTCTGGAAGTAGCATATGTGAAACATACATATTTTTTACAAATTTTTTTTTCACTAATGTAGTTTCTCTCTCCCACCAGAACATAAATTCCTGGAATGTAGGGGCTGGTTTTGTCTGATTGTTTACTGCTCTATCCCCGGAACCTAGACCATGGCTACGGTATGCGAGGTACCCAATAAGCATTGGTTGCAAACAGACTTGCATGAGTAAATCAATGAATGAATTGCCAACGAAGAGTCTGGTTCATGTAGAGACTCAGTAAGTGCTATTTCCCCACCCTGTTTTCTTTCCTCCCACATTCCAGGAAAGGCATCTGCCAGTTACTGTGAGACTACGTTCACAGCTCTGGACCCATTCTCTTCCCAGTCAAAATAACATGATTATTTGGCTGAGCGAGACAGGAAATGACCAATAGCCACAGCTAATGACACAGTCCCTGGCCAGGGAGACAAAAGAACAGCTTCTGTGCAGAGTAAGCAGCAAGGAGCCACAGGAATGTGGGACAGAAACATTTCTGAATGGTTAATTTTAATGAAATGATACAGTTCGCCTTCCAGTAATTCTTTGATAAATCTGACGCTCCCCCTATACAACTCCACTGTGATGCAGTCAGACTGAATTCTCCTTGCTCTATGCCCACTTCTTCTGGGGAAGAGGGATAAGGTATACTCAATGGATGAGAAAATTAGTGTTCCTCACCTTTTGTGGGGGTCACTTTTCCAGGACCTCATGAATATTATGGACCCTCCACCCAGAAAAAAAATACACGTAAAATGTTTTGCATACATTTTCAGGGAGTTGATGCGCCCCAGATCCATGAACCATGTGGTCTGAAGCAAAATGCTCCATTTTACAGATGAAGATACCAGGCTGTAGAGAGGGGGAAAAAAAATCTAGCCCAAGGTCAAACAATAAGGTCGTTTATAAGAAGCAGCTACAAACTGACCCCACATCTTTTAATATCAAGTCGAATGTAATTTTCAGTACTTAGTAATTATTTTGATTTTTCATATGTGGCCAAAATATTTGGAGTCATCTCTGATGAGTAAGGTGTGTGACTCAGCTGGTTACTATCCATTTTGGCGGGGAAAATATGAGTAGAAAATAATGACATTAGAGTTCGTGCCTGAGAGGAAGCAGACATAAATCTTGCCTCTTCTCTTAGCTGTGTGATCTTGAATTATCACCGAGCATCTCTGAGATCCTGTTTCTCTTATCTGAAAAATGGAAATTAGGAGAATCTAACTCACAAGGACTGTTGTCAAGATTAAGTAAGGCAATGCCTGTAAAGAACTAGTTGTTCTCAGTAGTAGGAACACTTAACATTTCAAAGCAGTTTTCAAAACGGAAGCACAAAATATTTTGAGTAATGACAATATCATTGGGTAAGTGTCCAACTGTCTACAGTAGTCACTCCAGTCAGTTCGTAGGAACACTAAGATGTCCCTCCAGAATTTAGGAGGAAGACCATCCTGTGAGAGTTCATCTCAGACTATTCAATTCCAAACGTTTCTATCAGGATAGGCTGTTATTCTACAGGACCAAATAATCTTCCAAATCCCGAAGGCTTACAACAGTAGAGATTTATTTCTTATTCACATGACTTGCCCACCACCAGCTCGACCTCGCCGCCATTCCAGGATCCAGCTATGGAGAAGAGTCCATCTAGAACATAGTGTGGCATCGAGTCAGAAGGGACAGAAAGATACAACAAACCACATGCCATCTTCTGCCTGGTAGCAACACACATCACTTCCGCTCACATGCCACTGGCCAGAGCAAAGCCCTGCGTGGCCAGGCTGTGTACTCATGGGGCATCATCCCACCTCCATGAGATGCAGTGAATATTATTTGTGAACAATAGCATAATCTGCCTTGGTGGATGGGAGATGCTTTCTGCAGAATGGATCATCCTAAGTATTAAAATGTGACTATGGAGCTGAAATACTCAAGTCTAATCAAAATGACCACGTGAGAAAACAAGGGTCCTCAGATGACAAATAATAAAAGCCAAGACCAAATCAAAATGATCCCAACTAGGCAGAAATGAGAGAAGAAGTAATTTAGTAGGAAGACCATAGTCTGCATGGAGGCTGGAAAAGTCGGGGTGGAGTGGGGTGGGCGGGGGCAGTGTAAATCGGGAACGTCAGTATCACTGCTCAGGGGAGAGGGTTGTCATCATTTGGCAAGCATGTTTTTTCTAAGGTGGTATCTGTAAGATGGGGTCATCCTAATGCATCCCTCTCAGGGTGTTCATGGGAACCATTAAATGAAATAATGATTGTGATGTACTTAGCACAGTGCCTGGTCCATATTATGTGCTCATTAAATGCTAGCTGACAGAGATGAAGATGATAGAGATGTAGACGCAGATGTAGACGTGGATATAGTTCCCATCGTCTCTGGGGTCTGGCCCCTGCAAGGCTGTGAGCCCCCAGCCCCCGACTGGCCCTGGTGCTGCCTTCCATCACAGTGTGGCTGGCCCAGAGCTCTCACGTCTATATTGTGCCTTAACATTTGCAAAATACATACTCATCCATTTTTTCCCCATTTCAATCCTTACAAGTCCATGAAGTGCAAGGTCCCACGGCTTGTAATTGGCAAAGCCGAACTCCAGTGCTGACTTCACTTGAGGGCTTTGGGCTCTAAATTCTGTGCTTCCTCCAACAAAATCCTGCCTAAAGCAGAGTTCTTGCATTCTTGCCACATCCTTTGATCTCTCTCTCTCTCTCCCCCCTCACCCTCTCTCTCTGCAATACTTATTTCAAAGGGCAATATTTGAAAAATAATGATACTCAGCCATCTTATTTTTCATTCAGGGTGTGCATCTCCCTCTCAAATCTCCAGTGTGTCTGACCCAAGTTGTGACTAGCTTTGGGTGGTTTGGGTCCCTGTTCTGGGCTCCATATGCCCTGGCACAGAAGGCTGGGCCTGCTTCTCATTGTAACAAGGTTGCACTAATTAGCTGCATTTGATTTTGCATATGGAGAGTGAATGCAAATGAATGCAAAGCAGTATGTAAATTAGCAACATCCTGGCTCTCCAAAAGAAAGAGCCTGCCGTACTGATGTCATGACAATGTATATTAATAGTCCGTCCCACTAAGGCACACTATTTTTTCAAAAGGGGCAGGCATCGGCTCTTTTTCTTTCTTTTTGTTTTGGCATCGTAGTGACTTTACATTGAATTCCAAGCTTAGGGTCCTCGAGAAGTCCATTGGCCACAATGCTATGTTCTCTATAGAAGATTCTTGTAAACAATGGGGTTTGTTGGAAAGAGACACAGAGACACAGGCTTGGGAATTGAGCCATAGAGATGGTGATTCAAAATCCTGCTCTGTGCCTGGGCTCAGAGCTGAGCCTCAGTCTCCCCAGCTGTACAATGGGGGATTAGATGAGACCGCTTTTAAAGGCAACTGACAGACAGTAGGTGCTCAGTAAGTCTTCATTCCCTTCTCCACACTCAGTCCTTCCTCCTGTGAGAGTCTAAACTGGCAAATAGAGGAGGCAGAGGGGGTACGTCTCCTAATCCTTGCTTGCCCTGCATTGCTTGCTGTCTTGCAGCCCAGTGATTTTTAACAAAGACTCTATGACCTCATAGAATCCTCCAGAAGTGACTCAGTGAGTCTGTCTTGTGCCCAAAAGTACCATCTCCTGTGAAAACAGCAGCTATTCTTACAAAGCTGGCAGATTCCTTGACTTTTAAGATTTAGATCAAGCATCACTGTATAGACTGTGTAGAAGGCTTTCATGGGGCCTCTAGAGACTAGGGGCCCCCCTCTGTCCCCAGAATGCCCTGTGGGCTCCATGGCTGTGTTCTGCTCCTGGAACTTGCTTATCTTCCTCCCTAAACACACTGGGTGTTTCTAACAGACAGGGGCGAATCTAAATCACCTTTGTATCTTTAGCCCACGGAACAGGGCATGGCAAAGAGCAGATGCACAGTAGGCGTGGGAGGGAGGGGAGGAGGAAGGATAAATGGAGAGACGCATCATCACACATTTAGCTGGAGCCAAGCACACACGTATGTGCAGTTACACACGGCAATACCCTGACGCAAATCAAAGTCTGGAAATGCATAAACACCTGAGCTGAAATCCCTGCCACCAAGTCCCACCTCAGAGCAGAAGGAGGCCACAGGGACACAAATCTGCCCTCAGGCAAAGACCTCAATTCCACGCAGGCAGTGTAGGGACAGAGGGGCTTCTGTTTAGGGCACCAAGCCTCCCAGACCAGCCTAACGCACTCAGAACTGAACATCTGAATATTCTGATCATGTGTTAAGGATTCATACTCTGAAACTGGAGCCTCTGGCCGGATGCGAAATAAGTAGGTGGCTGTTGTTCAAAATGCCTGTCCCTCCACCCGTGAGGAGGGAGCGCACGCACACACGCACCATTGCCAGGCGCACACGGAGGCACGCTCATGTGCACACAGACCCACCTCCATGCTATACGTGTGCACACATGCAGACAGACTCCCGTGTGTATACAGATTCATCTTCAGAATATACGCTCACTGATGTGACACTAACACACACACGTAGGCGTGCGCATGTGTGACACAGACCCACCTTCACACTATACACACACACTTAGAGGCACACATTTAGAGCACCTCACAGGCAACAGACACACACTCTGAGATTGGCTTCATCTTCCTCTTTTGTTCCAGACACCCAGACACCACTCTTGACGGTTACCGGCATTTCTGAAACTCCCAGATGGAAAGTACAACATAGCCCCAGAGTCCCGCACCCACCCCGCCTGCCCAAGCCCATGGTCCGGCCTCAGCTCTCATCGGGCCTCTCAGGGCTCGCCTTGAGGTGTCCCCCCACCTCTTTTGAGGGCTCTTAATAAATAAATGCCAGGACTGAAAGGCGGAGGTATCAGCTGAGAGACCTGGCTGCCCTACAGGAAGGACTCTGTTCACCACCCTCTCCAGCATTTCCTCATGACGGCTCTTGCGAGAGCCATTCTCACTTTGCAAGTGAAGAAACTGAGAGATGAACTGAGATGCCTGGCAAACCGAGACCAGGCCACAGCGCCCGGGGCCGAGGGCCGGACTTGCTCCCCTGTTCTGAGCTCTTTGCAAAACAAACTCTTAGGAAGATTACAGTCCAACGACCTAGGGTGAGACTTCTCATCCCCCAGAGGAGAGGAGACCGAGAACCTCTCTACAGGCACATCGGGGAGGGGCTGGCATTGCCCTTCCCTGCGGTGAGAACAAAGGCTACCGTTTCGCCCGGCCACTGGAAGCTGCAGGAAGCTCGGGAAAGAAACAGGAGTAAATGAAGGAGAAAGAGGAGGAAAGAGAGGAAGAGAGAAATACGGGAGGAATGGGAGGCAATTAGGCAATTTACCTTAGAGGGAAGAGTGGGTTCTCCATGGAAACAAAAGTGCCCGTTTGTCTTAAGATGCCAATAAAGAGGAAAATTTTAAATCACTTCCACCTAGGAGGCAGGAATGATTGCCCCGGCTACACAGCTGAATTTGAAAAACATTCCTATCAACCACCGTACATCCCGGCTCCCACCTAGACCAGGTGCTGTGGGGCTGATTTTAACAAACGCACGCCTCACACACCCTATTTTATCTTAAACGTGCCTTTTAGGCAAATACGATTCTGGAATCATTTTATCTCTTCCTCCATCTTTCCACTGAAAAGAAAAGAAGGGAGGAAGGGAGGGAGGAACTAACAGACAGGGAGATTTGGGGAAAACTTTGGCACCTGCCAGGACACCAGGAAGGGTCCTTCCTACAGACAGAGGAGCTAGAGGTGAACACACGTAATAAGTCTGTAACTCACCAGCCCTTGTGCCAAGTGATGGGGCCTGGGAAAACTCCTCGGCATCTGACCCTCCTCTCTGCGAAGGAGAGGTGACTTACCCCCAGTCTCTCATGGATGGTTGTACAGACTTAACTGTGAAGAAACGCGGTGGAGGGGCAGGTGCAGTAAACCCACCTAAAAACTCCTTCCTTCCCTCCCATGTGGCGCATGTATGGAAACACACACACACGAACGCACCCACCGCCCTATTTAAGGGAGAAATCCCTCTCTCCCCAGAGAGAACATCTATCCTGATTTCCAGTGTCTCGTGCTCTGAACCGTGCTTACCGTCTGCCCTTCAGGAACAACACATGTCCTGGTTATTCTCCGTCTGCCCCCAGCTCCACCCAGATCCATTCTCTGTGCCGGAGCAAGCTGAGCCACCAGAAGAACGGCATCTCGCGGTCTCCCTGGCTTTCTGGTTTCTGGTGGGGCTCAGCCTACAGTGTAACTGCGCAGGACCCTGTGGGGCCTTCCAGGGTCAGACCTCTCCCCCATCTCCTGGGCTGGAGCTCCTCTCGGAAGGACCCAGACAATAGTTATCTCCTGTATATTTCCTGAGTTTTTCAGATGCTAAAAACCACCACCCAAGGGAAGAAATTAACTACTTGATGATCCAGCACACGTGGCCCCCTGACCTCCTGGCGCCTAGGGGTTGATAGCGCTGACCTCCCGTTTACCTCCACATCAACCAATCAGAGGATCGTGCACCAGCTGATCACGTACCCTGAGACCCACCGCTCCCTCACCTGGCTTTTAATATGCTTCGCTGAAACCCTCCAGGGAACTCAGGGTTTTCTTGGGCTGGAGCCACCCTGTCCTCCTTGCTCGGCCCCGCAATACACCTTTCTCTGCAGCAAACTCCGATGTTTCAGTTTGTTTGGCCCCGTGGTGCCGCGGGCACATGAACCTGTCTTCTGTAACAACAGGAGGGCTTAGAAAGACGCGGGAGGGAGGAAGAGGGAGAGATTGGAGCACTTCACCCACTCCAGCTCTGCCGTTCTGGGGTTCTATCTGGCAGCCTCTCTGCTGAGGCCACAGCCTCCACTGGGTTCCTGGAACCCTGCTGCCCACCTCAGAAACTCCCAGCTTACTCGGTCCTGAAGGCCACAGCACCTCTCCTTGGCTCCTTAACTCTTCTAGGTTAATTGTAGACTTGTAACCAACCACTCTAAAACTCATCGGCTTGAAACATTAACCCATTTTTTGTTCATAATTCTGTGGGTTGGTAATTTGAGTGGGGCTCAGCTACAAAGTCCTTCTGCTCAAAATCGTGATGACTGGACTCACGCATACATTTGTAGCCAATTGCTGGTCAGTTAGGGGCCGGCTGGTCCTGGATGGCCTCGCTCGTGTATCTGGTGGTTGGTGTTGGCTGGTGGTTGGGTCTGTCTCCCCCTGAGGCCTGCAGGAGATGAGTGCAGGCTTCTTTACATGAAATCAGAAGCATTCCAAAAGGGTGAAGGCGGACACTCCAAGCCCCCTGGAACTCACTCCAAGTTACTTTTGCCACAACCTGTTCATCCAAACAAGTCACAAAGCCAGCTCAGATTAAAAGGGGTGGAAAAATAATTCCACATCTGGATGGAAGGAGCAGCAAAGGGAGAACACACACTAGGGGGGAGGAATTTGTGGCCATGAAACGCCACGGCTGCCACCCCTACCAGCGGTTCCTTCCTTTCCTTCTCTTTACAATTCCAAGCATACCTTTTGTTTCCTGCTGGGACACTGATGGGCACAATATATAACGTTATGTATGACATCATACCATACCCTACCCTTCTCCGAACTGCTTTTTATGCTTAACATTATGTTTTTGAGACTCATCTGTACTTACCAGAAGAAGTTCTCGTCCGTTTATTTTCACTCCTCCATCACCCTTTTTGGATGAGTTTACTTTGCCCATTCTCCTGTGGATGGACACTTAGCTTAGCAATTTTTTCTGTTACAAACACTACATTTCTCCTTTGCACATGAGAGTCCTCTGGGGAGTATAGTTAGGAGTAAGGTTGCTGTCGTGTGATACTGCCAAATCACTCTTCCAACGTCAATACGGTCTTTAATAAAACAAATAGAATCTGAGAGCTGAACGAAGCTCGAAAAACTGGGCTCACTTTACATTATGCAATTAGCTGTATTCTGAAAAACCGTAGTAATGTTTGGTTGGAATGAGTCTCCCACCCCAATATAAGAATCCTTTCAACGGTGTTCCCAGGAGATGGTCAAACAATCCTTGCTTGAACTCTTGAGAATACACAGGGGGGAGCTTGTTACTTTAACTGTGATTCCCTCTGCAGAACAAGAATAATTTTGGGAAAAAGAATAATCCTATCCTTTTGCACAGCTGTCGAAGCCCGAGGTGCACGGCCAAACGGAGAAGGAGCAAGAGACGACGAAGGCCGTAGAAGGTGGGGTAGGTCAGAGGGGGACTGTCCTGCCCTGGCGAGGAGTGTGCACTTTATCCTGTGGGCAATGGAAAGTCACTGAAGGAAGCCAGGCAGGAAAGAAGCAGGTTTAGATTTGGGTTTTAAAAAGTCAGTCTATCTGCAGTATCCAAAATGGAGGCAGAGGGACCAAAGAGAGAGCAGTGGCAGTGACCCCATGGAGAGATGATGATGCCCCAAAGAGGAGACACTAAGGATGCAGAAAGGAACTTGCTCCAAGTGGCTGAGACCAGAATCTGGCATAAAACCTGCATATGGTATTCCCCGCCCTGCTCACCTCCTTGAACATTCGTTCCTCTATCTGTAAAACAAGGATAATAATAGTGCCAACTTTGTAGGGCTTTGTAGGGTTGAATGGGATCTTATATTTAAAGACCTTAGTGTCTTTAAATAATAGTGTGTTCAATAAATGTTGGCCACTCTGATCACTGGAGAACCATGGACGAGACCTAGTGACTACAGCAGTTAGGGGAGATTAAATTGTAACAGAGAGATCCAGGAATGCATAAGGGTTAAAACACCACAGAGTTTTATTTCTTATTCCCATGTCAGTCCAAGGACAGCATCTCTGATGGGCAGACAGCTCTCCCCAGATGGCGACTTAGGGCCCCAGGTCATTCCACTGTCACCCGGGACATTGTTGTTCTCTTCATCCAGCCTGAGGAAGCAGAAAAGGGCACACTGGCTTATTAAAAGCCCTTGCACCTGGGTGTGGGCACAGCACCCCTGGTCACATGCCATTGGCGAGAACCAGCCACGTGGCCACACCCAGCCGTGTGGGAAGCTGGGAAACACAGACACTGGCTGAGCAGCCCTTTCTCTCTCCACCTTGACGCTGCTGGCATTGCAGGCTGGATGAGTCTTTGTGGCAGAGCTGTCCTGTGCAAGGCAGGATGTTTGGTAGCATCCCTGGCTCTACCTACTGGACGCTAGTAACACCCCCCCTCCCCCCAGGGAGAGGGAAATTCTGGCAGGGGTAGCACTCCTGTAGGCTGCCCACCTCTGTAGGAGAGAGGAAATGCAAGCGAATCGCTTAGGTCACTTCTTAGTCCCCACTAGATTATGAGCTCCCTGAGGCGGGGATTTTCTGTATTTTATCTGCTGCAGAGTTCCTAGTCACTATCCCCTGCACCGAGAGCAGCACCTGGCACCTAGAAGGCACTCAATACACAGTTGTCCACTAACTGGATGTGCTCTGTAGACTGGACCAAAATTCACCCTTCAAACATACTCTGGGTGCTTCCACGAAGCAAACCCTGTATTCATAAGGGATGCCCTCTCTCTTGTGTCGGGGAGTATTATTCATAATAATCATCATAATTTTCAAAGGCCAGTGGGAAGCAGGACACCACAAGAGCTCTGCCCACCCCCACCCCACCTCTGGTGATGCTGAGCACCTGGTACCTAAAGACAAGAGATTTCAGCTCAGGCTGCTGCTCCACTGCTGCTGATTTCATCTTCCCGAAGGACCTCCCAATGCTCCCGCTAAGCCCGATGCCAAGCCGCTGCATCCTCTGAAGGAAGACCTGATTATGCCGGAGGCAGCCACCTGCAATTTCCAGTCCGCTAAGTGAGGCTCCGTGGGGTTTTAATTCCCCCTTTCACTGCAGAGGCCCCCGTTCATTCTTTTAAGTACTTCCCCTCCTCCTGGCTCTGACATCTCTGTCAACATCACGGGGCAGGAGATGCAGTGACATTATGGTTGCCATGGATTAATCTAACAGCTCTATTGATTTCTTGGTTACATCTGCTCCAAAAGAGCCACGGAGACTCGGCCCCTCGGGGTCTGGAAAGAGAAAAGAAGAGAAACGTAAGTGGACATTTTCTTTCCCTTTCAGGAAATAATAACTACAAACAAATTAGCTCTCAAGCCCACTTTCAGAAGCATTTATTACAGGAGACCATGAAATAGAAGAACAGCGGTCTAGGCATGTAATGTGTGATGTTGAAGACGCCAAATGTCAAAATAGCCTGAAAAAGAGCCTGCAAGCAGACCCAAGGCAGGGCCATTAAAGGGGCAGGCAGATCATATATAGAATAAGAAGACGCTTACTAGCTCTGTGAAATTAAAATCTCTGAGCCACGATTCCTTCACCTGCAACTGGAGCTAAGAATATCTACCTTGCAGGATTCTTGTAAAGAATAAATGAAGCAACAGGTGTGGAAGTACCAAGGGAAGTCTCTGACACACATTGAAATCTTAATTAATATTATCTTGGCTTCGTAGAGGGGAAGAAAAGTGGATACCCAGAAAATCAATGACCCTTGATAAGAAGAAGTAAAAGTTGGGGCAGCATCGGAACAACAGTCTATAAATAGTATTAGAAACAAAAGAAAGATGTCCATAAAGCCATACGTGGTTTCCCCACGCTGTAAACAGGCAATAGCCCACGTGTCCCTGTAAGGAGGCCATATAGGATGGAAGCCAGTCTGCACCATCTTCTGCTGTAAGCCCACCTCCAGCACAAAAAGGTCTGCCCTGGACCACCTTGGGGAAGAGCAGACTTCCCACCCTGCCAGTGAACATTGGTCAAGCCATTACAGAAGGTGAGATTAGAAAGGGGGCAGATTAAGTTCCAGAGTGGCCTTGCAAAGCAAGACTGGACCTCAACTGCCAGAGAAATAAAACTTGTACAAGAGGGCCTGAGGGACTGTTTTGGCCAAATATTGCCATCCACACCATCAGACCAGTGGGGCGAGCATTTTGACTCCAAATCATCTCTAAGAAGTTAGCCATAGGGGAAGGGGCCCCTCCTTCTTTCCCTCCTTCCTTCCTTTCCCCCTTTCTCTTCCTCTCTCATGCCCTCCTAGATTGCCAGGCACTGATCTAGGCACTGGGTTCCAGGAGACCATGAGACAGACACTCTGAAGTGGGTCAGCAACCATGACAGTTGGGAAATCTCTGAGGACTCTAGGGATGGTCCAAGGAACACCAGTGCCAATGGCGTCCTCTTGCACTTTTCAGAGGAGTGCCCCGCTGGTCATTTTAAACTTGATCAAGCAGAACCAGGGAAAGCTTTCTGATTCAGAAAAAGGCAAAATCCAGATGGGCTGATTACAAGTGGCCCTCCCCCAACCAGGAACCTTCAGTGACATGAACCCAGAGTGATCTGGTTTCCTGCAAGAGGAACAGAGTCCTGAGTGGGCATTTACGATGTACTAGGCATTGGGGCCAGATTTGGAGATGAAGGACATCCATGTATTCATTCAACAGACATTTATTAAGCTCCTACTGTATGCCACCTATGACATTAGGAACTGGATTCAGAGTAGTTACATTCAGTGGGGAGAGGGCATTTTGTCCTGCTTTCACGCTAGTCGCTGAGGTACAGAAAAGTCAGTAGACCTTCGTAAATGCAATGGAACAGGCCAGGAAGGGCTGAAGAAGATGAGTCTACAGAGGAAGTAGTTGTGAGCTCAGCAAAAACTATGTTAAATGAACAGGTGAGACATGGGGAAAAAATCGAGTGCAAAAGCAAAGGGGCATGTAAAATCACCAACTGTCAGCGCAGGAGTTAGGCTGGTGCGGCCGGCGTGTGCGTGAAGGTGGGGAAGTCCTAACAAGAGTAATGATGGTAACAGAAAGATGGTTGGCATTTCCTGACTGTTTCCCATGCACTTGGCACTGTTCAAAGGGCTTTAGGTGCGTTCTTTCACTGAATATGCATGTGATTAGCCCAACTGTATATAATAAAGTGACGCTGAGAATTTGCCCGAGCTCGCCCAAGCAGCAGAGCTGGGATTCTAACCAATTGCTCCTGGGAGGGTTCTGCACTTCCCAGGAAGACTTCTGAACCCAATCCCGCAGGTAATGAAAAGGCCGGTAAAGGATGCCGCACGGGCTGTGCTCTTGGGCACCCCACATTCTACAAGGAGAGACAGGCAGAGGCCTTTAGAGTCTACACAGCGTGACAGGCGCTGGACCACAGGCAGAGACAAAGAGGCTGGTCTCCGCCTCTGCTCCAAACGAGGGCGAGTGGAATGTTCATTTGACTAATTGATGGAGGCTTCATGGAGCTGGTGGCACTTGAGTTGCGTCTGGAGGCAAGAGAGGGAATTCAGGCAGATGTCAGTGTGTACAAAGGCCTGAAAGCTGGAAACTGCAGATGTCGGAGGCAGCTGCGTCTGGGGCAGTCTGGCGCAGAGGGGCGGGGAATGGCAGGAGCCGCATGTTTTCCACTTGGAGCTTTTGGTGGCCCTGAGTCCAGGCTTTAGGCCTTGAAGAAGCAGTAGCTGCAGGGCTCCTCCAGTGCTAGAGAGAACAGCCCTGCATCGCTTAAGGTGGTGGAAGTGAAACTCGTGCGAGAAACCCCTCCATAAATGCTACAAGCTTTCAAAGTACTTGGCACCTGTTAAGCTGAGCACCTGGGCCTCTAAAAGGTTGAAGGCTGCTGGCAAGATAATGGGCTGATGGACCCAAGAAAGGTCTCTTTTCTCTTCTCTTTTTTCAAGTCCCTTTTCAGTCTCTGGCTGATACGAGCAAACCCACTGAAAGCACCTGAATCAGGAACAAAGCAAGAGATGGAAGGGGAAAGCACCTGAGATCAAGTCCTAGCCTGGATCTGGCCAGCTCTGTGCTCAGGACACCATCGCCTCCTCCGGCGAAAGACTACATTTCCCAGCCTCCTTTGTAGTTGTTTGGGGCCATGTGACTAAGTTTTGGCCAATAGGGTGTGAGCAAAAGGCAGGAATGCCACTTGCAGGACTTGCCCTTTAAAACCTCCCACGAGACCCTCTTCCCCTCTTTTTCCTTCCACGGTGACTCTGGGGGACCACATGCTCCAAATGGTGCATGGATGGAGGAGAGCCAGCTAACCCCAATAGGACTGCCACTTGAGCAAGAAATACATTTGATTCGTTAACCCAGCTAACACATTAAGGACCCCCTGTCCCTGCAAGACTGACTCTCCAGTGGTTCTAAGTGTGGTCCACAAACCTGCAGCATCCACTTCACCTGGGAAATTGTTTGAAATGCAAATTCTCCAACCCCGTGCCAGACCTGCTAAGTCAAAAATTCTGTGTATGGTGCCCAGAAACCCTCTTTGTGGGATTTTGATGCAGCCAAAGCCCGGAACCGCTGGTTTACTCTAATATGCTACTGTGTGCCCTTCGTCCTCTGAGCCTCAGTTACCCCTTCTGTCAAATGGGGGTAAGAAGACACCCCCTTGCCACGTCCATGCGAGGGTTAAATGCCACCACGGGACGCCACGTGTGTAAGTACTCTAGCTCAAGAGCCCACACACGGTCCGCAGTGCAACCTGGAGCCAGAAGACTCGGGAGAGCCAGAGAAACAGACGGTGGGATTCCTGCCCGCCTTCTGGAACTGTGGGCGGCAGCCTCTAAGATGACTCCCAGTAACCGTGCCTCCCAGGATCCAAGGCCTTGTGTAACCCCCTCCAGGGTCTGGGCTGGACCTCGTGACTCAGGTCTGATGAGCAGAAGGCATTAGAGCCACGCACCCTTTAAGCCTCTCACAGCATCTGGAGGCCTCTGGCACTCTTGGCCTTGTGGCTGTACAAGTCCAGTCTGCCTCTGTCCTCCCGTGGCCTCCTCCTTTTCTGTCTTCCCTTCTGTCTCTTGCAAGGACACTTGTCATTGGATGAAGGGACACCCAGGGAATCCAGGATGATCTCAAGATCTTTAACTTAATCACATCTGCAAAACCCCCTTTTCCAAATGAGCTCACACTCACAGGTTCTGGACACGTCTTTTGGGGGCCACCATCAACCCACCACACTGCCCAAAGACAGGGACAGGTCTGGCTCACCATCACAGCCACCTGATCAAGACACCATGTGTAGTGCTTGACACAAATAGGAATTTGACACAAGTTTGTGAACAGAAAGGCAGCAGAGCATTTAAGTGACTGGGCTTTAGAATTAGCTAAACCTCTATTCCAACCTCAACCACTTACAAACGATGTGACGTTAGGCAAATTACTTAACCTCTCTGAACCTCAGTTTCCTCCTGTGGGCATTTTAATAATACTTATCTCATGGGGTTACTATGAGTATTAAGCCAGTAAGTGCGAAGCACCTGCACCATATCTGGCTCCTAATGAGGATGAAAGGCAGACGGCGCGTGGCACACAGGGGTCCTCAGTGAAGGCTCGCTATTCTGACTTGCATGTTGCTGACTGGAGTGGCTGTGGTTGGTTCCCACCCTCACAAGCTTCCCAGCCTTTTGCTCTGACTGCCACAGGGGCCCCTTCCCCTGCTCAGAGTCCCTGGGGCCACCCAGCAGCCCTCCCTGGAGACAGCTGTGGACAAATATCCCAGCCCCGCCCTCCCACCCCCCAAGCCCCCTTCCCTTCCCGCCTCCCGGCTCGCATCTTCCAGATGCCTCCCAGAGCAGGGCTGGCGGCGAGCTTGCCTGGGTCCCCTCGTTGTTATTTCTGGCACGAGGCAATCCTGCCAGCCTCCTCAGAGGCCCGTAAAAATACCCGCAGTTCGTCTTTCATCGGAGCTGCTCAAAGCCCCGTGGCATGCTCCTGAGAAGACGGTGCTCCCAACCGGGTTCTGGGAGCCGGCCACTTCCCAGGATGGTCTGGTATGTGCGAGGCAGACGGAGCGAGTGTGAACTGAAATAACCCAGCCTGGGCACCGGCTTGAGGACCGCGCACCCAGACTGCCAGGGCGATACAAGGCTTCGTGTGTGGAGCAATGCTCCCTGTTATTTTCTGGATGTCAGGGTTCTGAGTCACACACAAGTGGGTAAGTTCCCACTCTGCTCCTGAGTAGATGTGTGACTTTGGGCATTTCACTTAGCCTCTCTGTATTTCAGTTTTTGCCTCTCCAAAACAAAATGGAGATAATTCCTAGGGCTTCTGGGAGGATTAAAAGGCATAGTATAGACACAGACTGGAAGAAGATACTTGTAGCACATAGAGCTGACAAAGGACTTGTATCTAGAATACGTTAAGAACTCCTGCAACACAATAAGACAAACAAGCCCCGTCCCCAAATGCGGGAAAGGCTCAAACACACACTTCACAACAGCAGACATATACGACAGCCCCAAGAAAAGGTGCGCCATGTCATTAGTCATCGGGGAAATGCAAACTACAACCAAGAGGTGCCATTTCACACCCACCAGAAGGGCCAAAATGGAAAAGGCTGTCACTAGCAAGTGCTGGTGAGGATGTGGAGCGATTGGAACGCTCATACACGACCACTTAGAAAAACAGTTTGGCGGCTGCTTAGCAAGTTGAAGATACACTTAGCATATGACCTAACAATTCCACTCCTAGGTATTTCCCCAAGACATTTCATGCTTACACATGAAAGCGCTTAGCAGGCTTATTCATAATCGCCGAAAGCTGGAAACAACCCAAATATCCACCAGTAGATAAAAGGATAAACAAGAGTGCAGACTATCCAGACTAGTGGAATATTAGACAGCAATGAAAAGGAACGGCTACCTGTGGAGCTGGATGAATGCTGTAAACACTACAAGAGTGGAAGCAGACAGACATAAAAAAGCAAAACTCCCATTTGTAAGTTCTAGAAGAGGGGAACGAATTGGTGGTGACAGAAATCAGAGCAGTGGCTGCCTTCATGTGAGGGTGCAGTAGCCGGGTGAATGGGAAGAGGCACAGGAAGTGTTCTGGGGTGATGGGAATGTCCTATATTCCTGTTCTGGAGTGATGGGGACATGTGGGTATACATTTGCCAAAACTTACCAAAATCTGTACTTAACGATCTTTGCATGTTTCTGTATATAAATGGTATCTCAACACAAAAGATTAGAAAGGGACTTTGTGTGGCAAATGCTCATTAAGGGGGCCAAGTGTATAGACAGAACTCAGTAAATGTCAACTACTACGAGAAAATGGTAAAAGCAAGTAAAAAGCATGTAAATTATTCACCTATATGTTGGGAGTTCCATGTGCTGCTCTGACCGTAACAAGCCAGGAACCCTGTCTGAGATGTGCCAAGACTCACCAACAGGAACCACAGGCTAAGTCCTCTGTGCCCAGCCCCCCACTCTCCTGCCTCTTTCTCCTGTGGACAGAGAAACAGAAAAGGGGTGCTTTGCTGGACGAAGACGCTGTTCTCAGGAGCTGCAGAGCATCGGAAAGGGTACCTTTGGGGGAGTGGTGAGAACAGGCTTACTAACAGTAAAGATGCCCGGATGCCTCAGTGAGTCCACAGCCCACACAGCTACACCCAGGGTTTCAGAGACGCCCGAGGCAGCTGCGGCAATGAGACTGGCCCAGCTGCTCAGGCAGCGGGCTTTTGAAGACAAGGCAGTATCCGAGGTAAGGAAACTGGCTGAGGCCCAGCTGTCCCCCAGACTCCCATCCAACCCCAAGCCAAGTTTCCTCCTTACTGGCCTCCCCAAGCGGGATCTACCTGCATCCTTCTCTCTTTCTGGACTGTTCCATCCTCATGATACAGTGGATGCGGCGGCCCGCACCCGGAGCTCGGAGACGTTGCTCCCTGCAGAGCGCATGGGCTGTCCCACCCTCCTCCGAGGTCTCCCTGGATGCCGATCTGCAGTGGCCCCGGAACTGCCTGGAGCTGCTACTCTCTCTGCACCCAGGGATCCTCATCTATTAGACGTGAGACAGAGCAGACCAGGAGCTCTCCTGCCCGTAGCTCTGAGGTTCCTCCCCCTTCTAGCGCTGCAGCCTGAGTCTTCTCCCCGGAGTCCTGAGGGCCCAAGACTGATGGCAGGGCCTCCCTGGCGGCCCTGCCCAGCCTGTGTGGTTCACCTTCCAGACCTCGCTGGCCTGGGGTCCAGCCTTGCGAGCCACAGAGATGCCCACATCTGCATCAAGTAACTGCCCACGGGGTCTTTGAAAGAGAACTCTCTGCGTTGAGGATTATAGCAACAGAAGAAGGGAAATGTAAGATCTCCCTATGACCTGCTACCAAACAGGGCTGCTGGTTGGGAAACTGCACACGTTTTGGATGCAAATCATACTAGGGACTAAGGAAGCTTTGGGACACCATCTTTGTGGGACGTGGCAAAACGTCATCTTTGGGCCCTTCATCAGAAACTTTGTCTCTAGCTGGGGATCAAAAGTCGGAACATGCTGCCCTGAATTACTGAGCCTGGAATAAGCGTTTGCTGTTGTTCTCGTGTTTGGAAGCGGAAAAAACTACCATTTCATTTCCACCCATGACTTGCTCAGTGCTCAAGACCAGCTGCATGATGCAAGGCCCACCTAGTGCAAGATGAAAACATGAGGCCTCTTGTTCAAAGAGGAAGAAGAAAAGTTTTTTGCTGTATTCCAGGATCTCTGTCTTGATCTGTTCTGACTTTTTTAATTTGCTAGTTAATGTCGTGCTCCCTCGGGTAGGGGAGACTTGCAGGGTGAGCGCAGCCCTTTCCAGATGCCCACAGCTCTGCCCAGTGACCCTGTCCCTCCCAGTGCCTGTGCCCAGGTCCCCACCAGGAGCAGAGGGCAGCTGCTGGGTATGGCGAGGGCAGGGGAGGGGGCAGTCAGGAACCCATCTGGGGAGGTGAGAAGGTGATGGGAGCAGGACTTCACTTAAAAAGCACAGATTCAAAGATAAAATGATTGAGAATTTCAAGAAGGCTATGGCAGACCTTTAAACTCCAAGTGTGGACCACCCTCATTTCTGCCAGTCAGTATAGCTAAGGATTAAGACCCTGCCAGCCTGCATAGGTTCGGGGCCAAGTTACTGATCTTCCCCAACTATACAATGAGGATAGTAACAGGTCCCCCTGCATTAGGCTGGTTTGAGAATTAGATGACCTGAGAACAATCGCTAACTCTTACAGAGCTTGCTACGTGCTCCACGCTGTTATGTGCTTTACAAATATGAACTCGCTGAACCCTCAGAACAAGCTGACAGGTAGGCTGGTCCTGTCCCCACCTTACAAAAGAGGAAACTGAGGCACAGAGAAGTAAAGCAACTCATCCAACCTCCACACGGCTGGTAAGAGGGTAAGAGGTGCAGCCAAGACTTGAACACCTCTGCCCGGCTCCAGAGTCTGCACTTCTGAGTCAAGATTAAAGTTTAGTGTAGTTTAAAGCCCTTAAAAAGTGAACAGTGGTTATTGTTTCATTTCATGTAATCCTCACAGTGAGCCAACGAGGTGGTTTTACAGTCCTCTGAGATCATTTCAGAACTGACATGGGAGCACAGGGAAGTTAAGACACTTACCCCAGGGCCCCCAGCAGGGCTGACTCCAGGAGAGGAGAGGATGTGAGCTGAGGGGACGAGGAGAGATGGTGAGAGTGGGGCCTCTGGCAGAAGAGACCGGCACAGATGCTTCGGAAGTTCGGTGTAGGCTGAGGGCTCTACATAACACTGGAAGGCCTGCGTTTGAGGGTATGGAGGAGTCGGGAGTGGTACCCTCAGGATGCTAAAATCCAGGATTCTCAGGGCAGGAGAGCAGCATCAAGATCATTGAATCTGAGTCCTAATTTTATGGTTGGGGAAACTGAGGCTGGAGCAGAGACTTAGCAAGCCTGATGCTGTCCCAGAGTCAGAAGGTGCAAACCCAGGGCCAGATGAGCCCTGGCCGGAGTGCCTGCCAGGTCTGAGGAGGGTCCTGAGCACACGCCAAGGGTCCTGGGTCCACAAATCCGACAGTCAAAACCCCTCTCAGCAACTACCTGGATACCCACTGACCCAGCAGCCTCTGGCAGAGCCCGATCCTTATAAAACAAAGCCTCTTGCTCCTAAGACGGCAACGTCTGGTTAGGGTTGCTTTTTTCAGCTGTAAAATTTAGCTTAAAAAAAAAAAAACCCTACTTTTAAAGTCAGGCAGACCTAGTTGTTTAAAAAGGGCTCTACCGCTTAGTGGCTGTGTGACCTTAGGCAAATGACTTAACCTCTCTGAGTTTCGGTGCTCTCATCAGTACAATGTCTCTGAAATGGGATTTCTGGGACAGATGAAATAAAAAGGAAGCTACAGAGTGTAAAACTGCCTAGTGGGAAAGCTGGTGCATAGTAGGTGCTCAGTAAGGGCCATTCTGAATCCATCAGAGGCCAAACCTACACATCACATGACAGATCAGTCTCAGGGAGAGGCCAGTTCTAAAAGGACTTAACCGTCTGTGGGCGCCATTTTTCCAACAGCACTTGTTTCCTTCATGTCTCTGTGTCACAGTTTGGTAGTTCTTGCTATGTTTCAAACTTCCTTATCATTATTATCTTTGTCACGTGATCTGTGATCAATGACTTTTGACGTTACCATTGCAGCTGTTTGGGCATTTCATTTTTTTGGCAGCAAAGTATTTTTGATTAAGGAATGTGCATTTTTTTTTCAATATAATGCTCTTGCACACTTGATAGACTACAGTATAGTGTAAACATAACTTTTATATGTGCTGGGAAATCAGTAAATAAATAAATGGACTTAAAAGTGCCTAACAGACATCTCTCCATCTAAAACCCCAAGGAGGGCAAACAGCAGAATTTCGAGAGGTCCAAAATAGGGTCACCATTCATCATGACCCAGGAAGCTGAGGAGGATGTAGGTGTGAGAGAACTTACATTTCTGGAGTTTCTTTTCTATTTAAGGTCTTGCTAAACAGTTGGTAAAACTCATTTCTGGTTCATGCTCTTAGCAGGAAAACACTCAGGCTACACAGTAAGAATGGACCCTGGCTTGGAAAGTTCTCAAAGGTTCTCACATCTCTCTTGTGTCTACTGCCACTGATGGGTGACATTGGTTGAGCAGCTCGATTTGAATAATTGTGCACTGAGGATTTCCAGGGGGAACACCCAGGGCGACTTTGTGACTGAGGATCGTATGACACAGATGGATTTCATTCTTTTTAAACATCTGTATGTGCAGAAGCTCCTCCCTGGACTGCCAGGCATTCCTGCGCGCGGGCAGTCTGCTAGAGACCGGGACAGACTGTGAACCACCTGGACACTGCAGACCACAGACATTCCATTAAGGGCGGCTTCTAGAAGAGAACCACACGTGGTAATAAGCACCAGGTAGAGAGAAGAAGTAAAAGGTGTTACAAGTGTCTAACTAGGGTTGTGATTGGGAGTCCAGCAAAGCCCTTCAAGGAGGTGGCATTTAGGATGAGAAGCCAGGATGAAAGGGCTGTGTGGGAGCTCCCCAGGGCGCTGTAACAGAGGACCACAGCCCTGAGGGGCTTAAGACAACAGAAGTGTATCCTCTCCTAGCCCTGGAGGCCAGATGTCTGAAGCCAAGGGCACGGCAGGGCTATGAGCCTCTGAAACCCGTGGGGTAAGATCCTTCCTTGATTGTTCTAAGAGGCTGCTGGGCTGCCAGCAGTCTTCAGCCTTCTGCGGCTTATAGAAGCATCATTCCAACCTTTCCTTCCGTCTTCACATGGCCTTTTCCCTTACGTGTCTGCATCTTTCTTCCAAGGACACCAGTCATGGGTTAGAGCCCACCCCAATCCAGTCTGACCTCAGCTGAACTAGATTACAGCTCCAAAGACCCTGTTTCCAAATAAAGTCACGTTCACAGTTGCCGTGGGCTAGGACTTGGGCGTGTCCCGTGGGGGCGCCCAGGTCTGTGGAGGATAGGGAGCAACACAGGTGGGTGAGCGGCTGCCAATGCCCTGAGCTGGAGATGGAGCTGGGTGGGCAGGAGATGGCGCCTCTGGGGACATGAAGAAGCCAGTGAGTCTAGAGCGAGGGGAGGAGGGGAAGGGGAGGTGGTCATGGTGAAGTGGTAAGTGGGACGGAGCCAGACTGCACGGAGACAGGGAGGAGCTACTGGGGAGTTCACCAGCTTTTCACTGTCTCAGAGAGGCACACCCCTTCCAGCTCCCGCGGGAGGGGGCCTGAAGGAGGTTGGCACACGGCCGGCAGGGAGTCACGGCCACTGGCGTTTTCATAGTCTGATGCACCCCACCTGTGACCGGCCCGCCGCTCTGGAGGAGCAGACATAGGCAGAAACCTTCTGGCTATGATGCGCTCTCTGCTCTGGAAAACCAGAGGCTAAAATTGTCCCATTTACTGCACAGTTGCTGCCTGAGTGCATCCTGACGGGCAGCCGGGGAAACCAGAAAGTGTCCTCCTTTGCAAAAATTATGGCATCTTGGCTATATATATAAAGTATATTTTGGTCTTTGAGAGAGACAAATGACATATGTACACACATACTTTATGTCTATCTTGATATATATGCTATATATATATAAGCATATATTGAAAGTTTTAGGCATATATTAATATATAAAACACATGTATCTCATTACTTTCTACATATATCATATATACGTGTGTGTTACACACATGATATGTGTATAAAGTGATATATATATATATATATATATATGGAATATATATCTCAAAGACCAAAAGGTTTACGCTTTAGATAAAGGTTTATTTTCCATGCAGGCTGTCCTTGGTATTTATTCTACAAATATTTCCTGGGTGCCTTCCACGTCACAGGTGCTGTTCCAGGCAGGGGCTAAGATGACAACCCCTGCCCTCCTGGAGCTGCCTTCCCAGTGGGATCGGGGGAACCAACTCAAGACAACTGTGAGGCACATTAAAAGGTGCCAAGAACAAGAGAGGAGAATCCAGCTAGGAAAGAGAAGGATGAGCAGCGCTGAGCGCGGGGGCCTCTGGATGTTCAGCACAGCGGCCAGACGTGGGGGCAACGAGAGAGTGAGTGGTGAGGAAGACAGGCAGCCAGACTGACTCAAATCGCACCTGAGTTCCCGACTGGCTCCAGCTCCGTGTGATTCTGAGTTACGATCACTGCAGGCCGGAAAGGAATTTGGGAAGCAGGGAAGGGACATACTTGAGAGTTCTTCCTGGAATCCCCGGCTCTCCGTTATTTCCTCTTTTTTAATCTGCCGCTTTTTGCCAGGGTCCTTGGCCTCGTGGCTGCTTCAGTGCTCCAAAATGAAAGTTATCTTCTTGTGTTCCCAGGTCCCAGAGGCTTTGTCAATTCCCTCCCCAACCAGAGATCAATCTCCACGCAGCAGCCAGGGTGACCTTAAAATGCACGTTACTCACATAAAATCCCTTGGTGACTGTCCTCTGCTCCTAGAGTAAAACCGGTCTCCCCACTGGAGCCTGCAAACCCAGCATCACCTGGCCGCTGGCGAACCCCCACCACCGGCCCCCCAACACGCATCGTGCTCCCTCCTCATTACCCAGGGGCCGCTCTGGCCTTGTCCAGATTCTCACAGATGTCAAAGCGTTTCCCATCTCAGGGCCTCTGTCTGAGCATCTCCCCTATTGCCTGCGGCTGCTCCTGCAGGTCTTGGCTGAACGCTCACCTCTGGGGAGAGGGCTTCACTGGGCCCCCATCTCAATGCGTTCCCCTTTATTGTCTCTCCTAGCCCTGTGTTTACTCCTGGTGTATTTAAACACGATTTAGTGACTTCTTTCTTTTTCACCTGTTGATTTAATTTGAGTTCGCCTCCCCCACTGAATGCGTACTCCAGGGCAGCAGGGATCCGGTATATTACGATGTACAATGCTACGCGTGCCAAAGACCAAGCGAAGGATCTAATTCAGAGGAGGCACTCATGTGATATTTAAATAAATGCATATTTGCGTAAATATTTAAAACATTTAACAAAGCACTTGTTATAGGAAGGATAGAAGAGAGGAAGGAGGGATGGGAGGGAGGGAGCGAGGAAGGAAGGAAGGAAAGAAAGAAGGAAGGAAAAGAGGGAGAAAATTTTGAGGAATTTGCAGGCTTAGCACTTACAGCCAGGTCTGTCTTCTTCAAACTCCACGTACTTTCCATACGCCCATACTGCCATCAATCCATGAACAAACCGGTCCTGGGGAGGGCACCAAGCTGGGGAAAATGGATAATTAAGGAGCTTACAATATAATTGAGGAAGCAAAACTAGCACACACATAACACGACAGTGGGCATGAAAAACAGTGAGAAGCCATTAGCAAAGTTTTTTGGAGAGGACTATTTAATTACAGAAAGCGATGCTTATGACATATTTTTAACTAAAAGAGCAAATTAGAAAACAGTATGTTTTTGGTGTGTATATATACCCGTCTACATGAGGAAAATGTCCTGTAAGATTATACATCAAAATGCAAACTGATTATATTTGAATAGGATGATTACTAGTATTTGGTTATTTTCACTGATTCAAATTTTCTGTAGTGATTATAAATTACTTGGGAAACAAGAAAAAAGTAATTAACATTATATTTAAACATACACGTGAGTTCAGAGGAAGCTGCAAAGTCAACAGTGAATCCGTTAGGAAGGGTGGGCAGATGGTCAGGGATGGCTTCCAGAAGGAGGAAGGCATGACCTGAGGGGGGTTAGGCAGGAAGGGAGGACACTTCTTATTGAAACCTGCTCATGGTGACCCTGGGCAGTGGCTCCCTCGTGCTCTGTCTCTTCACTCTGCAGAAGGAGAGATGTAACACGTTAGCTGGATCCTCGAAAGGCCTCTCCTGCCCAGTGTAGACCTAGCGGGCTCCTACACACCCTCAGTTCCAAAGTGGCTTCGGAAGCATCCTTCCCTGGAAAGCCTAGGAAGAGCTCACGGTTCTGCGTCATCCATCCGGGAAGCGTGAGCGAGTGGACTGGGTGGCGCCATATGCAATGATTGAAGAGGAGGAGTTTGAGTGAAGTGTCCCCAGTGGGTGACCAACTCCCCACTGATTATCTGGATGACCCTGAGCAAGCCACTTCATCTCAGAGCTTCAGATGCCTCGTCTGTAAAATGGGATAATGGCTCTCTCAGGGGGATGTTATAAGGGCAAAGTGGGTTACGTTTTGTGAAATGAATGGGACAAGGGTAGACACAATTGCTTTCTAGCCAGTAACTGTTCACAAAAGTTAGCAAGTAATTATTCTGCAGAAATTCATAGGAGGGGCAGCAGCTGGCTCCTGCTGGATAACAGAGAAGGAAGGCACAACACAGTCCCTGCCCACTGTGGCCTCTGATCGCTGGGGATTGGAGGTCTGGGCAGATGGCAGTAGAGATAATACCCACAAGGGTTTTTGTAGGGAATTTCCAGTAGGAAATTAGGTGCTGCTGGCTTGCTGATCACAAAGGAAACCTTTCCAGAGAAGGGGCTGGCTGGTGAAGAGGAGCTCCGTAGAAACTATTTTCACACTGAGCACCTACTGTGTGCCAGGAACCGTATCATCCCTAATATAAAACCCTACCTACTGGTTAGTTGTCACCATCACCATTTGAAAGAAAATGGAAATGAGATGCTGAGTGCTCAGCAACCTGCCCGAAGTCACACAGCTAGAACATGGCGTGTCTGCCTTCAATCTGCACACAGCGATCCCCACCCAGGGTGGAGGGGCCACCTGCGGAAGGGCAGGTTTTGTCGAAGCACTGATGGTGCGGTGAGGAGGGGACGAGGGTGATTTGAGAAGCTCTGTTTCCCTTAGCAGCTGCTTTTCCATTCCCCCCTCCCCATCCTGTGCCCTGCACCGAGCTTGTTGATCGCAGAGGCACCACCCCACCTGCTTACTTTGAAAGTGTCCCTGTTCCCCCTGGTTTCCGGAGCTCCCAGAGCTGTTCTTTGTGATGCTCTAAACCCAGGGGCCTCCTGCCACTCTGCTTCCCAGGATGAGAGGGTCTCAGTCACAGCCCTGGAAACACAGAGGGGCCAAGGCTCAGGACCACGAGTGGACCACACCCCACCACCTCCATCCTTGTCCTCTCATTGGGGTTGGGAATCTGGGAACTTGTTGTCCTGTCCTTCTGGAGGGAAAGGAAGAAAAAGAACTGCTGACTGTGAAAAAAAATGGGAGCAGAAGAATGGCGTGGCACGCATTGCTCAGCTGGTACAGGGGACCGGACATCCTGCCAATGAAGACTGCAGGTACTTGATAAATGCTACTAAATCCAGGAAGCCCCCCTCCACCCCCTCATAAAACCAGGGCCCCGAGAGCCTCCTAACTGTGGGTCCTGATTATCAAAGGGAATGACCACATGTAACAGATCTTTGGATGTCTGTCTCCCAAACTGATAAATGAATGGTTTATTATATTGAATAGCTGACTAGTTACTATGTGTTCAGGCACCTGATACATTAGCTTATTGACTTTCCACAACAGTGACTTGAAAGTATCACTGTTGCCATTGTATAGATTGGAAAGTTGAGGCTAAGGGAGGTTAACTACAGTGTCCTAGGTCATTCCATTTCTAAAAATGGGAGAGTGAGTCAGAAACTGAGGCACTCTGGGCCCCAGACGGCGTGGATGCCTGCCCCCTATCAGCATCCTGTCCATCTGGACCACGTGGTCAGTTGTGGTCAGATATACCTAGCGGGTCATCCTTTTTATCTTGACTCATCTCCTGCGTGGTCCCCTGAGCCTGGACTTGCTGCAGGATACAAGGCCTGTCCCTACTGAACATACTGGCAATTGACAAGGGGCTTGAGTTTCTTTTTACACTGAAATGAAAGTCATACCGTCTTATATCTGACAGCGGGAAGCACAGAAAAGCCCGTTCTGACCAGGCCGGAATAGTGTGGTAGAATGAGATCGTCAAAGGAAAACTAAACATCTTAGAGAGGGCAGGGAGAATACGTGCCTCAAGCTAACTGCTGGTTTCCACTGGAAACTGCACACACACCTGCAACCAGGGGAAAATCAAATCTGTGCTCACCCATGGACAGGGTGCCCTTTACATTCAGAGCAGGAGCCACAAAGATTGGTGATAAGCCAGATAGTACATATTTGAGGCTCTGCAGGCCACACATTGCTCTCACAACTACTCAACTCCATCACTGTGGCAGGCAATATTCAAATGAGTGGCATAGCTGTGTTCCAATAAAACTTTATTTATAAAGTCAAGTGACGGGCCAGACTTAAGAGTGTGGGCCATAGTTTGCTGATTCCTGGTTTAGAGCAAACACAACAGTATAGCTATTGAATGAGAATTGTTAGTGTGGCAGGCACTCCATATATTTTACAGGAGATATCTCGATAAATGGAGATTCAGGAGATGGAAGATAATGTGGGTTCAGTTTCAGACCACGGCAATGAAGCAACTCCCTGTGAAGTTTTTCGGTTTCCCAGCGCATTTAAAAGTTATGCTTATACTACACTGTCATCTATTAAGTGTGCAATAACATTATGCCTAAAAAACAGTGCATAAAACTTGATTAAAACATACTTTATTGCTAAAAAAGGCTAACCACTGACAACGCACGGTTGCCGCAAACCTTCAATTTGTACAATTGCAATATCCACAAAGCACGATAAAACCAGGTACGCCTGTGTCTTCTTCCTCTAACAGGGGTTTGCTGTGTTCTTACCACGGGGCTTCAGTGCAGCAAAAGACCAAACCCTTCTCCCGAGCTTACAGGATGGGGAACCCGGTCTATACCCCTCCCCAGGAGAAACCATTACCCCCACTTTCCAGTTGAGGTGCAGAAAGAGAGCATCCCAGAGCTTGTGGGGTGGGGGGGGGGGAGAGCTGGGATTCCAGACCAGATCCCAAGTCTCAGTTCTTTTCACAGCTCCAGTGCCATCCCTCGTATCAGAATGAGGACCCCTAATTCTAGCCCAGAGGCTGACTCTGCCAAGCTGTCATCCTGCGCCGAGCTAAACTGCGGCCGCTGGTGCAGCACTGGCCCCCATTTCAATGTCCAAAGCAAGCCATGATTCAGTGGAAACCACCAACCTCTAAGAAATCCAAGAGGAACTGCTCTCTGGGGCATCCCGTGCAGGGCTGCCTCGTCTACGTCTGGGACGCGGACATCCCAGAGCTCACAAGGGGCTCCGGATCCCAGCCCCTCCCACGAGGCCTCACAGACCTGGGCCTGGGGGAGCCCAGGAGCAGGAGTACGCAGCAGATGAACACAGCCCTGTTGTCTGAAGGCCGCTGCCCAGGGCACTGTGCTCGAGCCAGCTGGCCATCCTCCTTTCATGGTTTTATGTGGCTTGGATCCTGAAATAAAGGAGCTCTCTGCGGAAGGGAGTTAAGACAGGAAGGGAAAGAGAGCAGAAGAATGGACTTTTCTTGAGTTCTCACTTGATGCTAGTTTTTAATCAACATTTCAAAAACGCACAATGGGGTAGGTATACACCGCTCCTCCTGTTTCATAGACCAGGAGTCAGCAGAGTTTTCTGGTAAAGGGCCAGGTAGCAAATATTTTTGATTTTGTGGGCCTGTCACAACTACTCAACTGTGCTGTTACAGAGCGAAAACTCAGCACACATCGCCTGTAGCTGTGTAGATGATGCTCAAATGAATGAGCATGGCTGTGTGTCAATAAAACTTTATTTTTATAGACACCAAAGTCTAGATTTCCTATAATTTCCACATGTTATGAAATGGTATTCTTTTCCTGAGTTCTTAAATTCAAAAAATGTAAACATGTTTACATTTAACTTACATCTCTTTTAAAATGTACGTCCAGAAGTGTAAAATTTTAAACATAAAAAGCATTTTAAAATGAAATGACGATTCTTAGTTTGTGGGCTGTCCAAAAGCAGCAGTGGCTGCATGCAGTCCCCAGGTCACAGTCTGCTGACCTCTGTCCTGGATGACGCCACTGCAATACAGGAAGGTTCAACTCATGCCTTGATCACAGTTGCATAAGTGGCCAACCTGGGGGTCTAACCCAGAACCTAAGTCTGCAAGCCACTGGTATAGAATTCCTAGGGCCACTGTGGCAAAAGGCTGTCTGCCTTTGGCAACTGCAGGTAGGACAGTAAAGGCTTTCATTCATTCTTTCATTCATTCAGTCATTCATTCACTGATCCTTTAAAATGTGCAAAACCTGGTGATGTGACATATTTATGTCCAGAACCTCTTTTAAACCTAACAACAACCCTTGAGATAGTTGGTTTTTCACAGTAGGTTCTCCCCATTTTCCAGATGAAAGGACTGAGGTGCAAAGAGAAGTCATGTTCTTTCCATTTTCTAAGCTGCTTAGTCATTGTAGGGGGTAAGAGCTTTTCCTTAAGGTACGTGCAGCACGTAACTAAAACGCACAAGGTGAGAAGGATAAAAAAGAGAGAGAGGTTTTTTAAATTGAAAAATATGTCTATTGTTCCAGACAGGGCCAGTGGGAAAGGCTCAGTGGAGGGGCATTTGGAATAAACAGCTCTTCAACCCTTGGAGATAGAGCACCCTGGGCGGCAAGAAGCAGAAAGAACAAGGTCCCAGAGAGGGGAGGGCAGGCTGCGCGGACAGCCAGGGATTTACCGGGCTGTGCAAAAGTTACCAAAGACACTGGGGAGGTGGGCTGGGCTGGCCAGAGGAAGGCCTGAGACCCCTGCCTAGGGGCAGGGCTGAGGTTCAGGAAGCTGGGGATTCCTAGGGGCCATCTACTCTTACATGACCATTAGACAAAGGCCAGCACCTCAGTAAAGTTTTTTGTTTGTTTGTGTTTTTGTGTTTTTTTTTTAATTTTCTTTTACTGAAGTACAGTTGTGTACAATGTTGTGTTAGTTTCTGGTGTACAGCATAGTGATTCAGTTATACATATATATACATTCTTTCTCTTTACAGGTTATTACTGAATATAGTTCCCTGTGCTATGCAGCAGGACCTTGCTGTTTATCTATTCTGTACATAGTAGTTTGTGTCTGCTAATCTCAAACTCCTAATTTATACCCCACTTCCCCCTCTAGTAATCAAATGATCCAGCAATCCCAGTCTTGGGCATATATCCAGGGAAATTCCAATTCAAAAAGACAGCATGCACCCCAATGTCCATTACAGCATTATTTACAAAAAGAATGAGATAATGCCATTTGCAGCAATATGGATGGACCTAGAGATGATCATACGAAGTGAAGTAAGTCAGACAGAGAAAGACAAATATCATATGATATCACATATCTGGAATCTAAAAAAAAAAATGACACAAATGAATTTACTTACAAAGTAGAAAGAGACCACAGACAAAGTCTTGACTGAGGCTACACCCCGGGCTTCCCATGGCAGCTAATAATGAGAGCAGTCATGAGTAATGATTAATAATGATTAGCACTGAGTGCTTGTGGTGTTTTCATGGGTTATCTTATTTCACCATTTAATCCTCACAACCTGATGAAAAATTATTCTATGTATTATATACGGATGTGTAATAGTTTGTGTTATGCCAGCAAGGAAGCTTAAGGGCAGCACAACTGCTCTGTACTGCACTGAGCCCACAGTCAGGGTTCAACCCAGGATGTTTGATGCGACAGCCCTTGTCCGTCACCACCTCCGTGTCCTTGCTCTACCCTTCTAGCGTCTGAGGAACACCCCTGGCAGACAGAGCATTAGTTAGGACAGAGAAAGGGATGAAGGCAAACATCTGTCTGGGGGGAGACCAGAGTCCCCGTTATCTCTCCAGATGAGAAGACAAAGTTCGTGCCAGGGGAGGAGTGGGTGAAGGAGCCTGGGGGGACTGGAAGACAACTCTGAATAAAGGTCAGGCTTTTCCAGAGCAAGAACGCGGGGCTGAAGGGCAGTGCCTCTCTCCACAGTGACACTGGCTCAGCAGGCTGCCAGGGCCAGCGCTCCACTTGGCCTGGCACGTACAGTTGTATAATCATCTCAGCGCTGCCGGTCACTCCGGAACACCAGGGCAACCTTCGTACCAGAAAAACAAGCTCATGAACGCCTGCCAGTTGGGACAGTCGGAGGAGTAAACAGAGGAACGATCGCACACTAGGGACCCCCAACGTCCTCCCTGTCCTGCTGGGCTGATAACGATCACAGTACAAACATTCACAGAGTATGCATATGTCAAGCACGTGGGTTTGGTAGCTTTAAATACTATTTCTTAAATTCACAAGAAAAGTCCTTGAAGAAGGTGATAAATTCATGCCAGTTTACAGATGAGGAGCCTGAGGGTCGAGACCTTAACCTCGGATCACTGAGCTGTTCGATAGTGGAGCAGGGATTTGAACCCAGGCAGGCTGATCCCAGGAGGTGCACCCGTGGCCTCCGTGCTGTAGGCGTCATGTGTCAGTGGAAACTAAGATCTCAGAATTCGGGATTTTGTGGAGTCAGATCTTAGTTCTACCACTTCTAGCTGGAGCTGGGTGACCTTGGATTAACCATGCTCAGCGTCTGTCGTCTCGTGAATAAAGTGCGGATCTCCGGGTCCTACGGTGGTGAAAAGGATGGGGTATATAAGCCAAGCGGCTGCCAGTAGTTCCTCCATAACTGGTGTCTGGTCTCCTGGCATGCACAGCCTCTGCCATCTCCCAGTGTACGGCATGGGTCTACTCTGAACCTCAGGCTTCTCTTCAGCTCCCAAAAAGAGTCACCTCACTCTCTGTGAGTCCAGGTCCCCCTCTTTCCAGGGATTCCAAGGAGGGAGGTCCAGGCATAGAACTGTGTTTCAACAGAATCACTTTCCTTTGTAAGCCTGAGTGTTCAATTACATGCATTTAAAAAGCATTATTCTGAAAAGGCATCCACAGCTGCCCCAATTTGTCAAAAGGGTCCATGGCACCAAAAAAAGAAAGAAAAGAAAAGTTCTACAGCTCTCTGGTCCTGGTATGACCAGGCCCTAGGAACTCACGAGTTCCTTGTCCTTCATGAAATAATTTCCTAAAGGTTTCTAATAGGGTTACATCTAGCACCACGTTGCCCCCATGGAAACCCTTGGGTTTTGTCTGCAGATGTGCATAACTGATGGGAGGGGGGAAACAAAGCAAGAATGACTCTGTTCCGTCATACACATCCTTTTTCAGCGATGACCACTGCCCTGCTAGGCATGGCTGCAGTTTACTCATCCTTCATGGCCTGCGGATCTGGGGAGGGCGGGGGCAATGCTGAATCTTGTACCCCAGCACCTGGAACAGCAGCTAGGAAGAGGGCGTCTCTGATACGTGTTTGCTGGACCCATGAGAGAGAGCAGCTGGGGAGAGCGAGGGTTTTACTGCACAGTTTTTCTCCTCCTGTCCACGGGGAAATTTCTCTCCCTCCACCAAGTCCCTAGACATTCCGTCTCAGCCTCAGAGGGCTGGTTAGAGCTCTTGGCCTTTCCTTCTCATCTGGCCACGTGGAGGACAAGTCAGCATAGGGTCTGCACCCCGGGGTCAGAGGCTGGCTGTGTCTTCTCACCCACACGGAGGGTCGCCCTGGCCCCTCCCCTGAGCACCATGCAGAGTGTAGACTTCCCTACTAGGCAGAGAACCGGGCCTTGCACAATTGTTATCTGCGGAACACTCCACCCCAAACCCGGAGGGTACGTGTTCAAGCACGTGTAACATTCCCGAAAACAGAGCCATAAACTATCTTAATATCTTTCAAAGGATTGAAGTCACACAGAACATCTCTGAGGATGACGGAGATAAATGAGAAGTTAGCAAGAGCAGATACAGAGAAAACCCCCAACTCTTGGAAGGAACTCTCTCAGTGCTGGACACAGAGTCAGTCTTCAATCATTTCTGCCCTGGTGTCCTTCTCCACCACAGGTGAGACCCCTCTACTGCTGCTGAAAGTGAAGGCTGACTGCCAGCCAAGGACATGACGGCCGGTCCCAGCCCCGCACTCGCTGCCCCGTCTGCGTGGTGAGCTGGGACAATGTGTCAGTTAGGGAGCCCCCTCTGAGCCCCTTGACTTCCACCAGGTCCACACTTAGGCAGGAGGGGCCGCCACGCTGCCAAGAGGGGGTACCCCCACTCTCCACTCTTCGGAGACCTAATCTCTCAAGGGGCGTGGGCTGCGCGCCTGACTTGGCGATGGCTTTTGCTCTGTTGACTCAGAATGTCCTCCGGCCAATAGAATCTAAGATTTATTGTGTTTAGGGAGTTTAACTAACAGCTCTTGAGGAAAAAAACGAAGCAGCTTATCAGAAATGCCTGCTTTTTCCTTTGCCTGCCATTTTAGAGGGTTCCCATGAGCTTGGCAAGACAGTCAACCAGAAAGAAACCCAACCGGCCACGTCATTCAAGGTAAATGGTGGCTGTGGCCCTGACAGCCTTTGGATCAGGAAGTAAGGTGGGATCTGAATTTTACTTGTTTACTGGAGCTTTTCAAGGCTGATAATCTGGTCCCTGTTTTTGCTTCCTAATACGAACGGGCAATTGTGGTGCTGACAATCTTCCACCTGTAAGAACCAGGGGGTAGAGGAGCCCGTCATCGGCACAGACGTTAGTGTGTAAAAAAGAACATTTTCCCGAGAGAAAGCTGATTGCAGCATCATTTTTCTACAAATCAGGGTAAAGATCCCCTAGACAAAAATGAGTGGAAAATTAAGACCTTAATTAAAGCATGCCTGAAGAGGTTGGTATTTGACAAACCTTCAGAATTCAGGCCACAGAAGTTTTCCAGTGGGATTCCATCAAGAGAGGGGAGTTCAAAAGATAAGAATAGAGCCCTGTTTGGTCACATTCCAGCTGTGGGGCTGTGAGCAAATGACTTCACCTCAGTTTCCTCATCTGTAAAATGGGGCTGATGGCAAAAGCACCCACCTCCCAGGACAGCTGATGCATACAGATACTTACCAAGTGCCTCTCACGTAATAACAAACAATGCAGAGCCCTTACCATGGGATTTAACCAAACATGCTTAATTTTCAGGATGACCCTGGGAAATGGACACTCAGGTTATTCCCATTGTGTAGATAAGAACATTAAAGCCTGGGAAAGCTAAAAAAAAGTGCCCAAGAACACAAGCTGTAAGTCATAAAGGTGGGATACAAACTCAGCCTAACTCCAGAGCCTCAGGAAACTTCCAGCCTCATAGGAGTGACCAGCAAAAACCCCCAACACCAGGAGGGCTGCCCAGCTGCCCTGGAGACCACGCACTGGGGTCCGAGGGCAGCCAGGACTCACCCCATGGGAACAAGGGTTCCGTGCTCCTTCCCAGCTGGGCCTGGAAAGACGCTTTGATTTTCACCAGGAAGGTGAGGAGACAGGAGCCTCACTGATGGAAAACTCATGTTGGCAAAGGAAAGGAAGGTGTTAAAAGGAACTTCCTGCTAAGGTAAGGCTGGAAAGACAGCCGGGCTGAGGGTCCTGGGCTTCGTGGAGTCTCCCAGGATCTCATTTTCACATCTTTGCAAACATTCTGATCAGCGCAGCACTGTGGGCAAGAACCCGGGCTCTGTTGTCTGATGGACTCAGTTGACCTCAGAAAGCTGTGTGACTTTGAGCAAGAGACTTAACCTCTCTTGTCCTGAAGGGGGCTCACCTTTCTAGTGAGGGCCAACACAGTCACACTCTGGGCAGCTGCACTGACTGCATGGGGCACTGTATGGAAAGGCTTAGACTCCAGCCTGCTGGCACCTGCTGCACCGTCTTTCTGCTCTACCTGATGTGGCCTGGGTCTCCTCTGCTGTCCTTCCCACTGCTCAGACCCCTTCTGCTCACTGGCTGACATCTTTCAAGGAACCACTAGTTAACGTCCTAAAAAAGAAAAGACTTCAAAATCAAAGAGAAATGGGGCTTGGTCTATTACAGTTACAAGAGATGAGTTTCCACTAAAAAGCACTTGTCTGCTCGCAGCCAGATTTAGGGTTCTGTCTTCATCCCTCTTGCAAAATACATTTCTGCTAAATAACTGTGATGTGATGTTATTTGAATTCCAACCATTTGACAGCTGCCCGAGGAAGGCACTTTGGGCCTGGACCACAAGGCTCTCTCTGTTAATCTTTGTGTTCGATCATATAGAATGTGATGGCTGATTACAGACTTTCACACAAAGGCACATTTCCTTTAAGCTCTCCTCTGATTCCTCATAATCTCAGATTTTAGGGGATCTTGTTCTGGGTCTGGGCTTAACTAGGTGTTTGTGTTATTGACTCTTTAAACCAAAGATCCTAAGATATACATTTTTTCAAATTTCAACATCTCCAAAATAGGTATGGCTCTTACAGCCAGTGGCATTCAGTAGTTTAGTTGGAGGCATTTGTTTCTTTCTTCGTGGTGCATAAGTTAATCATGAGTTATATAACTGATGGCATCTTAGATTTGAGGAAATACAGTATTGTTGGGAACCATGCTAGGTTTAAAACAAATCTTGCTTTTTGCTGTAAACAACCACAGAAATATAAGTTGTCACTCCTAACTTACCTATGGGATATCGAATGCCCAGAATGTTTAAGAAAATTTTGCTTATGATTGCCTAAGACGTCGGAGAAAGAACATGGAGTTCTGGTTACTATAGCTGAGAACAAATTACTACAAAACTTGGGCTCAAAAACAAGGACCGTTGCATGTTACTCATGAGTGTTTGATCAGGAGTTTGGGAAGGGCTTGGCGGGGTGGTTCTCACTTGGGGTTCCCATGCCCTTGTAGTCAGGTATCAGGCTGTGGTCATTTGAAAGTGTAGATGGTCTGAACATCCACAATGACAGTTTGCATGGCTGTCGGCCAAACCTGGGTGCTGGCCGGGAGCTCAGCTGGGACCACAGAGCAGCGCACCTACCCGCAGCTTCTCCAGCAAGGCAGTCCCCGTGCTTCCCTGGAATGACTATGCCAAGGAAACTTGAAGGATGCTGCACGACCAGCTGTGACCCTGCTGCTTGAAGCCATCACTGAGACTCAAGGAAATGACACAAATCCCACCTTTCAATGGGTAGGGTGTCAAGGAATGGCGCTAGTTTGTTTTCAAACCATGAGTTTGAAAGTTGACAGCACTAGTCTGATGGATACAAAGACACCATATGTGGGATGGTCTGTCTGGGACCCAGGAGCAAAGGAAGGGAGAAAAAAGAACTCAATGCGGTGAGGAGGATTTTAAAACAAATGCAGGAGGAATCATCCAGTCACCTGCGAGTTTGCTTTCAAAGTATTCGCTTTGGGATGTTGGAACACTGGTCCAGTGTTGCTTCCGCTGTTCAGAACATATCCGGAGCTTTCTGGGAAGTAGAATCAGGGCCAACTGAGCAGGTTCACAAGAGACATCAGGCTTACAACTTTGTCAGAAATACTTTATTTCTAACTGGACAGACTTTATCTAATTAATATTTACTGGGCACCAACTATAGAGTGTTCTGGGTTCTGTGGATGCTGGAATGGACAAAACAATCCCTCTTTCCTCACAGGGCTGACATTCTGATTGGCAACGTGAAAAGACACCAAATCTGTGATAATGTCAGCAAGTCCTAAGACTTACGGATACTGACAGAAAATGAGGTATGGGGGGAGCTTGTGTTGGGGAGGTGGTCAGAGAAGACCTCTATGGATGCTAACGTCCGAGCAGACACTTAAATGAAATCAGGAAATGGGCCAGGCAGGTATACAGGGGAAAGAGTGTTCCAGGAAAGGGGAACATGCCATGCAAAGGCCCTGAGGCCAGCCTGTGCTCAGGTATGTCTGGCCAACAGCAAGAAGGCCAGTATGCAGAGTAGAGTGAACAAGGGGGAATGTGGCAGGGAGGGGGCTGTAAGGCACACTGGGAGCTTTGGATTTTATCCCAAGTGAGATGTGACACTGTGGGAGAGTTTTGAGCAGATAAGCATCATGATTTGGTTTAGCCTTTTAAAGGATCCCCCTGGCTGCGGAGGGAGAAGGAGGGGTAAGGTAGAAACAGGAAGGCCAGTTAGGAGCAGGCAGAAGGTGGTGGCGGCTTGGTCTGGACTGTCATTGGCAGAGAGTCAGAGGAGTGGGATGACCACGTACTCTGAAGGCAGAGTCTGCAGGATTTGGTAACGGACACGTCGACCAGTGGATTCTTACACCTCACAAACAGGATGCGTTTCCAGAAAATGCTTAGTCATTGTCCCAATTCAAATCCAATCTCTGCAGAGGGTGGCAATACAGGGAGAAGAACGTGGGAGAGCGCCATGTGAAGGCAGAGCCCTCACGCACTGGCCAGGGGGTTGGACCCCTCTGCGCGAAAGGGCCTGGACGGCCGACATCACCTCTGCCTGCCCACCTCCACCCTCCCAACCGCTGGCAGGAAAGATGTGGGGAGATTCAGCAGAATAAGGCACTGGCTGGAAAGACCCTTTCAAAAATGAGTTCAAAAATGTCTAGAGTCTTCTAAAAGGGCCATCCGGAGAGACCCACGCCCATTTGCATGGGCATGTCTGGGTATTTTGGTCACTCACTCCATGACACGACTTGGTGGTCACAGCCCCTCCTTCTTCACAAGTCAGTGTTCTCTGAGGAGCCTTTTCTGTCAAAAGGAAACCACCACCGTTGCTGGTTTGAGACAGACTTTAGGGGCAGTTTCATGCTCCATGAGTCTGGGTGGTGACAGGCTCAAGGTTCTGCTCACCACAAGTGGCCTGATGGTCAGATCAAGCTGTAAACCCAAGGCTATGACAGTGGCTTGTTTGCTTTTAATTTTTCTGTTGGCAAACATATATATAGCCATTTATGATGTGCCAGGCAATGTTCTAATTATTTTATAAAACACTGAGTCATTTAATGTTCCTCACAATTCTACGAGGTACGGACTTCTATTGTCCTTCATATGATACTCAACACACACTTAGCTGAGCATTTTATAGACAAGGACAGTGAGTCACAGAGAAGCCAGGTTGCTGGCTCAGGTCACAAGGCTAGTTAGTGGCAGAGCTGGGATTAGAACCCGGGAATTCTGGCTCTAGAATCTGGGCTCTTTACTCCCATACTAAGCTGCCCAATACTGTGCTTTGGTGGACATCTGCATATCTATCAGAAAGGCTGTCAGCTGCAAATAAAAGACAACTCCACTTGGAGTGGCATAAACAAATAGGAATTGTTTCAGTAACAAAAAGTCTGGAATTCGTCATCTCTCTTGAGCTAGTGGAACCACTAAACAATGCCGTCAAAGATCCAGACTCTTCCTATCTTTTCATCTCCACCGTTTTAGTCTGTTGCTTTGTCATCTCATGCTTGCAAGATGGCTGCTGCGCCTCCAGGTATCGTGTCCAAGATCCAGGCTGGAAGAAAAGATAAGAATGAGCTTCCCTCGTGGAGGCTCTGTCTCTTCATTTGGAAGGAGAACCTCTCCCTAGCTTGCTTCCCCTGCCAAAACTAGGTAACATGCTTGCCACTGCCACTTCTGGCTTAAACCGATCTTGACTCATTCCGTAAGGCTGGGTTTAGGGCCTGTCTTTTCTGAGAACTGGGGCCTCCTCCCTGCCGCCTGAACCTATGAAGGTTCTTTGCAGCGCGGAGGCACTGGCTACTGAGGAGACAAGAGAAAGCATTTGCCATAGGTAGGTACTGTTATCCCCATTTTATAGATGGGCCCATTGCAGCTAGAAGTCACAAGGTCAAGGTCACATGGCTGGCGAAATGGTGGCCCCAGAATCCTAACCCAGGTCCATCTGATTCTAAATCTCATGCTCTTAACCGTGGCATGGTACGTTGTTGAGTGGGGTCAAGACTTGGATAGATGCACACTTGGCTTTCCACTAAGAGTTGTGGGGTCATGGGCAAGCTACCCAAACTCCCATAGCCTCAATCTTCTTATCTCTAAATTGTAACTGATAATCGTACCTAACCAGAGAGTGGCTGTGAGAGTGACATGAAATAATATATGTAAAAAGCCTGAGAATACTAAGCAATCAGTAAGTCTTGTGTATTTTTATTACTGTCACGATAATTATTGTTGTTGTTGCTTTTGTATGCTGCGGGTCTTTGTAGCCACAAGGTATGGAACCCAGACGAACACACCGCTTCAGGCATCTCTGGGTGGCATGGTAGTGGGTAGGCTTGAAAGTGAGGAGAGGGTGGTCATTATAATAGTAGGTATGAATTCATGAATCTTGAGTTTGCTTTGCTTAAATTAGTGATCCAGAGCTTGGTCCCTCAAAATATGGGTCCGCCAATCCACAAAGCACAAGAGCTAGCTTCGGTCCTGCCATTAGGAAAGAGCTATTTGGCCAGAAGCACCTGGCTTTTCCTTTGTGGGTCTCCACGTTCTTATACAGTGCAAGGAGGCGGTTTCTCCTTCCACAGAGGTCAGTATGTAATGAACATGAATTGAGCACCTCTTAATGTGGTGATTAATGAACATGAATTGAGCACCTCTTACATGCACTGTGCCCTGGAGGCTGTGAGGTACAGTGACACCACAGGCAGATGTTGCTCTCAGGACGCTTTAGAGGGTTGAAGACCATCAAAGTGCCCTTCAAGAATAAAACTTCATGACATTAACCAGAAGGCGAAGCTCATCACTTCCAACCCAGGGATTATTTTGAGGCTGAACCGTGTTCGTGGTATGATAGCTTAAAAAGCACTGAATAGATGTTTGAAATATAAAGCTTTGGCAGTTTCTTACAAAGCGAAACTAGTCTCACCGTGTGACCCAGCAGTGGCGCTCCTTGGTGGCCACCCAAATGAGTTGAAAATTTATGTCCACTCAAAAACCAGCCCATGAACGTTCCCAGCAGCTTTATTCCTAATTGTCAAAATCTGGAAGCAACAAAGATGTCCTTCAGTAGGTGAACTGATAAATAAACTGCAGTACTGCCAGACAATGGAAATTATTCAGCACTAAAAAGAAATGAGCTATCAAGCCATGAAAAGGCATGGAAGAGCCTTAAATGCATGCTACTAAGTGAAATGAGCCAATCAAAAGAGGCTACAAGCCTGATAATTCTAACAATGTGACATTCTGGAAAAAGCAAAACTACAGAGAAAGTAAAAGATCAGTGGTTGCCATGGGTCTGGGAGGATGGAGGGAGAGATGAACAAGTAGGTGAAGCACAGGGGATTTCTAGGGCAGTGAAAATATTCTGTGTGAAACTGTCATGGTGGATGCATAAAGTCATGCATTTGTCACAAACCCGAAACTACACAAGGCCCCAAATGTAAACTATAGTCTTTAGGTAATCACAATACATCAGTGTTGATCCATAAATTGTAACAAATGGACCACACTAATAACATCAGTATGGGTTGCTGGGGGGTGGCTAGTATATGGGAGCTCTCTGTAGTGTCTACTCAATTTTTTGTAAACCTAAAATTTCTCTAACAAATAGCCTACTAATTTAAATATAGATATAAATAGATTTTTAGTAACATTAATAGCTTTTGACCCAGTGATTACCCTTCTGAGATTCTCTTGAGGCGGAAGACAGGGTAGAAGGAAACACCATTTACAGAAGGGAGAAAAGTGAGCAACCTCCAGTTCATCACCAACGACCACGTGGACGAAAGTAAATAAAAAGTAGTGGTTGAAAAGGTTCTGGAATATCATCAACAATACTTGCCCAAAAAAAGGTAAATGGAAGAAAAATGGAAAGCTCCTTAAAATAGGCACTATGGGAAAAAAAAAAAAAACCCTGAAACACCACCGATGGTTTATAGCACATTGGTAATGATAATTGCTATTATGGTACCAAGGGTCGGGAGAGTACGGTTAGCTTTTTTAACTCTTTTTCCAATATTCTGATATTATTATTATTATTTTTTTAAAAAAGGCCTATGAATCCCCTAACAAGGAGAAGAAAGACAAAAACAGATGTGGAGCCAGACAGCTAATTACAGTAGCACCACCTCCACCTCCACCAGCATTTCTTAGGAGCTTTCTGCATGGAAGCCGCTGTTCTTAGTTTCTGATAAACTGTAACTCATTTCGGGAACTCAGAGTGACAGAGCTACATGGCAGGGGTTGCCGACATGCCACCAAAGCAATTCACCGTCTGAAGATCCAGCTTAATCAAGACACTACTGAGTTGGTAGGGTCACCCTTGGCGACTATCATTTATGAAGACAAATGGGAAACAGCAGTTCAGAGACCCAGAGAGGAAGGAAAGAATCTATCCACTCATTCACCCACCCAGCAAGCCTTTATTTACTGCTTACTAGCGGCCAGGCACTGTGGATGCACTGATGAATAACATAAAAGCCCTGACCTTCAAGAGCTCCCAGTCTGGTCTCCCCAGAACCCTATATCCCTTCTGCTAGTAGAAAGACACACATAAAAGGCTGGAATAACAGGCATAAACGGGGACTCCTTCAGCAACCTTGAGCCTGTGGTCACCCTAAGTGACCCCAACACAGTGCAGCCCCCAGAGGGCAGGAAGCATCCTTGCAAACCACAAGATGATAATCACTCCCCCACCCCCCCAATCACCGATGCGGCTTCACTTGAGCTGAATCTCAGGGGCAGGGAGTTTATTTCTGACTCTCCCTCCCACCCTACCCCCACAACATCAGGCATTTCAAATCAAGTAACTGTGAATCATAGGTCAGGTTGACTCACTTCTTAAAAGTTTCCAGGTTGTGAATTACAACATTGTCGATCAGTTGAAGGAGGATCAAATTAAGGAGAGACAATAGGACTTGTTCTGCATTTATCTGCGACAACGCAGACACAACAAACCAGACTGGCAAGGACTTTATTGAAATGGGGTTGCAGGGTCCAGGCAGAGGGCAGCTGCTGAAAAATTTGCTGTGAGTGAGAGTTGGTAAGTGGAAATCACTCACCATTCTTCTTTTCCCCCCGACTAATTTAAGATAGGTACCATGTCAGTGTTGCTCTCTCCATTCATTGAGCTTTTTGTTTTATTGTGGTTCATGTAGAAAATATTTACAGTAGGCTTTTGGAAGCTCAATTACAGATTCAGAGCCTATAAAATGATGTTCTTCTGTTTAAGAAAAGGAAAGAGGAAGTCCGGTAACGTGAGTGGAGCACCTACTGCAGAGTCTTCGTTCTTCTCAGAGAAGACCCAGCAGAGCAGGAAGCAGAGGCTGGGAGGGATAAAGTCACCTGCCCCAGGAGCTCGCAGGGGGAGAGCACCAGATTGGCCCCATTCCTGTACAGATCTGCTCAATCAAGGAACACTCGGCCCCAGGGATGTTCAGAAACAGCTCACGGTAGGGGTGCAAAACCATGTTAGGAACAGGAAAACCAACCCCACAGAGAACTTGTGGGCTGGGCGCCCACTCATGCTTTCACACCCATCCCCCTTGCCAACCTTTCACCTGCAGAACCCCTGCTCTCTCCAGACCAATGTATAATGCCAAGACAAGAGGCCAGAACTCTCACCCCACGTGGGAAAGCCTTACTGTGACCCCCAGGGAAACTCACCGGCGTGTGATTCATCCCCTGTGACCCTTGTGGTCCTACATCTCAAAGCAGGGGAATACATGATCCACCCAGCCTTGGGGCTCCGGGAAACTCTACCAATGAATCATGACAGCACAGAACCTTCTCTGGGCCTCCTTCAGAACCCACTGAAAGGCTTGGTGTGTCACCAGGGGCCCAGGCAGCTGCACAATTCTCATGTGAAACGAGACAATTTCATGGGTTTTGGTGGTCTCTTAAGATGCCTCGTCAATTCACGAGATGATCTAGCCGCAGGTGACAAGGCTCAGAAATGCCAGATGAAACATTCACATGAGAGTGTGATTTTTAGTTGTTTTTTTTTCTTGAAAGTTGATACTTGCCTAATTTGACATCATAATGTTAATAAATGGAAACTCAGAGAAGGTTCGGAACTTGTCTAAGAACACATAGCTGGAACTAGACAAGCCTGGAGACAGAACTCAGGTCCATGACCCTTTTCCTCAGCACCACATTGCCCTGTTTAAGGATGAAAAGACCACATAAAGCAAAGGGAAAAAATATATACACTTTAATTGGATAATAAAGTAATAAGAGATGATGATCCAAAGGCAATACATTCCTGACCAATCATGGACTATTTGTGACATCAGTTTGGCTAAGAGCCCTGGGCCAAATCTCTATTTTAAAATATATTTTAATTAAAGTATAATAAAATACATTTAAGTCATTAAAATGAACATCAAAATTTAAATAGTATTTTAAAATCGCCCCTTTCTCATTCTGACACAAAGTGGAGGGTCAGCGAATACATTCTGTGGTTCAATCCTGGTGGCGCTGTGCAGACCCGACTTTATTCAGACTTTAAGAGCTGAAACAGCTTCACTGAGCCCAGTGTGCAGATGAGAAAAATAAGGTTCAAGGAGAGGAAACAGCCTGTCCAAAGAAGTCTAGCCAGTTATGAGCAGAGCCGGCACCGGCTCTAACATCAGCTCCCTGTTTAGACCCGTGGGCTTCCCAGGGCCGACTGCACTTCCCGCGCTTCTGTGGACGAGGAAACTCAGGTCCCTCTGGCAATCCTTCGCATTTCACATGACTCTGTCTACTGGCTTGGCACAATCTCCAAGGCACTTGGCTGATTTTCATGAAATGTGCTGTAGCTACCGAAAGACAGCAGTGGACACGGTCAGTTTGTCAACACGTTCGTGAAAAGGGATCCTGAACTATCACGAGCATGAAAGCAGATAAAGGATGTATTCATTTGGCCCAAATAAAAGGTTGTTATAGCCACGTGATGCAATAAAACCATGTAGCAGTTACAAAAAACACGGCAGCTGACACTGATACACTGCTGAGTGGGAGAAGGCAAGCTGAGAAATAATCTGTTTATCCAAGGTCTACAAAGACAGTACCATGTGTGTGTACGCGTGTATGTGTGTAAATGCACTGAAAAAGTCTGCAAGGATGTGTTCCAAAGTGAGAACCTAAGCAGAGATGAAAAGGAAACAAGAATTGTGAGTTGTGATCAAAAAAGGACATGAGCCTTATTTGAAGTTATTTCCCCCCAAGGTTACTAACATTCAGTTACAATTTACATAATAAATGATTGTTTTTTAAAGAGAAAAATAGAAATAGGATGTTACTAATTCCTTCCTCTATTTGTTCAACTGTTTGAGCACCTACTGTGTGCCAAGAACAAAACAAGATGAAAATAAGCGGATGCCCACGAGGAGCTTATGCTCTAATGGGTGAGGAGGAGGCGGTACCTGCTTGGGACGTGCAATCAGACACGTCACCCGTGTTCTGGTGAAAGAAGGAAGCTGCGCAGAGTGGGGAAATAAAGTGATGTCTGTGTTTCATGGGAGATTCAGCGGCCGATACAGTCACCAGAAAATTCTGCCAAGGCCCACCATTCTTGAAACAAAATGACCTCGAAAATGCTTTGCAAGTGGACAAATCTTTGGTAACTTTAGAGGAATCTCAACTGTCTTTGACTTCAGAATTCACAAAGGAATATGAGAGTACCAGGGACAGTCTGCCGTTCCCCCAAATTTAACCTTCACGGAGGGAGACGGTTTTGCTACTTTTAAAAGGCACCAACTCTTTGGCTGTTTTTATCCGTACATATGGTTTACTCTGCTCGCCTAGAAACGGCCTCTGCCAAAATTGCTGTTTTGATTTGGAATTCCAAAAATAACTCATGAGAAGCCTGCAGTGTGAGAGGAAGACGGTCGTGCACAGCTCCAGGGAGGAAAAGAGAAAAGCATTCGATGCGAATTACCGAGCAGCTGAAACAGAGTGCAAATATCTCCTTGTAGCAACTGCTGTATCATTAGCCATCCTAATGGGATCCTTTCAAAACCAAGGCAGTTCAACGAGGAAGTTTAATTGAAAATAAAATTTCCAGACCAACTATTCTGTCAAAACCACATTGAATGAAGGTAGCTGAGCAGTAACCAGATTACCAGTAAAATGTATTATGTGTTTTGGGAGAGGGGGTGGCAAGGGAGGGGGCCGTTCTCCTGTATTGGGGGGAACCTGGGGGCACTCTAGGGGTCCGAGGCTCCTTTCTTCCAGATTCATGTGTCTTCTAGTCACTTCTTTCTGGGTCAGGGTTACCTCTGGGCCTAGCCCTTCTGTCAAGGGCTTCCCAGGCTCCTAAGAAGTCACGGTTAAAATCTCAGAGATAAAGAGGGGGAGGGAAGAGAAAATGACTCTCTCAGCATCCAAACCTGTTCATTAAGGGCAGACCTGACCCATTCCAGGAGGACCACGTCCCTCTGTGGGCTCGTGGGGGGCCTGCAGTGACTGGAAATGACCTTCACCACCAGGACTCTCGTCTTTGTCCCTTACTAGCTGTGTGACCTCTGCCGAATTGCTAACATTTCTGAGAAGTAGTTTTCTCATCTTAAAAAAAACCCAAAAAGGATGATACTTGCACACTGGATGGTGCGAAAGACCAACTGTGACAATGTACGTTAAACAGCTGGCAGGTGACGGAGCCCGAATCCGTGTGTGAGCGACTCAGCGCCCCGTGGGCGGGGCCCAGTGCCACGCGCAGCAGGAGGCAGGGTGGGAAGGGGCACCAGCTGCTTCCTTGCTGCTCAGAATGGGCCAGTCGTGGACCGGCAGCATGAGCATCGCCTGGGACTCACCCTTAGCACCGAACCTCAGCCCCACACACAGCGACTGATCCAGAATCTGCATTTAACAAGGTCTCCTGGAGGTTTAGCCGTGGCTCCGATTTGAGAAACGATGGCCTCGGCCATCTCTCAGGTGTGTGATTCTGCACCAGGTGACCCAGGTCAAGAGAAAGTGTCCTTAAAGCTGCCCCTGAAAGGGGAGAAGCGGGCTCCCCAGAGGGCCGCCTGCGGTGTGGACCACTTTTGGACTCTTCCTGGACGGCCGTTCCGCCCTCCTGCTTCCTGCCTGCAAGGGGGAAATCAAGGCAGAGCCCGGAGCCTCCTAAAACCAAGGGATTCTCCACTGACTGGGCTGGACCACCTTGGGGTCCCCAGGCCATCACAGGTTCCCCGGAAACAGGCCCTGTGTGCAGAGAGGGCAGTGGTGCAGTCGGTGACAAACAAATGGGAGCGGAGGCCTCAGGAGGATGGGACAGTACAACAGGTCATGGAGCCTCACACGGTACAAACGGAAACACTGTACACACACACACACACACACACACACACACACACACACGAGAGGATTTTCTTATACATGCATAGACCACCTCTAGAACAACAGACAAAACTCTGCTGACACGGACTGCCTCCCAGAAGGAAGATCTGTTGGCCGGGGAAGTGGAAATTGAGGGAGACAAATTACTTTTATTGAACATCTTTCTGGACCTTCTGAATTTTCAGTGGCGTGAATGTATTCCTAGGAAGGAAGGGAGGGAGGAGGGAAGGGAGACAAGAGAGGAGGGAGGGAAGGAAAGAGAGAAGGAAGCAGAGATGGAAAGGGGAGGGAGGGACATTCAAATTGAAAAAATAAAAGACAGTTGAGTCTCTTGTTACACAGCATTAGGTTTAAAACTCCTCCCAGGGAATTCAGGCCATTAAGTCATCTTTTTTACTTAAAGGACCCCGGGTAGCCTGCAACCCTTCCTTCAGGCTGAGCGCTTGGTCCCACACACCCAGCTGGCCTGTGTCTGAAAATGCTCAGAAATGGGGAGAAATTGATGAGAGGACGTCCTGTGAGGCAGAGAACTCCTTTGTTTATTTGCTCCCCCCGCTCCAACAGACTCTACAGATCCCCCAGCTCTAAAAACCCCAGCGCTCCTGACTCCAGCCCATTTGGGCAAGGAAAAAAATCTCTTCCAGAAGATTCTTAAGCCCTGGTTTCCAGAGATTTCCAGGGACTAAAATGGAGGTGGGGGTCAAAACACCTATACTTTGTACGAATGTGTAAGTGGGAACAAAACATAAGGTAACGTGGAAAACCCTAATTCTGGAATCAGCAGCACTGACTGAGCTCAGTTTACAAGGCACTTCCTACATCCTCACTGGGAGGAGCTGTAATAGAAACCCGATTTTAAAGACGAGGAGGCTGGTGCTGAAATCAGGAATTAAATGCGGTCCCCTTGCTGTCCCCTGGGTACACGCTGTCTCTCATGCTCCAGTGTCCAGCCACCTTCAGAAGTGACCCACACATCTACCGGTGCTGGAAACGGTGCGCTACGTCTTTGTGGTTGGTAGCTGGAGGCTATTTCTTTACAAAAGTATCACTCGGTCTTCAGCTGAAAATTTATTCCACTGATACGGAGAATAATGGCCGTGTTCTCTTGAGTCACGGAGCTGCTACTGATGACGCAGAACTGGATGGTAAGAGGCCAGCTTTCGAGTCAGAAACTCTTGGGTCAAGTCGTGTCCCTGTTACTCCTTGCTGTCTGATGTCGGGTAAGTGGATCTCTCTGAGCCTCTGGTTTCTTCATTTTTTAAAACGGCAACAGCCACAACTAGTATTTATCAAGCGTGAACCATGCATATACGTTAAGCCAGTGTTGTTCTAAGCACTTTATCAACTCGTTGTGCACTCGCAACACACCACTGTTAAGCTTGGTGTACAGATGAGAAAGTTGAGGCACAGAAAGGCTAAGTAACTCACCCAAGGTCACACAGCTGATAAATGTCAGCACTGGGTTTCCACAGGTGGTCTGACTGGAGCCTGTGCTTTAACCATCACACAGGAATGCTCTCACCAGGCTGTCAGGGGTAGGTGTTAGCAGATCATATAAATAAGATGCTTACCGGGCTGTGGGGCACCGAGTAGTGCTCAATGAGTTACAGAAGTTAATTGTCAGAAGTTAATTTCTTTGGTTAGGCAGAAATGCACGCACGTGGCTGATAAGGGGGAAGCTGCCGCCTGAAATGCTACTGGTCCTCGACAGGTGTTCTCCACCTGTCCTCAGCTGGCTGTCTGCCTGGAATCGTAGCACAGGCAGGAGTTCTGGCGCTCTGCCCTTGAATCTCCATCTTGACCTCTCCTGGGGGAAGCCTGCACCGAAACCTAAGCTGGGGCAGCCGTGGGGCGGGACCAGGTCTGATGTCCACCTGGCAGGAAGAACGGCGGATTTCGAAATGAGTTGCACAGTTCTCACCCCAAAAGCAAAAGACACGTGCTTCTGAAATTCTCCACAAATGGTTAATTACACAGACTGGGGGTGGGGGGACCCTTGTAAGGAAGAGGTGGTATGCACTCCCCAAATTGGCAAAATTAGAGATCTGGCGTGGAAGACTCCACGGGGGGCGGAGTAACTGTCCTCCTGCAGACTCTCCCAGTTCCGTCTAGGTCCTGGGCAGGCTGCCACATCCACGGAGAGGCAATCCCATCAGAGACTGGCTGAGGAGGGCATCTGGCCCCATCCAGCCAATGAGACGTACGGGGAAGCCGACCGGGGGTTTCGGGGGAAATCCTCTTCCCTCATAGAAGATGGAGAGGTGCAGCATGAAAGACCCCCTTTCCTGCCCGACCTTAACCTGCTGGAAACGCTGCTATGATAAGGTGACGACTGCAGCAGAAACGGGCATCTCAGAGAAGAGCGTCCGGGGCCCTGCTGCGCCCGAGCTCAGATGCATCCTTTCTGACACCTCCGGTGATACCGGGTGCCGGGAGGACGTGGGAAACGGAAACCCTGAGCACCGCCGGTGGAATTACAAACAGGTACAGTCATTTGGAAAAGAATCTGGCAGTACTTGTGAAATGACGAATGAGTGGGGCAATGACTCACCCCCCATCCCTGGATCTGCAGCAGAGCAAATCTCCCACAGTCCACGCGGTGCCGATGGGGGTGGTCACCACGGACCCTGGCTGGGCTCCCGTGATGTCCATTGGCAGAGGATGAAGACAGTAACCAAGCCAGGACTTCTGGCAAGGGGAGGGTCGGTGCAGCCCCTTACAGGAGCTAGGTACACACAGACCAAGACTGGAGCTAAAAAACAGACAGTTTTGAGTAAAAGAAAAACAAACACAGAAGCAGAGGCAGATCTGTAACAGAATTCTGTTTATCAAGATGAAAAACAGATACCCATCAGGACAATAGAGTAGGTACCACGTGGGGCCTACAGCGAACACCCCGGAAGGATGACTGTATGGAGTGAAGGCCAAGAGAACGAGTAAGAACAGAAGAAGAAAGAGAGGGGTCTTGCAGAGACCAGTGCAGAAGATGTGCCCTGAACGGAGGAAGTTTTCACAATAAAATTCAAAAGACAAAAAAACACAACCAGATTTGGAGTCAGATAGCCAAGTAGCAATGTTCCCATGATTATTCCTGGCTCTGGGCCCTTCAGGAAATAACCTAACACAGCCTCAGTTTCCCACTGTGGAAAGCAGATACGCAGAATGGCTTTGCAGAGTTGTCACACAAGCATCCAAGGAGATGGGTGCAGAGTCTGAATTCAGAATGCAGCAGAGCCTTCCTGGATGGCCACTGAGGACTCAGTGTTCCCATCTGTGAAATGGGGATTGTCATATTACCCATCTGACACCTTCATGACGTGGTTTAAATGAGACATGACACGACAAGGACAAAATGCCCAATGATGTAACTGTCGGATACACATGGGAGGAAGGATAGTGTCCTTCATGGGATCCCTGCTTGAACCAGGCCCTGTGCTGACGGTGCATCAGCTCGGCTCGCTGGGTGAGGTACCCAAGGTCGTCACACCTGGCGTGGCGCTCACTCCTTACCCCGGCCTGACTGTGCTGTCCTGACCACACACCCGAGAGAGCAGTGGGCATCTCACGCTGCCCTTATGTGACGCCCGGAGCACATGGACCCTCCAAACCCACATACAGGCAAGGCACACCTCATCCTATTGGGATCACTTTACCCAGCTTCACAGATATTACGTATTCTACAAATGGAAGGCTTGTGGCAATGCTACGTGGGGCAAGTCTCTTGGCACCATTTTTCCAACAGCATTCGCTCACTTCATGTCTCTGTGCCACATTTTGCTAATTCTTGCAACATTTCAAACTTGTTCCGTATTTTTATATTACGGTGATCTGTGATCAGTGATCTTTGATGCTACTTGCCGTTGTTTTGGCTTTGTTTAGCAATAAAGTATTTTTTAATGAAGGCATATACTTTTTTTTAGACATAATACTTCCTACCCGCACACTTAATAGACTACAGTACAAACATAATTTTAATATGCAGTTTTTGGAAACCAAAAAATTCCTGTGACTTGCTTTATCGTAATACCCGAATTATTGTGGTGGTCTGGAACCCAACCCACAGTGTCTCCCAGGTAGGCCTGCATATATTTCTTTTTCTTTTCTTCTGTGGCAATGAATCAGCTTTTAACCAGATGAGGCAGGTTCCCAAAAAGAGGAGAGACGAGAAAACAGAAGAGAAAACTGTCATGCTCCTATTACCCCAAGTAGGCAAAATCTTCATCTCTCCAGTGAGGACCTGACCTCTTTCTCTGTCACTTCTTGTCATCCCGGGAAGGACACACTGCTGTGCGCGACTGTCACATTGCAGGTTGTCACCACTGTCCTGAAGGTGGCCTCCTCTTCTCCACCATGATTCTCTCAGATCCCCGGGAAAGATTCAGAGGTACCATGTGTCCCTGGGCACTATTTTGTTTCTAATTTTGTCCCTAAATATGCCCGGCTCTAAAAAACCCCTGCCTGCACACCACCGCCTTCTCTCCTCCTGGAACATGTCTTTGAAACACATTCTCCAAATAAGGGACATGAGGTCAAAGCGATGCTTTAATAACTCCTGACAAAGAGCTTTCCCAAAAGAACAATCTATGCTGCCACTAGCAACGGCAGTGTGTGCCAGGCTCCCCAAGCATTCTTAGGATAAGTTCCCAAACCTTTTGTTTTAACTTTTAGTTAAACAAAACTAAACTAGGGAGTGGGTCGCCACCGTCACAGTGAGATTCCTTGATTTCCAGGGAACGTGGACTTCTCCCTGAGTACACAGACCCTCTTCTCTTCTTATGAGATCTGTCTGTTCATGAGACTGAAACTTTGTAAAAGTATTTTCTGCATATAAAGAGATGGTTTCACAGAGGCAGTCCTGAAGAGCGCAGTGGGCAGATGGGATCCCCGGAAAGTTGGGGTCGGGGCAGGAGGAGCGGCAGCCTAAGGCTTCCCAGGAAAGAAGGAAACACAGAGGAATAACAATGGGAATGTTTGCAAGAAAAACTGCAATTTAAAAGTCCCGCGTCTGCTGAGATGTGTCTCCACAAAACATAAAACGTCTGCACACATCTGAGGGACGGAGAGGGTAAAAATCAGATGACAGCTGATGGTAGATGATGGCTCTGGGGTTCCAGGTATTCTTTAGAAATTTTTTTAACCTCCCTGGTGTCTCCTGCTCACCCCTGACTCATCTCTCCAGCCCTCAGACTCCTATGCAGATTGGGGCGTCCTCTGAGCACTGCTCTGCCCTCTGTCAGGCTGATTTCCAGCTTCCCTCCCAGCTCAGCTTAAACATCAGTGTCCCTGCGAAGCGTCCCCCTGCCTCCAGGAGCTGGTTGGCTGCCTGTTCTCAGTCCACCCAGACATCCTGTGCTTTTCCGGTCCCAGAGTCTGTAACAGTGATGGCTTGAGCAGGGCTGCTTCAATGGTGACCCTTTGATTCAAAGCTTAGCATTTTGGGGAATGGACAGAAACACTTGGACTGGGCCGGCCATGGAAGGCAAGTCTGGCGTGGGAGATGGGAGACGTAGGAAGGACTGCACAGTGAAGAGAGGGAGAGATCCTCAGATGACTTTGCTCCGGCTTTCCCCTTCTGCTCCCTAGCCCTGCACCACCCATCCAACCAATATGTTAAGACCTTATTTCTCAAGTGCCTGCTATCGCCAAGACACTGTGATGAGGAATTGCAACACCAAGGCCATTCTTTGAGTGTCGAACCTAGGTAGGGAGTCAAGGCTTTGACATGAGGAATGCGAGATAACCGTGGAGGAACGGAGTGAAAGATAACAAAAGAAGACAGGGGAAGATGGATGGCGTGTGGGCACCGTATGGTCCAGGTGCAGGAGAGCAGGTCACTGTGGGCTGCCAAGGGAAGTCCTCTGAGAACCCGGATGTGAAGGCCGGCCATGAGGGAGGGGAGTGTGGAAGGGGCGGGAGCAACCAGGGGGAGATGGCTGGGCTGGGGAGTGGGGACTGCATGCCAGTGGTCGGCAAGGAGCCCCTGGAGCCCGGAAGGGAAAGAAAACCTCTAGGAGTCCTGGGAGGGTGTGTGAGAGACAGAATTTTGAGGACCTGAAAGTCAGGCAGAGGACCCAGCGCAGGGCAAGAGAGGGTGAGACTGCAGAGAGCCAGGCAGTCGATGAGAGCCAGGTCCCCAGGGAGAGGGGTCTGGGGCCAGCCCTCAGGGAGGACTAGAGGAAAAACCCAGTTGGGAACGTCCTCCAGCGCCACAGCAGGGAGGGAGGCACAGGGTCCCGGAGCTTCCACGTCCCTTCTGCCAGCATGGCTGACATCACCAACCCATCGCAGCACACTCTCCCCAGGACCCCAGTTGGGACCTCAAGAATCTGCTGCCACTTGGGGCTGCTGGCAGCCCCCAATAATCCAGGGTGACAGGTCAAATCTCTTTGCCTTGTGGATTCTATCGGTCAGGGGCAGCGATAGTTTGGTGCACTAATGAGCATCCCCAAATATCAGGCGCTTAAAATGGTGAAGCTTTAACGCTCATTCAGGTGACATGTCCATCACAGTCAACCAGAGACGGCCACCCGTGCCAGCACCACCCAGGCCAGGCGGACAGGGCAGCCCCCGCCCGGGGCGCTGCTGGGCACCAGGGCAGGAGAGAGAGGGCTTTTCATGGAAGGGCCAGAAACTGCCTTTCTCTGCTCACTACCACTGGCCAGAACTAGTCACAGTGAGTAAGGCACTGGAATCCTAATCTCCAAAAGGCAAAGAGTCAGGAAAAAAAAAGCATGGCCTAAGGACATCACCTTATTTTAAAATGCTTAAAAACCGTTTACTAAGTGCCAAGCACCTTAAAATACTGCCATTTCCATGGGCCCTTTTAACAACCCCTTTGAGGGAGGAACCCTTAGTCCCAGTTTAGAAATGAGAGATCTGAGGCTCAAAGTGGTTGAGGTGCATGGACCTGGACAGTAAGGCATGGACCTGGCCCCACGGCCCAGGCTCTCCCCTCAACGGCACAGTGACTCCTGACAGCCCCCAGGAGAGCAAGGGAGCCACCCCAGAGGCCTTGAGGCACAGTGGGTACGCACGAGGGTTCCAGAGGCCAGCTGTCTGGGAGAGCGTCCTGGCCCCACGCCTTAGCCCCGTGGTTGTCAGCAAGCTTCTTATCTTCCTGCGCCTCGGTTTCCTCTTCTGCAAACTGGCCTGATACTCATGGTACCACCGACCCCGCTGCAAGACTGTGACAACTGAGGGAGAAACGGCATGTGAAGCACGTGAAGCCGCTTCTAGCCCAGAACCAGTAGCCAGTCACGCTAGATATGACGTTAACCTGAGCACCTTCCTACAAGGACAATGACGCTCAGAGAAGCCACAGGCCGCAAAACCCGGAGATCATCGGCTTTCCGGTTCATCCCTTAGTCTCCCAGGCGAGGACCACTGCCGACGCCACTGCCGGCCTGTGCGTGGGGAGAGGCCATCGAGCACGGGACTAGGTGCCACCCTGCCACGGGCGTGCCCTGCACCTCGCTCCCCTTCTCGTTCCCTTCTTTGTTTTCTTCCTAGCCCTGGCCCTCTCTGAAATGTCTCACGTGTATGTGGATCTGCCATCTCGCTCCAACTAGGATCTGAGTGCCACATCGGCCGTGCTCCGGCGCCGGGGCAGAGCCGGGGGCCCGGCAGCTATCTGCAGGCTGACTGGATGAGTGGCTAAAAGGAAGCTCCCTGAGGGCCATGTCAGCTTTACCCTGGGGCCCCCACTGTGCACGACATGGAGCTACAGAGAAGTATGCCAGCTCTTCAGGCCTCAGCCCAGGGAAGGGAGGCAGCCCGCCCTCCCCAGCTGGGGATTAAGTGGAAGACGGGCTTTGCCACATGCAATGCCTGTTGTTAGCAGTTTCCACCCTGAGACCCTCACTCCCTCCCTGCCCTCCCCTCTGGGCTCAGGACTGGGTGTCAGACTGGCCTGCAGACAAGACCAAAGGGAAGAGAAGCCAGAATGAAAGAGAGATGGTCAAAGAGAGACGAGGGAGGGGCCACGGGGGGGGGGATGTCGTAAGCCCAGGCACTCACACACAGGCACGTGGGCGGTGAACGCGGCTCTGGTCCGGATGCCTCAGGGAGCCTACTGTGTGACCTTGGGGGGTCATTCTCCCTCTAGGCCTCGGTCTCCCTGGTGGGAAAACCTGAGCTTTGCAGAACGCCTCGAAGGGGCCCTCCAGATCAAAAATGCGAGAAACAAGGAATCAGCTCGGGCTACACCTCTGAGAGCAGGGTCCACGGGGGTGGAGATTTTCATGGCTTTCGTAGGACTAGCGTACGCATATCGAATAGATGAAACCCACCCAGGTGCCACTAAAAAAAATAATTCGCACGTAACTGCAAAAGTTGAGCTGCACTTGACAAACTGCTAAAAAGTTAACAGAAGTGCTTTTATCACTATTTCAGTTTTACAGCTTCGTGTTCGTATTTTGAGACTAATATCTTACCTGTTAGTTTTCTAGCTTGTTTGTGGGCTCCTGAAACACTGATTGGTCCCAGGCCCTCTCCTTAGAGTACCCTCCTGGTCAAAAGGACCCATCTGAGGTGTTTGGTTGAAAATGCCGTTTTCCAGGCATCCCCACCGACCCAACCCACCGAGCCACTGAATCAAAAAATCAGGTGGAGGGGCCCAGGAATCTGCATTTTAGCAAGATTCCCAGGTGATCACTTGCAGAATGAAATTTGAAAACCACTGTCACAAAAAGGAGCCGAAAAAAGGAGCTGGGGGAGGCAATTCTGGAGGGAGAAGGACAGTTATAAAGGTGACCGAAGACAAGAAGGAAACAGAGACAATGGCGCAGCGGCTCCGGTTTTGCACGTGTGCACATCGCTTCTGCCCACGTCTGCCCCGCATGTCCCACCAGTGTAAACAGACTTTGCAAAACTCCGGCTCGCCCTCAGCGGAGCCCCTCCCCCAGGCCTGGAAGACGCGGTGCTCACACTCCTGCCGCCCATGCCTGCATCTGTGTCTGCAGTCTGCCACAGCTGGTCCTACCTTTGCTTGGTGACCAATATGAGCTCCAGCAGCGAGCAGTCTGAGCTCACTCACGGGGACGGAGGTCTGTTGTATGTCGAGCCACACGCACAAGTGCTGCTCACATGCCTGTGTGCACGCACGCACACACACACACACACCCCCAACATGATTTCATTATTTGCAGGTGTATGTAAGCGTCTGCAATGATTAGGGGTGTCGCCTAGTCATCAGAAGTCATCTGGACTCGAATGATCAATTGCTAGTTTGCAAGGTACCAGGAAGATACCAGGCTGAAAGGGGGTTGGTGGAGAAGGCGTGAACTGATAAGAGGGACCAAGTACTGTGCTTGGGGTTTCCCATGTGTGGGTCACATCCATTGACCAGGGAGAGAACCATCAGGTTGGCTTCCTCCTTCCCACAGATGAAGATGGACCTGAGGTTTTTGCAGCAACTGAAAAGATGATCCAAATTCTTCTAATGAGGAAACCAAGACACAGAATAGATCTGTGACTGCCCACCATCCTGTAAGACTGAACCGTGATCCAGCTAACCCCAAAGTTCATGTTCAATGCTTTCAGCAGTGCTGCTTAAAATTCATAAGTTATAAGCCTGGTGGGGAGTGAAGGGGTGGGTTTGTTCTAGAGAGATGGGAGCCCAAGGAAACTGATCCCTCCAATCAGTAGAAAACCAAAATAATTCCTTAAACAATTTAATTCACAAGCAATAAGTGGTCTTTGGGAAAAATTAATCACAGATAAGCAATAAGAAAATAAAACAAACACATGTAATCACATCCTCCCCCAAATGATGGTGGTGTTAATACTTCTAAGCTTTTTTTCTCCAAATAGATTATTTTTTCTAGCCTACCAATAAAATGATATAATTTTTGCATCAAAAAAATGTCTAACGCTGATTTTTTTAACATGGGCAATTAGTGATGCCTATCCCATCCTAATCTTCTGTGAATTTATGTCAATCCATATTTCTTTGCAGATTCTAAGAGGGAGAGACAAAATCATTCACTTCTCTTGTTTGTTTCCTGTTGTTTATTTATCAGCCACTAAGGCATTTAGGAAGGATTAAAGCATGTTCTGTCTAAATCCTCTGTACTGCTGGGTGATGCAGCCTTGGAAAACATACCAAAAAAAAAAAAAAAATTCAGGTTGCTCTTCTCTCTATAGATGAAAATGGAGCATAGCTTTTTGTAGCAACTGAGAAAATGATCCCCGTCCTCCAAAAGTATCTTAATACCAAAGGGAAATGCAGCAGGATGGCCTGGGATAAGACCTCCCACTGCCCCCTCCCCCACTGCCCCACTGCAAGACACAGCCCCCACATGCCCCCGCGCCCCGCTTCCAGCCATCCCCTAGTCCCGAGAAGGGAAAATAACCTCCTTTCCTCCCCACTGATGTTAACGAGGCTCCCTATTGAGACGTAGTTAATCACATCAATTAAGAGCCTTTCACACTTGGCCTTGCCTGCCAGGCACAGGCCCTCTGTCCAGGCGAAGGTGGGTAACGCAAGTCATGTCATGAGATGGTTTATGTACTATTTTTCTCCCCTCTCCCGCCCCCCGCTGTACTTTGTATTTTTTTTTTTCATTTGGTCCCAGGCCCTCTCTCTGTGTTTTGTTTTTTTTTTAATCTAGGCATAATTAACACTCAGTGAAATGTCCAGATCTTAAAGGAACAGTTTGATGAGTTCTGACATTTGTCAGAACCATATACCAAACACCCTAAACCACACCCTAAAGACATAAAACAGTTCCCTCACCCAGAGGCGAGCAGTAGGCAGACTTCTAGCACCGCTGATTCATTTCGCGTGCTCTGAAAATCCACATACATGGGATCATGTTCTGTTTCATGACGAGGCACGAATGGTGCTCAAGAATAGGCAGTTAGCAGGCGCTTCAGAAGACAGTCCAGCAACTCCCCAAAAGGTAACACACAGAGTTACCACGTGACCCAGCAATCCCACTCCTAGGTGTGTATACTCAAGAAAGGTGGAAACATACATCCACACACAACCTTGGGCATTCAGAGCACAACTATTCACAATACCACCCCCAAAAAGGAAAAACCCAACGTCCATCAACTGATGAATGAATAAAATGCGGTATACACCCATACAGTGGGACACTGTCCGGGCATGAAGAGGCATGAAGTACAGACAGGAGACAATGTGGATGAACCTTGAAACCATCGTGCCAAGTGAAAGAAGCCAGTCACAAAAGACCACATGCTGTATGGCTCCACTTACATGGAACGGCCAGAAAAGGCGAGTCCATAGCAACAGGGAGTGGACCGCAGGTTGTTCAGGATTGGGGGTGGAAGGGGGATGGGGAAGGGACAGCTAAAGGGGACAAGATTCCTTTTTAAGGTGGTGAAAAAGTTCTAAGACTGATAAATTAATTGCATGGTATGTGAATTCTATCTCCACTAAGTTGTTTAAAGAAAACAAATATTCAGAGTCGACAGAAGTAGAGCCAGTGGTGACGCACGGAAAAGAAAGACAGCAATGAAATTTTAACTTCGGTGGAATTTGAACTGAAGAAGTGTCTGTTGGCTCAGGAGTCCCTCCCTCCCCGCCCCATGCCAGCTGGGGAGCATAACTGCTGTCCAGGAAGGTCACCTTCCCATGAGAAGGTCCTAGGGTTTGCTGCTTTTTCCGAGGATCCCTGTCTAAACTCTTAAAGAGTCCAGGAGCTGTTCATCAGACTCACTCAATCATCCCACAAACATTTACTGAGTCAGCACTAAGGAGAAAGCACCTCACCTCACCCAGTCTTGTACCGTCTCCCTGCTCTCAGGCACCTGCAGTTTTAGGACATACACAGTTCCTCTGCACGTTTGGTCCTGTGTTTGGCAGGTGATGCTAGGAGGCTGGAGAGGGGGAAAGAGCCCATTATGAGAGAAACATCAAGAACTCTGAGGTCTGATGGGCCCAGTTCTAAATCCTGATCCAAACACTCATGAATGCGTGACTTCACCTCCCCCAGACTCAAGTCCCTCACCTGTAAAGACCAGAAACCTGCCCTATGGTGGAACCATTAAGGGCCCCATCTTTGGCAACCAAACCCCCACTTTACCACTTATAAGCTGTGTCTGACTTCAGCCCATTTCTTAACTTGTCGGCTCCTCACTTCCCCACGTCTACAGTGGGGCGGTGACAGCCACAGCCTGCACTATGCAGAGTTAGATGAGCTCAGACATGTAACCCAACAGTCAGCAAACTCTCCCTGTAAAGGGCCACCCAGGAAATATTTTGGGCTTTGTGGGCCATGCCACCTCTGTCCCAGCTACCCACCTCCTCCACCGTCACCCAAAAGCCACCATAAACAATACGTAAAAAGAAACAGCATGCTATCTTCCAATAAAACTTTATTTATGAACAACGAAATTCCATTCCATGCAGTTTCCACGTATCACAAAACATGATTCTTCTTTTGATTTTTTTCTTGACCTTTCAGAAACTTAAACACCATTCTTAACTCCTGGGCTGTACCGGAACAGGTGGCGAGCTGGATTTGGCCCCTGAACCACAGTTTGCCAACCCTTTGTAAAGCACTTAAAACAGTACCTGGTACACGTGAGCACTCACCAGCCACTATCCACACCCTGGGCAACAACGCGGGGCATTTACCTGCGTTAAGCTGTGAGCAGCGCCCTTCCCACACCATATCTCATTTAAACCTCACCATCTCCGTGCCATCTCTGTGTGATAACTCAGCTGGGAAAGTGAAGATTTAGGTGAGTAAAGTGACAGCGTCACAGTGAATCCAGATCTTGCCGATGGGAGTCTTTGCTTCTGACCATTATAAAACACCGAGCCGGCCACCAGGACGTAAGAGGGAATCAGCTCCACTCAGGCTCAGCTCCAAATACCACAAATCATGACTTAATTGATTTGAGACGGGCGTTATGGAAACCAAGGGCTGGAAGGAGGAACAGCAGAGGTGTTGCACAGTCCACGGTGAGGGAGGGCCTCTGAAGAAGGGACGCGTGGGCTGGGAACAGCCTTGAGTCTGGGGCTGTGCCAGGAGAGAGGAGGGTCCTGCCGAGACAGGAGGGTCCTGCCGAGGAGGGCTCACGCGTGGTGGTAGGAGGAGAAACTGTCCAAACTTCCTGAAGGGGAACGTGGCAAATTAAATGACCTAAGCAGCCCCTGTTGCAGCCGTCCCATTTTATGAGAATACATCCTAATAAAGTAGGAAAGTGCAGCAGCAGGGACTTGAGTAGGAGAACATTCACTGAAGCCCTGGTCATGATACTGCAACAGGCGAATGCACAAGCGGCTGCCCCAGGTGCTGAAGGACAGAGCAGCTGGGCGTCCCAACGATCAAACGGCGTCGGAGCAGAGGTGCACCTGCTGGCGTGGGAAGATTATTTATCACGTATTTAGTCAAAGAGCCATTTACAAACTAACGTGTATACGGCCACAGTATTACAAGTGTATACACATGCCTTTGCTTTAGTTCATTTAATCAGTCCCCTGTGAGTCATAACAGAAGCATTTTCAGCTTCTTTTTGTTTGTCTGGATTTGTGGATTTTTCCGGAGGAGATACTTCCGTGCTTTGCAATAAGAAACAAAGGACAGCGGGTGCCCAGGCAGGAGTCCGGTACTTCCAAGTGGTCTGACTGGTAGGAATCGCTATGCGTTAACTTCTCCAGGGCATCCTTGGGAAGAGGCCGTCACGAGTCTGGGTGACGCACTGGAGGATGGAGGTAGCCGAGGTAGAGAGCTCCCGCTTCCCCGGGAAGCTGGTCCCATAAACACGTCAGTGCACACACTGGTCAGAGGTTCTACGGTATCTGCAGAGGGGCCGCCGGCTCATGAAGAACAGTGATCTTTTCCTGCAATTTGAATGCAGCCTCGATTACGCTTCACACACTCGCCCCTAACAGTCAAGTACACAGGAGTCTCGGTTGCTCTGAAGAGTCAAGTGTTTGGACTTAGAGCCAGGCGGATGACTCCACCACGGGAGCCTCCGTCTTCCTCAGCTGCACAGTGGGTGACCTCTCAGGGCAGCCACGAAGACCGGCTCAGGTTTGGACGGCGCTCCACGCGAGCACAGCCCTGCACACATGACAAGGGGTACTTAATGCCAAAAGCCGAACCCCTTTCTACGATGGTTGACAACCTGAAATTTAAATCATGATGGATGCCAAGGTGCGGCAAAGAAAACAGGTTTACCACTGAAAGACTGAACAGGAAAACGCAGTGAGGAGCGTGAGTCCCAGTCACCGGTCCCAGCCAGGCTCCCCATCTGATTCACTTTCCAACTCGGCCAGTGCCCGGGCAGCTCCTGACTTTTGGAATGTGTTTGTAATCCCAAGGACAGTCGGTACATTTGACATTAAAAATTTTTTTTCTCTGCAAAATTTTGTTCACATACATTAAAGAGAAGGACCTACGACCTTGAAAACAAATCTGACATAACTCACCTCTGGGACAGTCAAAAGAAAGGGCTTTCCTGTTAGATGCACAGGGTTGGCTGTGTGGGCACGATGCTGGCTCTGTGCCCTTTTGTGGATTATTTATTATCTCCCCGCTTCAGGACAGTAATAGCTTTCTGCGGGGTACTTATTTGAGCAATGCTTGTATGCAGCCTAGACGCTCAATAAATGGTGATTGTTTCTTCCTTAGCCGGGAGACTCAGGGAACGAACAAAGCAATGAGGTCGCATCAGCCAAAAGACGTACCTCAGGGGAAGTCAGCTCCCTGTGAGAGGGAAGGAGGCCCAGGGTGGTCTGGCCACCCAGGGCTAAGGCTGGCCTCAGCTCAGGCTGGGAAAGGCGAGGCCAGGATAGCGTGTCTTTCTCAGCGATGTGGGAGCTAAATTAGACTGCAAATCCAAATATGAGACCGGCCCTGTGCTCCGTGCCCCTCTGAGATGCTGGCTGTGCGTGAGCAGAATGCAGTAGGTTTTTCTGGGAGGGGAAAGGCAAGCATTTTAAGCGGAAAGTGAAGACGGCACCGCTGGGGGCAGCACCAGGCAGCTGGGAGGCCAGCCGGCGCAGAAGCAGCACAGTGCAGGTTTCCCCCCACATCACCCAGAGCGACTGGCGAACTGTCCTGAGTCTGGGTCTGCTTCTTGGTGTCAGCAGGCGGCCTGGGGCGGGGCCTGTGAATAACCCGTATTTCACCAGGGCCCGCTGCTACTTCTGACACTTCCCAAGGGCGGGCGTGGGGACCACTCCCGCAGTCGAGAAGGCAGGCTTTGGCCTCAGAAGGCCTCAGTTCAAGACCCAGCTGGGCGCCAGCTGTCAGGTCCAACTTTAACATTCTCTGGAAAACACTGGGACTTGGCCCAGGGGAAGGCAGGCTGCAAACATATGCATCAACAGGGAAACAGTCTCACAAGTTACACACTAAGTTAGACACGTATATAGAGAGATATAAAACCACATATATGTGTGTATGTGCAAACATATACGTACAGGCTTTCATATATACATACATGTACACACAGACACACATATATACATACATATGCCTATGTATGCATGCATATCCACACATACGTACATGTGCATGTGGTTTTTTTCAGGTGTTCAGTACTTATTTATTGGAGGGAAAAAAGACTAAACCCCAGACCCCAGCTTAAAGCATCCCCTCACACACATACCCGACTCTGCAGGCTGCAATGGTAGATGTGCACGCACAGATGTCACTTAATCCTCATCCACACTCTACTCTAGTACTAATATCCCATTTTCCTGATGAAGACTGAGGCATGGAGAGAACATGAAACCTGCCTCGGGTCCCACAGCTAGGCAGTGGTCGAGGCAGGGTTTGGAACAAGACAGGCTGGCTCCAGGACTCCTTTCAGCCTCACCCCGTTAGAAGAGATAACCCAAGAGGTTAAACAGAGTCGAGACGGGGAGTCACAAACTTAAACAAGCAACTTGCCCCCCGGGGTAGTCTGTGTCCGCAATGTCTGCCAAGAATCCCTCCCATTTCTGTACCCCCGTGTTGTTTCTCCTGTTGAGAATTGGAGTCAATTTCTCCTGCCTGTGTACACACACACACACGCGCGCGCGCGCGCGCGCGCACACACACAGACTGTAGCTTAGCCAAGCTGACACAGAAAAGTGATGATCATACTGCATCTTCCCCACTCTGGATCAGTCAGCCCTGCAAACCTGAGCCCAACACCCTCAGCCCACAGTCAGGATTTACCGTCATCAATCACAGAATCGGCAAAGTAAGTGACACTTGCAGTCAGCGCCAGTCACATGAAACCATGGGGTGCCTAAAGCACGTGGCAAAAAGCCACTGGGGAATAAGTCTAGAGTACATGGTCAACAGACCATCTCTACTTCGGTCAGCAGGTGACAGTAACAAAGATGGCAGCATGGAGTGCCTGCTTGAATGGAGGGAGGAAGCCACGGTTAGTTCCAGGACCTGGCTGCACCCCCAGCTGGCTGTGTGACCTCAGACCATACTTCACGTCTCTGGCCTCGCTTCCCTGTGTAAGCTTGGGGATGTCCAAAAACCTGTCAAGTTCTTTTCATGATTCTTTTTAGTTTCATCTTAAGTGCTGGTCATTACCATAGCGTTTACTTTTGACTGGGGGTAAAGTCCTGCAAACTCCACTTTGCCACTGTAAGGACACCGGGGGACAGAGCAGGTGTCGCTGACCTCATGTTAACACAGTAAGTCACTGATGGAGCCTCCAAAACCCAGGAACCCCCAAACCTGGGCTCTTCTCCTCCTACTGGTGAACACCACTCTGTTTCCACACGGGACTCTAACTTGCCTGTGTAGGAACTCGCACCTTCCCAGCACCTCTGGTGTATCCCACAGCCACCCGGCTGTTCCTCAACTAACGCAGACTGGTGAGACGTTCACGGTCACTGTGTTTTGTTTCCTCACCCCAACCAAAGCCAGCTGTTTCCTTCAAATTTGTATCAATAGGCCCAGGAAGTTTCTTTTTCCCTGCAATCTATTGTATGCAGGAAGATCAGAGGGACCTGTCGAAGGACGGAACCAGCCGGGCATGTGGAGATACCGGCTGGTGGCTCTGGACTGGCCCATCCCAGCCCTGCTGGTCGTCCGGCCAGTCCCCCGTGCTGGGGGCCTCTGCGGACTGATAGTGAGGAGAAAAGGAGGGTTGTTAAGACAGCTAATCAGTAGCAATGTCATCATCCACAGCCAGCGAGGAAACTGACCTCATCCCCTTCCTATAAACCCACTGCCTTCTGTCCATCCAAGGCCAAGGGGTGAAATATGTCTCCTAGAGGCAACATGTCCAGGAAAAAGAGATTTTTTTGAGGATCCCATGTAGACATCGGATGGGACTGTCTCCCACTCATCTCGCAGACGAGAAAGCTAAGGCTGATAATATACCCATGTGTGTACAAGTGTTTAGTGCATGCAAGGCCATGTTCTACATGCCTGACCTGCAGAATAACGGCCCCACGGAGATGCCTGTGCCCAAATTGCTGAAATCTGTGGCTGTGTTAGGTTACAAGGCAAAGGGGAATTCAGGCTGCAGATGGAAATAAATGGTTAACATGCTGACCTTAAACAGCAAGATTATCCTGCATGGTTTCTGTGGGCCTAATCAGCCAGTGTCCTTAACAATGGAAGAGGGAGCCAGAGAAAGATGTGACTCAGGAAGAAAGACATAGAGAGAGGTCACGTTGCTGGCTCTGAAGACGGAGGGAGGGGCTAAAAGCCAAGGAAAGCAGGCAGCCTTCAGAAGCTGGAAAAGGCAAGGAAGCAGATTCTCTCCTGGAGCCTCCAGAAGGAACCAACCCTGTGTTCCTTGATTTTAGCCCAGTGAGACCCACATTGGATTCTAACCTATGGAACTGTAAGATAACGAATTTGTGTTGTTTTAAGCCACTGAATTTGTGGCCATTTGTTATGGTAGCATTAAAAAAAATAATACTGGGATCAACTCACTTTATTAATTATTTCTATAATAATCCTATGAGGTGTTATATTAGTCTGCGATGGCTATAAGAATGCTGCATAACAAAACACCCCAAACTCAGCAGCATACAGTGATAAGTATTTATTTCTCACTCACATGTCTGTTAGTCAGCTGGCAGTGAGATGATGTAGGGAAGGTTTGTCTGAGCTTGGCTCCAGGATAGGTGTGAATTCTGAATCTGCTCCAAGCCTCTCATCCTCTGTGGATGGAATGCTACCGAAGGTACCAAAGGCACACGATGAACGGCACACAGGAAAGTAAGCCCAGCTGCACTCATAGTTCCATCCTCCGTTCTGCTTACGTTGCTAACATCCACTGGACTGAAGCATGTCACTTGGCTAAGACCCTAATCCAAGGGTGATGGAGTCCAGTCACCCACCTTGAGGCCATGGCAAAGGCAACATGTAATAATTTTATCATGGAGGAGAGAAGACCTGGGACCAGTAGTTTAGTCTACCAGAGATGGGTGCTATCGTCAGCATCCCATTTCACAGATGAGAAAACCAAGGCACAAAGTCATTAAGAAACTCATCCGTGACCACACTGTTGGTAAATGATGGAGTCAGGACCAGAGCCCATTCTGGCTTCGGCATACTGGTTAAGGACTTCACTTACTGACGGGTGAAGCTCAGTGTCTATGACTCCAAATGCCACTGTCTTTAGGGCACATGGGGCTGTCACCCAGGCGCTGCAGAGACCCCGAGAAGGGGGAAACAGACACTGGGAGACGGAGGTTCCTAATGACAAAGCAGCTCTTCGCTGCAGTGTCCAGAGATTCAGGATGCTCCTGGGGTCCTTCAATCTCCTGGCCTGGGCAGGGGATCGCCAGACCCCCGACACTTGGCCCTGTAACTGGAAGTGAGTGAAAACTCCAACTTCAGGTAATGGCACAGGGAGAGGAGAAGTGAGGAGGGAGGATGCCTGAAGTCCAGCCCCTCCACGTCCTGTCACACCTAAGCCCAGCCCTTCTCCTTGTCACCCTGGCCAAGGTCTCCTCCCTTCCAGCTGAAAAGGGGGTGTCACATGCTCTCACCCAAAACAAGAAGCCCTCTAAGAGAGCAAGGCAGGTGACACTTTTTGAGCACATGCTACCCGCTCGCTCTCAGATTTTCCTTTCCTATCACACAGGTGACCAGCACTGCTTCCATTCTGAGCTAAGAACACCAAGGCTCACTGAAGTTAAGGGATCCACCGACAGTCACCCAGTTAGTGAATGGGGGACCCCATGTGGCGACCTGGGTCCCCTCCTCTTTACTCTGCTGCCAGCCCTGAACCCAGTGCAGAAACTGCAGAGGGGGACTTTCCTGAGAGATGGGACAGTGGCCCTCTGACTCACGCACCGCCTATTCGCTGAGTGCCCCCAGGGAAGCACCAGGTGGTCCAGCAGAGGGGTCAGAAATGACTGCACTTTGCGTCCTGGTTTTACATCTACTAGATGGGAGAGCTGGGCCACATTACTTAACCTTTCTGTGCCTCGGTTTCCCCACCTGTAAAATGAAGGCAACAACAGTATCTACACCTCAAGAGGGTCTCCTGAGGATGACGGGGCTTGGCAAAAACGAAGCACTACAACGCTGCCTGGCACACGGGCGGTGCGTTAGAAGCACCGGCTTCTACTGTCACCACTGCCGTAGACAAAATCCTGGCCCTTGCAGGATCCCAGCCTGGTGGAGGAAGACAGACGCGAAATAAACCCAAGGAAACTTGTCACTACAGACTGCCACGAAGGGGGAGAGAGGGAAGGAAGCGTGGCCAGAGGGAAGGAAGCGGAGAGGGCTCGCTGGCGGGAAGGGCTCCAGGGAGAGGGAGGAACCACTTCTCCTTCCCTTTCTGATGAGAGCAAGATTATTACTTGAGAGCAGGGCAGGACTTCCCAAAAATTCAAGAGGGGAAGAGCCCTGAGCATGTGTCCTCAGCAGAGGCTGCCGCACCCGAATCATGTGGTCACTCCGACCTCCTCCATCCACACTGGAGCTTCGTCTGCAGGGAGCTCTGGCCTCTGGCCGCGGGACCCACCACTGCCCCTTCCTCCGGAATCTCAGGGTGAAAGACAGACATGGAAGTCAATGAAATGCAAAGGCAAGGGGTGAGAGACGGCAAGAAAAGTGGAGTCACCCCCATACTACAGTTGAAGAAACCAAGGCACAGAGAGGTGAACAACCCGCCCGATGCACAGCAAGTGCGTCCCGGAATCAGGATTCAAACTCAGGCCCCTCTGTGTGGACCTTGCCTGTATCACGCAGGGACCCAACAGGGAGGAGGAAGTAGAAGAATAAATATCCTGACCTTACTCCCTTCCCGCTCTCCCACCTGCCAGTGTCTCCCAAGCAGAAGCCCGAGAGCCCTGGAGCCCCGCGGGCACCCATCCTGTTGCGTCCACACAGATCAGCCTCCGGAGGGGTGCAAGGAGGTTACCCAGCACCTCATCGCTCCCACAGCCACGACTCTGGTGGGTACCTGGGCCTCAGCTGCCACCACTCCACAAAGCCCCAGGGCAGGTGTTCCAGGCCCTGGGTCTGCAGCAGGAGGCCACCTGCCTGTCTGCACGAGGGCAAGACACTGCGCATGCAAGGGCCCCGCCTCACCAAGCTGGTCCAGCGGCATCACTCTCTCTCCTTCCTTCCTCATCCGCTCTCAGGGCCCTGCCCTGCTTCTATCACATGCAAACATCTCAAAAGGGCCTACTTCTCTCGAGGCAGGCTCTTGGGAGTGGCTGTCTTAAGAGAGGAGGGCCTGGGGATGCCCCAGCCGCCCAAGCTGCCCACTCCTGGGCCCTGGCCCACCCCTCCGGCCCTCCCTGCCAGCCCCACACATGACTGCCAGTAAAAAGAAAGGGCTCCTATCTCTGAGTCCACAGGGCCTCTGATAAGAAATGTCATCCCTTGCTGGGTAACATTACCCAGCCGGATAAGAATCTCTATCAGGCTCAAACATATGGCTGGCTGCAGAGCACAGAGCCTGGCAGAGCAGCATCATTTATTTGCCTAAGCTGAAAGCCCTGGGTGGCCAAGAGAGAGAGTGCACTGAATAAAAGCGTAGGAGGCAGACTGTAACCGATCCGACCTGGAGTTGGGCATTTTCCCCGGGAAGCAAGAGGCATCTGAGGACAAGAGCAGCCCCTCTCCTCTCCCTGCAGATCAGCTCCGTCACCTCCCTCCTTCTCAGGGGGCGCTTCCACCTGCGTGATCGCATTTAATCCTCACGACAACCTCAAGAGAAGCATTTTTAGCCTCCTTTCACAGATCAGGAAATTGAGATTCAGCATGGTCAAGTAACATGGCCAAGGTCACACAGGCGGCCAGGCCACAGCGTGCAATCAAACCCATCAGGCCTGACTCACCAGTGGCTGTCAGATCAGGAGTCCCGTCCCAGCTGCTGGGTCGATTGGCTCGTACAATTGAGTCAATCAGTGAAGTCAGATCTGCCCAGATGACAGTGTCAGCTGCATGTGACCATCTCAGAGGTCCACGTCAAGCCTCTCCCCCATCTCCCTGGGTCTCTGGCCTGGGGAATAAAGAAGAAGCCTTGCAGAGCATAGGAACTCAAGGGAGCGGAGGGAAGGCCAGGGACAGTACCCAGGAGAGGGACACGGGACGTCTGGCCTTTCATTCCAGCCCAGGAGTTTGAGGAGTAGGAGGCAGAAGGAAATTGTAGACAGAAAACACCTCACTTTGTTGATCATTCTTGCATTCACAGATACTAATGGGAAGCGTATTGTGTGCATGGATCTGGGCGTGGCCAGGCGACATCCTTGCAAACGGACAGATCCTGCCTTCACAGAGGGGTCTGTCTTCTGGGACTTGCAGGTCGGGAGAGGCAGAAACCACAGAGCGTGTTAAGCGTGGACGCTGGAAGTACCGGGAGCTGATGTGGGAGCGGCAGCTGTGCATTAGTGAAGCCGTTAGCACTCCACACGCTGTTCTAAGCCCTAATAGTCTCCTTCATTTTTCAAAAATCAACATTGTTAAGGCCGACGGTGGTTAATATAACTTGGAGAGTCTTCCATTTCACTTCATAAGGCCACCCATTCCTTTTAGCAGCTGTACTGTATTCCAGTCTATGCAGGCACCAGATTTAATCAACCAATCCCCACCCGAGGAGCTTGTAAATTGTGTCTCACTGCGGGAGATGAATAGCTGAAGGCCAGAGGATTTTTAGGGCAGTGAAAATACGCCATGTGACACTACAATGGTGGGTAGGTGTCATTACGTATTTGTCAGGGAATGCAGATCTGTCAGTTGCAACAAACATACCATTTTAGTGCATATACGGGGACAGCAGATACATGGGAACTCCCTGTACTTTCCAGTTAATTTTTCTGTGAACCTAAAACTGCTCTAAAAATAAAGTCTATTTAATAATATTAATAACCATAATAAAATTAATTGATCAGGCAAGGTGAGTTTAGCTCAGAAATCTCAATTCCATTCTGTTTCCTATTAACTAAATTTTTCCCTAAGTATGGGTCACACTCTTCTGTTTCTTTCATACCAAGTAGTCTGCTTAAAAACTAGGCACTGAAGGCAGAGGTAGGAGAGTATGAGGTACAAACTATCATGTGTATAAAAAAATAATAATCTATAAGGCTATATTGTACAGCACAGGGAATTGAGCCAATATTTTATAATAACTGTAAATGGAGTATGACCCATAAAAATTCTGAATTACTGTGTTGTACAAATGAAACTAATGTTACAAATCAACTACATCAACTATACCTCAATTTTTAAAATAAAAATTAAAAAATTGAAACCAGTCATTGTATGTCAATAAACAGAGAAATCAATCAATCAGCCAAAATCAATTGATTTCAATTGATTGAAATCAATCAATCAGCCGTTTTTCATCTCAACGTTGAGATGAAGACGCTAGTCGCATCATCCCCACCTGTGCATGTATTTCTGCAGGATAAATGCTAAGAATTCAGCCAGCATCTTTTAAGCTCGACTTTTCCTGTCTTCTTCACTGCGGGCAGGAGCACAGCCTCACGCTGCGCGCCGGGGGCCCACCCTCTTCAGAGCCGGGTGGGGCTCTCCTGAAAGAACCTTCCTGCCCCTCGGCGAGGCTCTGCTGTCCTTCCCACAGAAGCACACGAGCAAACTGATGTACTTCCCTCTGGTCACCAAGAAACCATTCCTCCTGCCTCGGTCTCGCCTGGCCAATGGCGGCTGAGCTCCGAAATCAAGCTAAACCCTAAACAAGACACCACTCTCTCCTCACCCCGGCTGTCCCCAGAACAAGTCGGCTTCCTTTTTTTTTTTTTTTCCTGGGCCCTGAGAGCTTCAAGAATGCAGACAGCCCAAGGCCGGAGAGAGACAAATCTCCACAGGAGCTCAGGACTCCTCTTAAACCACAGCCCAGCCTCAGAAAACACAGTGAATGTCAATTATGCAAAGTGGGGCCCGGGGCACCCTACAGGAAAGCATCTGTTACAAACAGAAAAATCCCCTGAGCAACAGAAGATAGCCAAGTTTGTCTTCATGGCTGAGAGAAAGTGGACTTAAGGTAAAGAAGGTCATCCCACCTGGATGGAGGGACCAAGAGCTTTGGCAACAGAGGAAGGCACCACTGACTCCTCCCGCATAAATGGAAGAGGATACTTGAGCTAGGTATTGAAGAGTAGAAGTTCACCAGGCAGAGAAAGCTGGGGAAACCTTCCAACCGTACTAACAGCACGGGTAACACGGGTGGCGAAAGAACGGTCTGCTGGCGGCCGGGCTGCAAGGGGCATTGCTCACCGGCTGTACTCAGAGTCGGCCCTTCCCCTGCGGATGCCCTGAGGTTCTTGAGCAGCAGAGTGACAGATCAGATCATCACTGTGAAGGACCAGCTGGTGAGAGCAAATTCTCAGCTGTGTGGGAATCCGTACACCATCCTGCAAAGCAACAGGTGTAACGGTTAAAACAGTGGCCTCCAGAGCCAGCTCTCTGTCTTCGAATCCCGGCTCTGCCTCTACCAGCTTGAGCAAGTTGCTTATCCACTCTGTGAACAGTCTTCTCATCTGTGAAGGGAATATAACGTCAGCCTCTCAGTGCTAGAATGTGGACAGTGAATTAGATGAGTTAATACACACGACGTGCTTCTTCGCGCAGGGCTGGCGCATGACAGGGGCACAAGGCACGACAGCTTTGGGACTGCGCATCTCCCTTGTCCCCACAGCGTCCTCTTTCAGCACTGCCAGTTCTTCTGAAACATGAGTGGCCGGAATCTGAGCAAAGGTGAGCCAGGTTACGTCAAGGTTTGCTTTAGGAGGGCCGGAACTCTAGTCTGAAATAGAGTTTGGAAATTGCTAATCTTGTTAGCTTCCCAACGTCCCTGTAACAGGGGTGACCCGGGACAGTGGTTCTCCAAGCAGCTGCACAATAAAATCGCTGGGGACGGGGGCAGGGGGTGTTATAACCCCAGTGCCCGGACTCTGCTGCTGACTGACTGAGTCAGAATCTTAGTGGGTTGGGTCCTGCAGCAAGATTTTTAAATTCCTGCAGTGATTCCAATATTAAACCCTGTTTGTGAACAATGGATCTATGAGTCAAATTCAGCAGGAAAGGGAAAACCAGCAGAAGGGAAAGTGCCACCACCCAGAGCTGTGTCACCTCCAGGTTTCTGTTTCCTCCCCCGCAGGGTGGGTGCGAGGATGCCTGGACCCTGGACACATCACAGAGCAGCCGGGAGGCCACACTGAGCTAACAGAATTGAGAATGTCTGAGCCATTAACATGGTGACACACCGCTCAAAGCTCTCCTGGACCAGAGACAGGCACAGCACACCAACGCAACCAGCAAGGGGACTCGTGGCCAAAGCACTGGTTATGTGTGGACAGAGTGGAGAGCCAGCAGTGGTCCTGGGTTCTCCCTCTCTCATCAGCTCTGTTACTGGCAGTCCTGCCTTTTTAAGCCTCAGTTTCTTCGGCGGCTGATTAGGGATAAGTCCTGACTCACCCATCAGACAAGGGGATGGTAGGAAACAGGAAGCAGGAAGACGCAGGTGGAGCTCTGAGGAGTCAGGCTAATACAGAGCATTGTGACTGAGCATGTCCTAGGTCCACAGTGGAAAGTGAAGTTCCAGGGAGAGAAACATGCCCTTCAACAACTGTTGTGACTGAGGGGCAGTGGTGGAGGTGAGGGCCAGGGCTGCCACGTGAAAGCTGTCTTCAGGGCAGGCTGGAAGGGAGCCTGTGGGGTCCGAGTGGGGTCGGTGATAGGACAGCAGGGCAGGGTGTGGCCGAGGGCTGCCCCGCGGAGACGTTGAGATAGGCAGCGCTATCTGGGAACAATGGAGCAACTGCGCCGTGGTCCTGGCCTGAATCCGACAGGAGGGGATAAAATTCCAGGAAACACAGCCCCCAACATCTGGCTGGAGTTGCCTCCACCAACCATGGGCCCACTGAATCGTTCCCTCATCCATTCATTCGTGTGCCCTGCAACGGTGCACATCAACCACGTACCAAGAATTGTGTCAGGAGGTGGGGATGCCGAGATGAATAAGGCTCCATCTGCACCAGGAGGGACAAAGTTAAATAAGGCAAAGAAAGAAGTAACATTTACGTACAACACTATGTGCTAAGATACAATAATAGTAATAATAATAATAAATAGCCACTACTCATTGATGGCTGTGCCCTAGACAGCATGCTTGGCATTGCATATTTAATATCTCAAGTCCTCAGTGTCCTTGCCAAGGAAATCTGTGCTCCATTTTACAGATATGGAAACTGAGGCTCAGAGAGGCTGATTACTCGACACAGATCACACAGCAACTTAGAGGCTGGGCTCATCTCTGAACTCAGGGCAGTGTTGCTCCAACACTCGGGCTCTTTCCCCACAGCTCACTGCCGTCATCCAGAGAGTCATGAGATAACAGATGAAGTAACCTCCCCCATGTACCTCTGACAAGCACTGTCCCCTGCTTTGGAGAAAACAGTTTAAAAACCATAACAAGCAAACAAGAAAAAAAAAAAAAGAGGCTTGGCACCCAGCCCGTGCTGATTGCTCAATACACGCTGACGATTCAGAGTCCAACTCTGGTAGCACCCGAGCAGGGGGCAGGGATGCGCGGTATTTGTGGACCCAAATCCCGGCTTCAGTATTTCCACCTTCCCAAACCTCAGTTTCCTCACTGGAAAAAATGGAAACAATAAAATCTACCAGAGGACACCTAGGACGACGTCCAGAAAACGGAGACAATTTCCTGTCCTTTCAGATCCCTGCAACCCCCTCCTCCCTCCCTGGGAGAGACACCGAAGGTTCCACCGAGTCTAGAAACAGGCACCGGGCCAGGAACGCGATGCCCTCCACGGAACACCAGCTCCCTGCCTCGGGCTGGGCGGCCCCCCAGGAAGGGGCACCACACCTGCCCGCCAGCCTGGCCGCCACCCGCTCAAGCCTCTCAGGACTGCGCCTTCCCCTGAGAGCAGGCACGTGCTGGTGACCGAGTGCTGCTCAGAAAAGTGGGGGCACAGCTGAGGAGGGGGGGTCCTGGGATCACGCGGCAGGCACTCTGCTTAGATTTCCTGTGTCTTGTTTTACCGGCAGGGAGATGTGAATGGTTCAAATTAGAACTGAAACCATTAGATTTATACGATTTCAGGGTCATCAATTGCTGGTAGCTGGGTGATCTTGACCAAGTCACTTTACCTCTCTGGGCCTAGCCTGGGTCTGGAGGTCGTCTCTAAAATAGAGACTCATCCTTTCAACCCATAATTACTTGGCATCTACCCATGTTCCAGGGATAACAGCATTAAATACAGGGAACAGGTATCTTGGCATCTGTGGGGTTCCAGAGCGGGTGGGAGTCGCAGACAGTCAACAAACAGACAAATTAACAAGTAACAGTGGGTTAGATGGTGATTCGTGTTATAGGAATCAGTTAAGAACAGAAGAGGGAGATGGGGAAGGGGTACTGTTTATACAGAGTGACCAGGAAAGGCCTCTCAGGTAAGGAGACATCCGAGCTGTGTGTGTGTGTGTGTGTGCACGTGTGCGCATGTGTGTGATAGTTATTGAGCACTTACTATGCTCCAGGTAGCCATTCCCTGGTTAGGTTAGGTGTTTCCACGTGGAATAACTCACGGCGCCCTCTCCGACATCCCCAGAAGGAAGACAGAGATATTTTCCCCATTTGACACAGGACAAAACTGACACATTGTTTAAACAACTTGTCCAGGTGACCGAGGCAACCAAGAGCAGATTAGGTCGTGGGACTCTGAGGCATAAGCTCTAAACTGTGCACGCTCATTCTGCCATTCCAAGAAGCCTGTTTGCTAGAGAGTGATGTTCTGTGGACTGTTAATGTGATGACTGTCAAGATACTCGCAAGAAAAGCAGCGAAAAGTGCAGAGGATGAAAGGAGAGGGGAGCTCGGGTCGCGCTCCCAGCACAAAATACCCATTTTAAACCCATTTGGAAAATCCAGGAACTGTGACTGTAGGCGCTCGCCCCTCTCTGTATCTGTCTCTGATCCACACACCACCTGCACTCCCTTTTCATTCATCTTGACTCAATTTCCTCCATGGAGGAAGACCTGAGGTTCTGTATCCCTTTTAGGCTGACTTCTGATTCGCACCTTTGTTCCAGGCTCTGCTGGCTCCCACAGCAAAGAAAAAAGCTCCCCACCCAGGCCCACGAGAGCACCTCGCCCCTTCTCCTGGCCATCATTCCAGAGCCGACCTTGGGGTTTTTCTGCTTAAGCCACAGCCTCTAGTGATGGGAAAAAGGGGAGGGTGGGCAGCAATGATGGTCCTACAAGGTCCCAGGAAGCAGACACAGTTATGGTCCAAAGGCTGACTCCTCCTTGGGAAGACTGGTACCTGCCTCAAGTGATTCTCAGACTCCACAAAGCCAAAGAGAGCTCCCCTGAAAAGACTGTTGAAGAACCTGCTTCTAAGAAATCTCCATAATGGGCTTTTTCTGAAGTTTTCCGTTGAATTGGAGCTCTTGAAGGCAAGATCTCAGGATTTTCCCCCATACACCTGGCATCTGTAGGGAGGGCGATGAGTGGATCCAGAGATGGAAAGGTGCTAGGGAAGGAGAAAAGGAAGAAGGGAGAGAGAGAAGGAGTGCAGTGGAGGGTATGAAAACTCTATGGCATGACATCAGGGGAAGTAGAAATAAAGAAGGAAAATGGATAAAAACAAAATGTCCATTAATATGGAATAGGAGCATTATTTACAATAGCCAAGACATGGAAACAGCCTAAATGTCCATCAAAAGATGACTGGATAAAGATGTGGTATATTTATACAATGGAATACTACTCAGCCATAAAAACCGACAACATAATGCCATTTGCAGCAACATGGATGTTCCTGGAGAATGTCATTCTAAGTCAAGTAAGCCAGAAAGAGAAAGAAAAATATCATATGAGATCGCTCATATGTGGAATCTAAAAAAAAAACCAACCAAACAAAACATAAATACAAAACAGAAACAGACTCCTAGACATAGAATACAAACTTGTGGCTGCCAAGGGGGCGGGGGATGTGAAGGGGTAGACTGGGATTTCAAAATGTAGAATAGATAAACAACATTATACTGTATAGCACAGGGAAATATATACAAGATCTTATGGTAGATCACAGAGAAAAAAATGTGACAATGAATATATATATGTTCATGTATAACTGAAAAATTGTGCTCTACACTGGAATTTGACACAACATTGTAAAATGATTATAAATCAATAAAAAATGTTAAAAAAATATGGAATAGTTAGGGGGGAAAAAACCATGGAATACTATGTAGCAGTTAAAAAGGAGCCACAGAGAAAGACAAATATCATGTGATATCACTTATTTGTGGAATCTAAAAAAATAAATGATACAGATGAACTTATTCACAAAACAGAAAGAGACTCACAGACACAGAAACTTATGGTTACCAAACTTATGATTAGGGGAAAGGTTGGGGAGGGATAAATTGGGGGTTTGGGATTAGCAGATGCAAACTACTATATACAAAATAGATAAACAACAAGGTCTTACTGTATGGCACAGGGAAACTACATTCAATATCTTGTAATAATGTATAATGAAAAAGAACATATGTATGTATAACTGAATCACTATGCTGTACACCAGAAATGAACAGAACATTGTAAAACAACTAAACTTCAATTTAAAAAAAAGAGTGAGGTATGCACATATACACGCGGAAGAGCTATAAGAAATATTGTTGAGTGAGAAATGAATACACTGAAATATCTACTTCATGAAAATGCTCAAATATTTGATTCGCTCCAGCTCCAAATGCCATAGAATCCATGGAAGCAGAGACAAGGCTGGTGGCTGGATCTGGGGATAAATCCCAAGGAGGTCAGCAGACCGAGTCCACTGCCTCAGGCGGATGTTTCTACCCACGAGGAAAGGAAGGCCATGGCTCCTTCTAGGTCTCTAGGCAACAGCGATCTCGTGACCTGGCTTCCAGTCTGGCTTTGCTCCCCTAGTTCCTTGAAAATACTCGTACTGGTTTCAAGCCAAAAAGACTCAAATGGGCATCCCTGAGCCCCTGGCCCCCAGCCCGTGATAACCCACGAAGAACGGCGCATTCGTGTGGAGCTGCCAACTGAACGCCCGTGGGCCCTTTCTGGCTACAGGTTTCACCCACAGCGTGTTTAAAATATTTCTGACCTCACTGCCTACATTCAAAATTCAGAAAATGTCATTACAAAGTTCAAACACTTATTTGGCAGCCCTGGTCCCACACAGCACAACAGCTGGTGGGATGCTGCGGGCAGTGGGGGGAGCCTTCATTCAGGGCGTGTAACCCCTCTGCTGGCTGTAGTCCCACCCCTCTGAGACGATGAAGCCCAGACTCAACACCTGCTCAGAGAGGTGAGAAAACTGGCCCAAGGTCACACAGCAAGCCAGAGGCCGGATGGAATCAGGACTCGGGATTCCTCACACAAAGGCCTGTGTCCCTTCCACCTGCCACGCTGCACTCCTCATTTAGAACCAGTCATGGTCTCGGAAAATGGATGATCTCTGTCATTCCAAGTGAAGTAAGCCAGAAAGAGACAGAAAAATACCATATGATATCAGTCACATGTGGAATCTACAAAAAAAAAAAAAAAAGGACTCTACGAACTCATCCACAGAACAGAAACAGACTCGCAGACATAGTAAACAATCTTACGGTTACCGGGGGAAAGGGAGTGGGAAGGGATAAATTTGGGAGTTTGAGATTTGCAAATGTTAGCTACTATACATAAAAATAGATTTTTAAAAACCACAAGTTTCTTTTGTATAGCACAGGGAACTATATTCAATATCTTATAATAACCTTTAATGAAAAAGAATATGAAAATGAATATACGTATGTGTATGCATGACTGGGACAGTGTGCTGTACACCAGCAACTGACACATTGTAACTGACTATGTCAATTAGAAATTAATTAATTAATTAATTAATTAATTAAAAAAGAAAGTAGATGATCTATCTGACATTTGGCAAGAATGAGGAATGAGACTCCTGGGGTCATAGTTCAGAGCAAACTCCAACTCAGGCACAAGTGACAGCGCATGGGACACAGGGGCCCAAACACGTGGCACCATATTTAGCTCCAGCCTGGTCATCCGGAGGACTCTTGCTCAATGTTATTCTTTGCTTCATGGTTTCCACATCCAGAGGAACAATACTTCCCTAAAAATCAATTGTCCCCAGCAACCCACCTACACAGTTCTTGGAAAATATGGGTTAAACATTCTGCCACACACACACACACACATACACACACAAAACAAGGAACAAAATGGTGCCGGACATTCATCACCACAATCCTGCCCTTTTTATTATTCATCCCGAAAGTTTTCAAGTCACCAAGTTCAAATGACCCTGTTCCTTGGGATTGCAGAACTATTTTTATGAACACATGCCGGAAAGGAGGTTCCCCTGGCTTTAATAAATGGGTTCCTGGGTGTCGAGGGATGCTAAATGACTTCAAGAGGCTGGAGGTTAGGGAAACTAAAGTGATCTGGAAGGAAGATGCTGGAATCATCAGTTTCTGACACAGGAGAAGGAACGGCCAGTGCCATTCTGCTGCCCAGAACTCCGGAGGAGCTGGGACACGGGAATTGCAAAACATCAGCTTAAATATAGAGGTGACCCCGCCAGGATCATTTCCCAAGCTTCCAGAAAAAATAAGGAGACAGATGGCTCTGGTTTTAAGAAGAGATCACGTCCAGTAATGGGGGATGCCCAGCACACAGTAAGTGCTCAGTGAACACGACACACACAGACGGTGTCCGCATCTCTTGACTTGGGTTGGAGGGCCTGATGGACCGACCGCTCCCCCCTGCCCACACCTGCCCTCCTCATACTCTCAAGGCAGAGAGCGATGACAGACGGATTATTTCAAGGGATTGGCTCACACAGAGATGGACGCTGGTAAGTGCAAACTCTGCAGGGTCAGCCAGCAGGATGGAGACCCCAGAAAGAACAGATATCACAGCTCAAGTCTGAAGGCAGAATTCCACTTCCTCGGGGCCTTCAGTCTTTTCCTCTCGTGGCCATCAACTGATTGGATGAGGCCCGCACATCATGGAAGGTAATCCGCTCCCCTCAGAGCCTACTGATGTAAATGCCAACCTCATCCAAAAAACAACACCTTCACAGTGATGTCTAAACTGGCGTCCGACTAACCACCTGGTCTGGGTACCTAGCCAAGCCGACCTGTGAAATTAACCCTCACCCCACAGATTCATGTACCCAGCGGCTTCCTGAATGTCTCCACTTGTACGTGTAACAATGTCTGACTGAACATCACGAACCCACCACTACCCACCAACCCAACTGCCTGGCTCCCCTCGCTGATGCCCCGTATGAATAAATGGAAACTTCATTCTCCAGGTGATCCGGGCAAAGCCTCAGGATCACCCTTTATCTGACACCCCAGATCCAATCCACCAGCAAATTCTACCTTCAGGATATATTCATACCTGGTGACTTCTCGCAGTCTCCTCTGCAGCCACGCGTCCATCCAGGCCGCCATCATCCCCTCCCTGCATCTCTGCAGCGGCCTCCTGACTGGTCCGTCTGCTTCCACCTTCGCCACTTTCAGTCCGTTTCCAGCCAGCAAGCTAGAACGATCCAGGTAAAACACACGTCAGATCTGCCTAGAAGCTTCCCGTGGCCCCATTCCCAGCAGAGAAAGAAACGACATCCCCACCGGGACGCCCTCCGAACCATTTCACCTCCTTCCTGCTCTTTGCTGTTGGACCACATTTCTCCCCGGGGGTGTCCACCCATCTCTCAGTGCCCAGATGGAGCATTTCCTGAAGCTCAGCCAGTGCCCCCCAGGATTTTCTAAGCCAAGGAATGACCAGGAAGACATGAGAGCATTCACCTGAGGCGGAAGGGTATTAACTAAAAGCAGGGAGGGTGCGGGCTGGGGTGTGGGTCTATAAAAGAATCCCCAAGGCAGCTGGTGTGGATTATTCTCTGAATTGTGCTGTGAAAGGAGAAGAGTTGGTGGTGGCCAGGTAAGGACAGGTGAGGCAGGGAGGAGAGGCAAGAACTTGTGCAGGTGCGCGGCATCTTCTAAGAGCACGCAGCCAAGCGACTACCATTTCATAGCCCTGCGGCTGGGAGAGTCCAGAGAACAAAGGCAGAAAGAAGATGTGGTATCTGACCACGGCCAAGAGGAAGAAAGCCTCCCAGCGGCTCAGAGGAGGGGCAAACACACAGTGCCAAGCGGACAGCGTGTTTGAGTAAATGCACAACAGGAATGCTGTGGAATTAAAGGTGGAGGGTGTGCTGTCCAGACCATGAAAAAATAAGTCCCATCTGTGCAAGCCAAGCAGTGGTCCTCGGGTGAATCGTGCTGGGGGCCAGGAAGAGCTAGAGGAATTGGTTTTGCTTTGGGCTCTGTTATGGATGGAACTGCGTCCCCCAAAAAGTGATCTTATGTCATCTTATGTGATCTTATTTTGAGAAACGGTCTTTGTAGATGTAATCAAGTGAAGATGAGGCCCTGCTGGATTACGATGGGTCCTAAATCCAATGACTTAGGGTCCTTATAAGGAGAGAGAGATGCAGAGACTCACAGACACACACAGAGAAGAAGTCCATGTGAGGCTGGAGTGAGGACCCTAAGAGTTGCTGGTGGCACCGGAAACTAGGACGGGACAAGGGAGGGTCCGCACCCTACAGGTTTCAGGAAGCAGAATCCTGCCAACACCTTGATTTTGGACACTGGCCTCCAGAATTGTGAGAGAAGACAATTCTGTTAAGTAAGCCACCCAGTGTGTGGTACTTGGTGGTGGCAGCCCTGGGAAGCTCATCTGGGCTCAAGCATGTTGGCAGGATCCTTTGGAAGAAAGGAGGGGAAGAGTCAGCCAGGATCCCTGGACTAAAAGCTCTTCTTATAAAGTCACGAGGCTGCCCTTCATCCACTGGCCGAACCGGCCCTTATCCTCCATCACCACCCTAAGCACAAGGTGTCCAGACTCTAGTGCCACCTAAAAGTCCAGAGTCCAGGTGGGGTCAGCAGCCACCGAGGGCTGATGAATACACAACCCGTCTGCAGTAGGCACTCAGGAAATACTGTCGGGTGACTGATGGACCCACCAATTAGTAAGATGGAAGCACTTTGAGTTAATTAGCTGTCCCCTCCCCGTTTACCGTCAGCAGGGATTTTCAGATGGTCACCTGGCTGCACTGTGCCCCTCCGTGGGACCACTCACTGTTTCTCCATCCAGGGGGCATCAGGGCAGAACATCAGGGCCCCCCCCCTGAGTTCCCAGGGGTCAGGTGTCCTGGCGGAGAAGGATGGGGAGCAGCTAGCTCTGGAACACGTTACAAAAGTGCTTCCGTCAACAAGACATTCGTTCTTTCATTTAATTACAGAAACGCAGGGGGGCAGGTACCATTATCACATTTTCAACTTGAAGGAACCAAACTCTCAGAAGTTCAGAGATTGCTCAGTGTCCCGCAGGGGCAGAAAGGAGAGCAACAGCTTCAAAACCAAGTCTTCCCACTCCAAGCGGACGCGCCTCTTCTCCCGGACGGCACGAGGCAAGCAGGACGTGTGACAGTGGCTGCCTCGGTGATGGCAGGGATGGACTCCCGCACGGTTACAACCACGTAGCCACGACACGGAGGAAAGGAAGCAGGAGGGACGAATCCCAGCCACACTGCCCATCATGCTGGCATGACGTGACATTCCAGAGCTGCCTCCTAGAAGCCATCCGTACGCACAGGCATTTTCATTTTCACATCAGGCTCACACGAGGTTACGTGTTTTGCTTGCATCGCTCAGCACGTTACTTCAAGGACCTAAAAATGCTCATCTGGCATGTATTCGACCAATTTTATTTTGCACCTGCTATATGCCAGGCACTGTGCTGGGCAGTCAGTACAAAATGGTGGCCAAAATGGGCACTGTCCCCACCAGATGAGTATGGAAGACAGGTATTAACTCAATAGCCAGACAATTAAATTATTAAAAATCATGGTAAGTCATAGAAAGGGAAAGTAGAGAGTTCTAAGAGCCTGTAATGAGAACTTCAAAAATGATCACTTTGAGGATCTTGTAATATTGTACCAAGTGGATAATCATAGTTTATTTGATCATTTTCCACTTAATCAAGTTTGGTTTCAACTTTTTACTATCATAACGAAAGTTACACTGAAATATCTGGAAATTAAATACCTATAATTTATCTGAAAATACATTAGAAAAAAATGAAGTAAATAAAGCAAATGTTTATAATTGCTAAAGCCAGGCCATGGGAAAGGGTTGTTCATTCTATTATTTCTATTTCTGTGGAGGTTTGAAATGTTCCATAATCAAAAGTAAAAAAAAAAAAAAAAATCATGATTTAATAGATATTTTCACAAAATAGTTTTTTTCTTCCTTTGAATTATCCCCTTAGGATGAAACTGAGAGGTGAGGTAACAGAATGAAAATACACAGACACTATCAAGGCTGTTTCTGCACCCTGTGCTAACAAAACCCACTCCCAGCATTCTCGCCATTGCCAGGGGCAGCACGTCCGTGCACCTGCTGTCCTCCAGCCTCATTACAGCAATGGATGGTGATGTTTAAATTGTTTCTTCATTTAATTAGTATAAATAGGCAAGGTCCCTTGTATTTCACATTTCTTCCATTTTCCTGTAAGCATCTGAACTGCCTTTCACAACCTCAGCAAGCTGCTCATGGGAGGAGGCAGAGTGTAAGGAGGAAGGGCTTGGGGAATCAGAGGACCTCACTTGAATCCTGACTCCTTTACTTGGACAAACACTTAACGGTCCAGACTCAGGGTCTAAAATCATGGTGTCAGCAGGGCTGGTTCCTTCTGGAGGCTCCAAGGAAAAAGATGTTCCCTTCCTCTCCCACTTCTAGAGACTGCGGGCATTCCCTGCCTCCTGGTGGCATCACTCTAATCCTCGCTTCCACGGTCACAATGCCTTCTTCTCTTGGGTCATCAAATCTCCCTCTGCCTCATTCTTATAAAGATGCTGGGGGGAGGGTATAGCTCAGTGGTAGAGCCCGTGCTTAGCATGCATGGGGTCCTGGGTTCAATCTCCAGTACCTCCGTCGAAAAAACAAAACAAAACAAAACACAAAGATGCCTGTGAGGACACTGGGCCCACCTGGGTAATCCAGGAGAGTCTTCCCATCTCAAGATCCTTAACTTAACCAAGTCTGCCAAGTCCTTTTGCCACGGAAGGTGCCAGTCACAGGTCCCAGGGATTAGGATGTGGGTATCTTGGGGAGACGGTTACTGAGCCACCCAAGCGTGTTGACTTGTCTTTCTCTTGCACCACGTGTCGCTCATCATCTTATTCCCAGGACAGAGCATTGTGCCCACTGTAGGGTAAAAGCCCCGTAAGTGCCAAAGGAGGAAAGACAGGGAGGAAAAAGGGAGGATCCGGGGAAGGAGCACAGTCCTAAAGGTCCCACAGCATCCCTGAGCCCCCTACAAGCGCGAGCCGGAGAAGGCTCAATTAGCAGGTACGCCCCTACTGGGAAGACTTACCAAGTGCAAGGTGCAGGCATCTTTCCGCCTGGAGGATGGAAGTCCCCGTGTGTAATGTGTTTGTCCTCCGCCCCTGGGTGTTCCCACAGCTACTGCCAGGAAACAGCAGGCCAGCGAGCAGCAGGTGGTTCTCTTCCTGCCGATTTCCTGGGAATCTAGGCAGGGCTGGAGTAGCCGGCGGGCTTACTGCTGTGTTCCGAGGAAGGCACTGCGCCTGCAAGACAGAAAACAAAGGCAGGGAAGCCTCAGATAACTGTATCCTTGCCTCAGACCCTTTTGTTGTCCCCCTCAAGAGATGCTAACAACGGGGTTCCTTTTCAGAGAAAAGATGATCACGATAATAATTTCGGCTCACACCAGGGCTTTAAACACATCATCTCTACTCTTTTCAACAGGTCGGGCAAAGCAAATGCTTCCATGTTCATTTTACAGGTGGGAAAACTGAGGCACAGGGCCGAAGTGACTTACTCAAAGTCACAAGCTGAGAAAAGGCAGAGAAAGGGTTCGATCTGAGTCTACCAAATTCTAAGGCTGGGCTCTTTCCACTGGGATACAAATTTGCTAAGAATGAGGGTCGAATTGCGTGCACTGAGCAACAGGCTTTGTCCGTAGACGGTGCTGGGTGTGACCGTTGCGCATTATTCCAGCTTCCAAGCCAGAGCCAAGGGGTCTGAAGCCCAGGCCTTTGTGGAACTGAGTGAGGGTATCTCTGCTTACACAGTCATGTCCTCTCTGCACACACAAGTCTACTCGTGTGCCTGGCGCTGTGGCAGGCACTGGGGACGCTGAGATAAGTAAAGGAGCTGCCGTTGCTGCCTCCAAAGGGCTCACACACATGATAAACCAGAGCAGGGCTGGAAATGCTCCCCAGGCTCAGACAAAGCCCTGGAGGCATGGTGGTCCTAAAGGGAGAGGCAGCAACCCCAGTGAGGGGACAAGGGAAGCCTTATGGAAAAGGGGCCTCTGTGGCTAAGTACAGAAGGATGAATAGGAGTTTTCCAGGAGGAAGAGAATGCTCATTCTTGCAGATGAAACGGCATCCTCCTTATAAACCTTCAGTTCACTGGGAAAAGTGAATAAACATCTGGGTTGATGTCTGGCACAGAGTAGGTGCATAGAGGGGGCTGGGGCGTTGGGGGAGTCTGTTGTTTCCGTCTCCCTCGTTCAAGGCTCTGCACTAGCGTCTATCAGGCCAAAGTCGGGGCTAAAGAGATGCAGGTGATAACCACCACCAAGTTCACGGCCCAGCAGAGGTGAGGAGGGGAGGCGGGCCAGCAAAGCAGATGGCTGCCCAGCCTTCCAAACCCGGCCACCCAGCAACCACCCTCAGACGTGTCTTCTCGGCTGCCAGCACAAGCGTGGGGAGGGGCCCAAGGCCAGCGAGTGGAGAGCCGCGCCCCACAGGGAAGAGACTCTGGGATTAAGGTCAAAGACTGAATTTGGCATTTTAACTCCTGGAGGCTCTTCCATCGGGGAAGCAGAGCAGAGCAGGAGGGGAAAGAGCTCCAACCATCCAGTGAGGACTGACTGACTGGGAGGCCGTTTTCAAAGTCAGAGTCCCTGCCCAGCTTCGATCCCCAAGGCTGGAAATTTAACTGGCGAGGCCCTCACCTGCAGGCTGTGGCTGATTTATGGCAGAAGGGCCTCATCTCCCCATGACGCGGACACTTCGGAACCCTCTTCCAGAGGCTCCCAGGGTTACCAGGGGAATCCTCTGCTATGTTCTAGCCTCTGCGAAACCAGAGCCGGTCCGCACCCCTTGGAAGAAGAGGCTTGCAGCTTCTCCCCTCCTGGCCTCCAGCCCCAAGACACACCGTGTCAGAGACCTGGTGCGAGTTTCTCCTCTGAGCAGAGCCCGGGCACGCACTTGGGCTCTTTAGCGTCACGTCCATTCCGGAAACAGGCAGGCGCCATCCCAGTGCGGGCTGAGCCCCTTCTTGGCCAGGCGATATTGAGAGAGCGCCCCAGACCCGTGCAGCCTCGGAAATCACACTGCCGACTCCTGCGAGGGAAGCGCTGGGCACTGGGCCTGGGCCCATGCCTGCCAATCTCCTTCTAATGGTGCAATTATTTTTAAGTAAGGATGACGGCAAAGCCCAGAGACGTCTGGGGGTCCCCTGAGATGATGTCTTCTGTGATCAGTTGCAAAAAGGGTCCCGATTCGTTCCCCCATGGCTGCATCCTTGCCCTCTTCAGGGCCCTCCCACTCTGACCCTGGGATTGGCTGTGTCGTTTGCTTCAGCCAAGGGTGTGGTAGCAAAGGAGAGGTAAGCAGAAGCTTGAAAACACCTTGCTCAGCAGACCTGGTCTCGCCCCTGCCCTCCGCCCTCACCGGGAGAAGGACATTCCCGGCTAGTCTGCTGGAACCAGAAGGAGATGAAAGACACACAGCAGAGCCGAGACACCCCAGACACACTTGGATGAACTGGATCGGCCAACGGCAGCCAAGCCCCAAACACGGGGGGGAGCCCAGCCAAGACTGACAGAGCCCCTCGGCCAATCACCCAGATGTGTGAACAATAAACACTTGTTATCAGAAGCCACTGATACCCCATTGGTGTCTGTTACTCGGCATTACTGGGGCAATAAATCCTCGATACTGTCTGGACAACGACAGTGATAACTATATGGACTTCCTACGGTCACCGTGGGATGAATGAAATAAACGAGTGCGCACACGCAGGGAAGGGGAGCTGTGATTCCACCGTGTTCATGAGCAGGTCTGAGGTCACCACTGTACTGACTGTGGCCAACATCCAAGGAGGCAGCAGGAGTAGGGGTGACTCTCCACCTGCCTCCTGCTGTAGCCCCACATCCTTGCTGGGGCCCCAGCATGAGGAAGCAGAGGCTCCAGCCTGAGTGGGCCAGGACAGCCCCTCCCCCACCTGCTCCCCCAGCTCCAACAGCACAGGTGCATTGTCTTCGGCCACCCCTTATGGCTCAGTTTCCTCAGATCTCAAAACTCACTCCTTCTCCCAGCCTTGTTCTGAGGATCAGATACGAAAAGGAGTTTGAAATTCCAGCAAGAAGCAGGTCGCCATGCAAAGTAAAGGAATGCCCTCCACTGTCCCACCACTGTCACCGCCACCACCACCATCATCATCATCATGGTAGTCATCACCATCATAATCAATAGGGAAACATGATAGTTAAGAGAAGGAGGAAGAAATGCATGGCAAGGTGGTTATACACACGCTCTACAACCAGACTGCTGATTTTGGGTTTTGGTTTGACATCCTGTGAGCTGTGTGACCTTGAGGAAGTTACTTAACATCTCTGAGCTTTAGTTTTTCTCATCTGTACAATGGAGATAACAGTACGACCCACCTCAAAGGGTCATTACGAAGATTAAATGAGTTAATACACACAAAGCAACTGAAACGGTGTTCGGCGCACAATAAACGCTCAGTGTGTACTCGCTGCTGCTGTTACGATGACTGTTGTTACTATTATTAGATGACCACACAGTAGGCACCTGGTGTATCTCGATTCATCTCGTCCTCACAAGAACGCTGAGTTTGGTCTTACTAAACCCACTTTACACATGAGAAAGCTGTCGCTCCGAGGAGAGGCGGGATTGCTAGATTCATTAATGCAGCATCGGCTGCACCAGGAGGCTGTGCAAAGTGCAGGCCATCACGAGGACCAGAAATGCTTCCCCACGCCTTCCCACCCCCATAACGACCACCAGGAAACAGGGTGATGAGCTCTCTGGCAGTTCCTGGGTCGTTTTCATGTTATTTGTGCTGCTTTTTGCAGCTTTTGTTGCCTACAATGCGCTCGGCTGGGCAGGCGGCCCCCAAGGGGATCAAAGGCCCCGCTGGCAGAGGACGCAAGAGCGCGGCAGTGCCAAGGGTCCCAACGCTGCCAGCTACCAGCCACCCGCCACGCAGCCCGGGAGATTCACCAAAAGGAGGTGCCTGGGCTCACCACCGCTCCAGGTGTCACTTAACCCCCAGCCGTGAGGTCTGTTCCGGAACAGCCCAGGTGTGCCAAGCCCAGGTGTGACAGGCAGGGGCTTATGTCCAAGTTGCTCCTGGATCAACGATGGTAGGAAGATCACTGGCAACTCGATAGGTCTGGGGAACTTGACCTCTGCGTGCGATGAAAGAGTTCAGAATAGCTTTGCGGCGAGGACACTGCCTCAAATCCGGAGAGATCCCGGCTTCCACAATCCAATACGCGTTTACTGAGCACCTGCTCCGGGTCAGGACTTGGATGTGAGCTGAGGGATTCAAAGTTAATCCGACATGGTCCTGGCCTAAGGAGCACACAAGCCAGTGAGGGGGGCCACCTGGAAAGACATGCTGAATGCAAGAAATGGGATCAAAAAGGAAGGGGACTTAACTTCATGCATTCATTCAATAACCCCACCACGTGGGAGGTGCTGGAGAGACACTGGTGACTGAAGCTGACACAGTCCCTGTTCTCATGGAACTTAGCGTCTTGCTCACTCTGCCCTGGGGAACCACCAAGACCTTCATGGACAAGTGTCTGGGGTTCAGCTGTGCCCGAAGCAGCTGGGTCAACTTGAGGGACTTATGTTGCTTCTCAGTGGGTCAACTGTCTCATCTGCGAAATGGGTATGTCTGTATATGACAAAACATGTGGCCTTTAAATACTAACAGGAAAAATATTCACCTGTTAAATGGCAAAAGCCAGGAACAAATACTTGTCCAAATACATGTATATGCGAGAACGTATGTGAGTATGTGAACTATACTACGTGTCTTATATATTACTACAAAACTGGCTATTCCCATGCATGTGTGTACTAGCATGCTTGGGACGCTTTGTAGCAAGATACCATAGACTAGGAGGCTTAGACAAAGGAATTTGTTCCTCACAGTTGTAGAGGCTGGAAGTCCAAGATCAAGGTGCAGCTGACTTAGTTCCTAATGAAACCCACTTCCAGGCTTGTACTCAGCCACCTCCTCCCTGCATCCTCACATAGCCTCTCCCCGTACTCTCATGGAGAGAGAGACCAGTCTCTCCTTCTCTTTCTGTAAGGGCACTAATCACACCACAAGGGCTCCATCCTCATGACCGCATCTAACTCTAATCACTTCCCAAAGGCCCCACCTCCAAATACCATCACACCGGAGGGCAGGGCTTCAGTCTATGGGATCCGGGGGAACACGAACACTCAGTCCGTCATCATCTAAGCCCATGCGTGTGTGTGCACCTGGCTACACATATCTGGGCAAGAGAACTACAAATGGTTTTTAGTTTTTCCTTTTGCTTATCTGAGTTTCCTAAACCATACAGTGACCATGTATTACTTTTAAAATTACAAAATGAGAACAGACAACCCCTCATTCTCACATGGATGTTCTGCAGGGGTGACCGGGGCAGGCACCCAGTGGTGCAGGGGATGAGGCCCGGCCTCCGGAGGCCAGGCTGGGCTTGTGCACGGCCTCCTTCTCTTCCTGGTGCTCAGATGTCTTAACAACTACAGTGACGCTCACCACCCAGGCACGGCGCACCCAGCAGCTGCGTACCAGGCCCAAGGTGCTAACCGACAGCGCTTGGTCCGTAAACTAGGCGTTCTATTCTTCCCGCTTACAGAAGGGGAAACTGAGGCACAGGGAGCGCAAGTCCCACAGGGCGGGTGACGGCAGAGTGAGACGCTCAACACAGGTCTGGAGCCAAGGCCTGTGCTCCACCCCCTACCTCGTGCTGCCTCCCCAAGAGAGCTCAGGACCCAGGGGTCTGCTCCGTGGGGACCGGAGGCCGTGGGCTGTGCTGAGAGCCTCACGTCGGGCGAGGCCTGAGAAAGGACTCTGGGCTTTGGCAGCCCCGGATGAACATCCATGCCAGCCCAGGCGAGCATCCGGGCACTTCTTGTCCCTGGGTGCCTGGGCCCCAGAATAGCCAGGTCCGGGGAGCCAGCGAGGCGGGAAGTGGCCGCCAGGGCCCTGGCTCCCGCCCCGGGCCGTGCGCTCGGCCAGCTCAGCTGGCCACCCGTCAAGGCCTCAGAGGGGGGTGCGAGGCAAGCGGGAGACCTGCCTGAAACTGAGATGGGAGAACAAAAGGAGGCCGTTGTGGGCTGGTTTGGCGGGAGCCCGTGGCGGGACAGAGGGCGGGAAAGGGGAGGCTGTGGAGGGAGGGCTGCGGTGAGCACGGCAAGGGGCTGCCGGCCCGGGGCAGCCAGCAGGAGGGCCCAGGTGTGGCCACTGCACAGGGGGGCCTCAGGGGGCCCGGAGAGGCACCTCGGCAGGGGGCAGCCAGTTCAGAGCCACTCTCTGTGCCGCTGTGCCCGTGGGAAGCCAAAGGGCTGTCTGCTTTTCAGAACGTTCGCTCACTCATCTCTCCTCTCACCCAACGTGCACTCACACCCGCTGGGAGCCAGACACTCGATCACACTGCGTGCCTGTGGAGGCAGGATCCCAGGGTCTCCCCAGGATGAAGACGGGGCAGAGGCTCACGGCAGGGCACAGGAGTGCGGGGCCCCACGTGGGACCTATAGACAGAATGCCTGGGCTCCCCTCCTGACTCCATCATGGATGGTGAGCTTAGACACCTGACTTACCCCCACACCTCAGCTCTGTCAGCGTCACCGGCAGGTCAGCCCATCAGCACAGTGGCAGGTCGGGGGTAAGCCCACGACACAGGCCTCCTACCTCCAGCAAAATCGTGCATCATGCCAGCTCCCAGGGGAATCACCACCGTGGGGGACGGGAAAGCCTGGCACATTCTTAGCACCCACTGTCACTGCTGCAGGAGAACACAACGGGGGGAAGGAAACAGCCACTTGATGGAGGAGGAGCTGTAAAAACACTGTATCACTATGCTGTGCACCTGAAACTAGTACAACATTGTAAATCAACCACACTCTCAATTTAAAAAAAATAAAAGAGTAAGTTAAAAAGAGAGAGACAACAGGCAGCTTGCCCTCGGCCACATAGGCAGAGTGGGAGCCACAGACCCCCAGCCCCAGTGTTGGGCCAGCCCCAAAGACACAGTCACGCCTGGGGCCTGCCTCTGAGGACCCTCGTGCATAAACGGAACTTCGGGTATGATGAGTAGCAGCTTGCGATCAAGAGTCACAACAGCCAACCCTTAGGAGAGCTCCAGGTGATCAGAGGAAGCAGAGAGGGAGACCAGGAGGCAGGGGTCTCAGATTCCACTCCAAGCTCCATCCCTCTCCAGCATCTTCTCAGTTGGCAAGTGAGGGTACAGGGTACTGGAGCAGCGGATGCACAAGGCCTCTCCTCCACACCACAGACCCATGACGCTGGACCAGAGGGTGGCTGGGACGCTATAAAGCGAAGGCTGGTGTTTGAGCTTTTCCTGGGGAAGGACCAGCAGAGCGTCAGCCGCCCTGGGAGCTGCCCCTGCCTGCACCCCGCCCCCCTGTCCTGCACATGGGGTCTCAGCAGGAGGCTGCATGGCCTGTGCAGAGGAAGGGTAGGCGCTGGAGGCAGAGAGGCCTGGGTCCAGCTTCTTCTGTGGGGTCCACGGTAGGTGGAACTAGGGGAAAGACATTTCACCTCTGGGAGCCCCGGCTTCCTTGGTTGTAACATGGAGGCAAATAATACCTGCCTCGAGAGACCAAATGGAACACCGCACACGGTAGAGCCTAAACAAAAAGCAGCTCAAGGAAACGTTAATTCCTTTCTCTCTACTCGATTTTATCTGAGTGCAAACTCCCTGGATAGCAACCCCACGTCTTCTTCAATGTCTGCTAATATTAAACAGTGATTAGAAAGAAGTCCGGATTTTTTAAGGGAAGATCTGGCTTCTAGTCTCTGTGGTGATGTTACCCCACCTGTAAGGCACAGAGCAAGCTACCTAAGCGCTCGTGGCCTCAGTTACCTCACCTGCAAAATGGGGCTATTAATAACGCTTCGTTCACAGAGTGTAGGAGACCCGAGGTGAACCAGTGGACGTGAAAGTGTTTTGCAAACCATAAAGCTCTCAATGCATTGTTTACTGTAACGCTCTGTTTTATCAGGGCACGGATCCTCTCGTCCTAAGAAGTGGCCTCGGAGCCAATCTCTCACACGGTTCTACCAGGAAGGGAGCGGCACTGAAACTCCGGATGCATTTAAATCGCTCCTAGTGTCTATGCGAAGGCCGGCAGTGTGTCACTGGAGGTCCTTGCCAGAACTGCAGCAAACACCTGCTGACGTGGCACACGTGGGCTGGAAGTGGTGGGAGGCAGGCCATTTGGAGGGGCCTGGGGTGCCACCGGAGGGGGGCCTCTCTTTTTTGGGGCTGACAGTGCCTGATGCCACGCTCCCGGGCACCCTGCCAGTGTTTGTTCCACGCACGGTGCCCGGACCTCCTGCCGTCTCCCCAGGGTGACATCAGGTGCTGGTGGGATTATTACCTGCCTGGCAGGTAGCTGAGAGAGGGAGATACAGAGAAAGCAGGAGACAGCTCCTCAGAGGAGTTGCCAGCTCCAGCAGCTGGCCCCCGAGGCCCGGAACGCCCAGGGCCCAACGGAAAGCATCCTGCTTCCTCTCCCGACCCGCTGAGCAAACACACAAGGATGGCAGGTGCCCGGGGCGGCTGGCCAAGCAAGGCTTCTGCCCGCTGCTCCCTCCGCCTCCTGCCCAGCCAGCGCTGGCCTGAGCCGAGGCCCCTGACCTTCCTGGCGCTGGCCCGGCTCTCACTCTGTGAGCTGGCAGGCGGGAGGACGGGCGAGGCGGTGCCAGGATGGGGTTTCCCTGGGCAGGCAGCTCCTCGGTGGGGTGGAAACGGCACACACGCAGCGGCTCTGCTGTTCTACGTCGTGTATTTAAAGGAGCCGATGTGGAGCCCAGGAAACTGACAGTGCCTTCACGGGAAACTGATCAAGGCATTTCCGAGATGCCCGCTGACCCATGAGATCTCAACCCAACACACCGAGGGCCCTAGAAAGGGTGTCAGGTAACCTGGTCACAGCATGTGACCTTGGCCCCTTCCCGTTAGAGACAATGAAGGGTTTGGCCTGGGTGCCAGCTAAGGTCCCTGCAGAACGTGATGTGCTTGAAAAGAGACTAGCCTGCTGTAAGGCAGCCCTGGACTTCTATGAACGCTCACGCTGCTGCCTTCTTAGCTGTGTGCCCCTGGTAATTCACTTGATGTCTCTGAGCTGAGTTTCTTCATCTTTCAAATGGGAAGGGCAATTCCTCCCTGCGGAGTCATGCAGTAAGAATCAAATGGGAGTGGCCAAAAAAGTGCCTGGTGGGGAGCAAATGCCCAACATACGGGGGCTGCCGTTTCTCTAGCTCATCCCTGGTAAGTTCTTAAACTGATATCTGTGTCAAATCATTTTCCCCTTGAGGAATATAACAGGCTTGCCTCGGGGTTTGGGGCCCAAAGTACCCAGCAGATCAACAGACACATTTACCTTTTAGGTTCTTAAAACCAGGACCTCAGCTACTCTACTGCCCAACTCTCACTCTCTCTCTCTCTCTCTCTCTCCCCCCCCTCCCCCACCTCTCTCCCTCGCTCTATGTATAACCACTAATGGCACCTCTGCTTCTATAGAAAACCAAGTGAACTGGGAAATGGCAGTGATCCCCGCCCATTAGAGATGCTCTGAGTAGCAGGAACGGGCAGTATGTCGGTCATGTTCACAAGAGGTGTTACCTGATTTATCCTTATCAGATCACTTAACCATTCAACAAGGATTTGATGTATCAGGCAATGCACGTGGTACCGGGCAACCCCTGCCCTTGTAGAATTCAACTCATCTAATAGTCCTTATCACTTTCCCATTCTGTCTATCACCAAAAAGTGCTGCATAACAAAAACGCCAGCAGCATAAGCACTAAGTGTCCATGAGCCTGGGTGGCCAGGCAGGTAGCTCTGAAGGTCTTGGCTGGGCTCACCCAGCTGTCTGGGAGTTGACTGGTTGTCAGCTGGTCTGGGCTGGTCTCCACTAGGAGAATTGGAGCACCCTGGTTATGTTCCACGGGTCTCTCATTCTCCTGGAACCATAAGGCGAGCCTGGAGACGTCCTTCCCGTGGTGAAGGCAGAGTACACTTTTCCAAAGCTCTCCTTGCAGGGTGTCTGTTAACACTTAACAAAGCAAGTCAGAGAACTGAGTCCAGCATTGGAGAGACGGGGAATAGGTGAAAAGCTGGACCATTTGTGAAATCCATTCACCACATCGTTTCAGAGAGAGAAAAGGGAGGGTACACATACTTATGTTGCTTATATGAAGTTACTGAGCTAAGCGATCCAGACAGGATTCGAACCCAGGCTCTCCGGTCTGTGCTGAGCCCTGTGCCACTGCCCCTGCAGCACAGACACAGAGGAGGGGCAGCAACGACCTGGGGCACCAGACGCTAGACTGGGCCCTGCCGGGGAACCCTTTGGTGCCTCTTAGGTATGGAAAGCCTTAGCAAGTGTAGCAGAATATCTGCCTTGCCCAAGAATGGACTTGCAGGCTGAGGACACACACAGGTCCCCGCCATTGAATGCTCTCCATCACCCAGGAGAGGAGGACAGCACACGGCAGTGAGTCACAGATCTGGAATCAACCAGCGCCGCACCTGGGGAGAGTGGGTGTGGACGGGGCAGTTCCACAGAAAGAAGTGCAGTCTCCCCTGCATTTCTAAGCTGCACAAATCCAGAAGAAAGGCCAGCAAAGGCTCCATGTTAACTAATCCCCGTCCTCACCTGGAAGTCTCCTAGTTTTACTGGCCATGAGGAGAGTGGGCAGGGAGCCCCCTCTGCACAGGGTCTGCAGTCCTGCTGCCTCTGCTGGACTGACACCAGGAAGAAGAGGGCAAATAGGGATCCAAGCTGATACCCAGCATCTGATTCGGTGGTTCTGGGTCGGGGCCCAGAAGCCAGTATTTTCCATAAACTCCACCAAGGTGACTCCAGCACAGGGGTTCTTCAGCTCACGTTTGAACCCCTTCTCCCCAGGAGGGCAAAGGCACGCAGCGGTCAGATCACTGCAGGCCCCACAGAGATCACGCGTGGCCCCCGGCTGTAAAGCATTCACAGCCCAGCGGGGAAACAGACGTAAGTAAACGCGCTCCCACGTGCGCACAGAGAGGGAAAGTGCTGTGACGGCCGCGGCCAGCAGGCACCCCACACCTCGCACGGCAAGCACCGCTTTAAGCCTGCTCCCACATTATCACGTCTAGATACACAAGGCACACAAGGATTTTGTGGGGCGGGCCGTATTTTCATGACCATTTTCTGGGTGCAAACAATAAGGCACAGCAAAGCTAAAATGTCCCGAGGCCCAGAAGTAAGCGGTGGGTTTTGGCTGGGCCAGCAGTCATCCTGACACCACGGAACAGGTTCTCACCCATGGGCTGCAGAGATGCCAAAGCATTAATCCCATCCTTAAAGAGAAGAGAGTCGGGGGAGGGTTTGGCATGCAACGAGGTCCTGGGTTCAATCCCCAGTACCTCCATTAGAAGAATAAATAAATACATAAATAAGCCCAATTACTACCCCCCAAATAATTAACTAAATAAAAGCATTAAAGTTACTAAATTTTTTTTTTTTAATGAGAGTAAGATTTCTGAACTTGCCTTTTAGCCCCAGCAGCTTAGAGCAAAACTGCTGAGATGGTGAAAGATTTCTCTGATACCTTTCACAGGAAATGGCTTCATCACCTGATCTGTCGTTTCTGCCCACCTCCTCACGCTGGCTTCCCCCACCCTTTCTGTGGGGCCACCATCCAAAGAGGGAGCGCCATGAGGAAGGCGATCACCCCTGGGCCTGCTGTGTGCGTCCAGGCGAGGGGCCTGCTTCCCTTACATGGACTTGCTGTGACCAGAATCTCCCTTTTGCAGACATGGAACTGAAGGAGCCTCAGAGAAGTTAAGGAACTTGCCTGGGGCCACACAGCCAGTCCAAGGTCCAGCTTTATATTTGAACTTTAGTCTCATCTAATCTGGAACCAGAGCTCTTCAGTCCTCTACAATGTGATTCATGTGCCTGTGTCAAGGCTCTTGGGGATTTGACAAAAACGTCGAGACCCAAGCTGAAAAATTTGATGACTATCTTTACTGGAGGGAAAGGAGTTCCCTGCATAGTTATTAAAAGTAATGAAGAGGGTGGGGCAGGACTGGGAATAGAAAATACACCGCTTCCCAGCAGAGGGGGCGTTCCGGAGCCAAGAAGATGCTATGTTCTCGAAGGCACATTCCAAGGCAGGGTCGGGTTGTCTGCAGCCGTCAATGTCCGGCACTGAGTGGAGTCCCCCACCCCCACCCCAGGCTGGGCGCAGACGTGGCTTCTAGGGGTGGGGACCTCCCTCCAGCCAGCAGCCGACAGGACAGACTCTTTGGCAAGCTTCCCTAGGATGGAATATGGAAAGATTTTTTTTTCCCCTCCCTACCCTATGTTTCCTCAGATTGGGGAAAAATAAAAGAAAGAAAATGGCCCAAAAGAGGATAAGAACTCATGAATGGAAAATCCACAGACCAAAAATGAAATTCTAAACAAAGTATCATCATTTCCAATTCAGGCCTGTGCAAATACCTTGAGTGGACTCCACTGTGGTCCACCCGGTGTGGGAACAGCAGCATGTAGGGTGGGGTGGGGCGGGGCCAGGACAGGGGTGCTCCCTGGAGAATAAGATATTCCAGCCTGGGGATGAGGAGTCCTGGGGCCTAAGTCCTCTTCCTCCAGCGGGTGAGACTGCCACCTTGGACTTTATCATGGTTCTTGGGACACATCTAGGAAACAGGAATCGTCTTTGCCACGTGCACCAGCCACACATCCCTGTGAGGAGTTAAAAATAGCAACGAACAATGAACTGCGGCAATGACGTTCATGACGCTCACCCAGGGTCAGAGAACGGTTCTCCCTCTGACAAGCGGGACGCCCTGGTGGCTGCAGAGGGAGGTGGTACAGCTTAGAGCCAAACCACCTAGGTGGGGAACTGGGCTCTACAACTAACGAGCTGTGTGACCCTGGGTAAATCACTTAACTTCTCTGTGCTCTAGTTTCCTCATCCATAAAATGAAGATATTAATAGTCCCAACCTCGGTGCATTATTATAAAGATTAAATGACATAGGGATTACTCATAGGTGGAAGCCCTGGGTCTAAGGAATCCTGGAGAAGAGGCATTTTGCCACCTTGGAGGCAGATTGAGGAAATAGGGGAATAACAAGAAAGGCTCCCCAGAAGAAAAAGATTATCTGATGGAATCCACAGATGAGCAGGAGTGAAGGGAAGTGTCATCCCCAGACTTGATTAGCCTACAGATTATTAGAATGACCTGTCTAGAAGAGGCCAGAAACTAAATTAAACCCTAAGGAACTCAGGTCTGAGGTGTGGACAGTGTCCCAGGGGCCAGCGCCCCTGCACACTAAGAGCTGCAGTCACTTTCCCCATTCCTGGTGGGGTGATTCTGCCCTTCCAAGAACCTTCCAGAAGTAACACCGTGCACATTCATGGAAACCCCACTACATAAGGGAAAGGAACAAAGTAAGTCTGCACGTGTTGGTCTGGGCGGAGGTTCGTGACACAGGAAATGTAAATGATACGCAGGTCAGTGTGCACAACAGGCTTCCAATTTCCCAAAAGAAAAAAGAAAAAAAAGAAAGTGATAGCTTAGGAGTGTGCTGGGGGCTTGCGCAAGCCAATCACAAAATATTCAAGAGTTGTGCAAAATGGTTTTTAAACCTTCGATTGCCTGAAATCAGCCGTGGCAGGATTTCACCCCAGAAATGAACAAACCTACAGTTCAGGGTTTTTATTCCTTCCTGAGAGGGTGAACAGTACGGCACGGGGTTGGCATTGAGCTACCAAACTGATAACAGGGATTATCTCAGGAAGAGGTGGGGTGGGTTTCAAGGTGGCATAGGTTACTTTCCCTCCCTTATATTATTAATTTAAAAAATCGGTGCAATTACAGCAATTTTCAATTTTTTTCATTGTTTTCCAGATATAAAAAAAAAATAATGAACGTAAAACAAACTGCAGCCTGCTCTAAACCCCCTTTTCAAGGCTCTCTGTCTTGGATGCAGCTTGAGCATCCTGAACACAGCACCTGCTTCCAGCCGGTCCAGGCACTGTGGGCTCTGACCTTCGTGCAGACGGGAACCACCGCCAGTGATAACAGGCTGCTTGTCCCCGACCGCAGCTGCTGGAAACTGGCAGCCCGGGCCAGCCAGACGGCTGAGGTCCTCCCGAGGTCCTCCAGGGAGGCTCGGCATGCCTCCCTGGGAAAAGCCTTCATCCACTGTAGCCTGAGCCATGGACTTCATGCCTCATCTGCTACAATCATTATGAATCATACTCAGCGTCAAGGAACAAGAAGAGCTTCTCCAGGGCCCGCCAGCTCTGCTCCCCCAGCCAGTCCTTCCCCTTGCTATCCGATCCAGGGATTTTAAGCTGGTGGGGAGGCCCCTGGACTGCAGACAGCAACACCCACTACCAGCCCATCAGATATGAAGTGCTCTCACTTACAACGCTCTCAGTAACACATTCATCATGCCCCACAGGGCTTCGATGTAGAAGGTGGGCTCCCACCCAGCCGGCTGGACGGAGACCCAGTCAGAGGCTAACTGAGGTTTCCCAAGCAGGCACTCCCTGGTATATCAGGATTTGCCTGCTGTTGCCACCTGGACTGGAGATATTGCCTGGAACATTTCAGGGGAATCTCTCCCCCTGGCATTTCTGCCAGACTCTCTTCTTCTGTGACTTCTTGATGCAATGAACACACTGAAGGACACGACAGGTAGTGGAGAAGACATCGACACAAGTAGAGCGAAGCTGCTGCCATCACAGGTAGCAGTGAACATGCCGTCACACACAGTGATGAGCACGCCATGACACGTAGCCGTGAAGGGGGTCAGCTCAGAGCCAGACGGTCGGCGCCTGCCAGGAGCCTAACGGGGGAAACAGGCGCAGACAGACGGCTGCCCATTTCCCTGCGAGCCTCTGCTGACCCCCAGCACCAGTGTCCAGTATAGAGCACCTGCTCATGACATGACTGCTGACCTGTGGGTGGTTTTATCTGACCTTTCACAGCACCTTTGTCTTTCCTTACGTTATCAGCATACCATGTGACCCTTTCCCATAATGTAGCCATTATTAACCATCATCGTAATGTTGCAATGGCCCAATGACAAATTCTCTGCACGTGCTATGGTTCCCTCAATGGCTCCTGCATTCCATGACACGGAAGCTTTTTCTGATTTTACACTGTCACAAATATCCCTGCAGTCAACATCTCTGTGCACACGCACAACAGGATTCTGAAAAGTGACTCTGAAACTACTTAGTTTTGATCACTATGAACTCCCAGAATACCCGCAGCTCAGCACGGGCGCTGTCATGCCCGACACTGGGAAACGAGGGCAGCAGAGACTGAGCTCGTGTCCGACAGGTGACAGGTGACAGGTAACCCGCTGAGGACGGCTGCCAGTGTAAATGAGGGAGTCAGTCCCCAGATTCTATCAACTCATGCTAAAAAAATTAAGGAGGAGGCAGCTAACACAATTCTTACCGTATCGTGAACTAGACAGCAGGACTTCCGAGGTATCGTGAACCCACCTGTCATCACCCATCCTACTGTCACCGACTGCCCTGGAACACACTGAGAAGGTCCCTCTGACACAGCCCAGGAGATGTCCACACACGACATTTGGAAAAACAGCACTCGAGCAGCCTGACACAGGGTCACGAGGCCTTAGCACTGGGGGAGGACAGCAGGATTTGGGGACAGCTGCGCTCCCCCTTCGCAAGCCCTCCAATCTCTCTGAGTCTCTGTTTTCCCATCTGCAGGCGGGTGGGGTGATGACCTCTGAGGTCCCCTTTCTGACGCTGTACCAGGCTCTGAAACCCAAGAAGGCAGCTGCTGACCCAGGAAGAGCAGGTGCCTGGGGTCCTCACCTGGACCAGGACCCCTTGCACGTCCAACCTCCACAGCACTAAAGCTCTGATTTGGGAAACCACCATCGTCTGGCCAGGATAACTGCTCCGTGTCACCTGTGTGGCTTGTTGAATCGTGACTGTCCTGAGGACGGAATATGGTGTAACTCATCTTTGCCTCCCTTATAACCCTAGCTGTGTGGTATATGAGAATTCATGCTGTATCCTTTGTACCAGCAAGTAAAAAAAAAAAACACTGAACACAATCTAAAAGTCATCAGCAAAGGAGGAGTTAACTTCAATCATGATCCAGCTACGGTAGATGACAGTGAGCCACTTCCCCTGTGATGGAGATCTAGCCTTACGGACACAGACAGATACCCACCACTCATGCTTCAAGGATAAATTAACTACTGGAACCACAGGAATGGTCCTGGTCGAATCTGTATGCCTATGAGGGATATTTAAGTGCCGTCTGTGGAAATCCCTGGGTCTTGGGATTTTAGGTAAATTTTTTTTTATTTGTAGTGTAGTCAGTTTACGATGTTGTGTCAATTTCTGGTGTACAGCACAGTGCTTCAGTCATACATATACATACATATATTTGTTTTCATACTCTTTTTCATTACAGGTTACTACAAGATATTGAGTATATACAGAAGAAACTTGTTGTTTATCTATTTTATATGTAGTTGTTAGTATCTGCAAATACACAGACAAAAAAGTTAATAATACTATAAGGCAACACTCCATTAGGAAAGAGCAGGGGGAAAAAAATTCCACGAATACTGAAGGACTGAGTTTGTGGTACACACCATGGCAGGGTGTGTTCATCAACCCAACCTTACTTATCCTTATGCAATGCTAAAGGAAGGTATTAATGGCACAAGTGCTTACCAAGAGTTTACAGTCCCCCTCGCAGAGCGGCCCCTGGTAAGTGGTCCCCCAGGCAGGGATGACATGCCTGGTTCTCACCAACAGATGCAAGTGAAGTGACCACATGCCACTTCCAGGACCAGGTGTATGAGAAGCAGGTGTGCTGGCTCTACCTTCCCCCATCCCCACCCGCCGCCAGCTGGATGGATTTCACGGTCCTTGAAGAGATGGCGGACCAACAGCATGGAAGAGACCAGAGTCTTCCAATCCCTGCATAAAGAAACACCGCCCACTGACCAGGACCATCCTCCCTGGGCTATGACGTGAGGAAGAAATTGGCTGCTTTTGTGCTGAGCTACCAAGACACTGAGGTTTGTTCCAGTATCTAGAGTTACTCAAAGAGAGCATTCCCATCTTCCTTTTTTTCTTTCTTGGGGGAGGAGACTGAGGCTCAAAGTGGTAGATTACACTTGACAAGGTTACACGGCTGGAAAGGTGTGGATTCCCACGAGTTCCTGGGAAAGTTTCTGAAGGCAGCGATCTTTTCTGTAATCCCAGCTGCCGACATGCTAAGGGCTTCTGAAGTGCTCTGAGAGTCCAGACGAGAAACAGGTTCAGGGGAAACACTCTGAAAAGTACAAAGCAGCTCTAGAAATAACCACGTGGCATTTGCCATCGCTTTTCTGTCCCCCTTCCCTTTTCTTAGCTGGGTTCACTCCATCCAGAATTTCATTTTCAATGGAAACAGAGAAAGAGAATGTGGTAGCAGACGTCACTAACCATTCTCAAAGCCTTCTCATGACCATGAAATGGGCTGGAAAAGCCCATCTTCACCCACTGGGTCCCCACCTCCCCACCCCTCAACCTGTGCTGGCTGTTGGGCTCATTACCAGCACCGCCCACAGCCAAGCATGGCCAGGCAGCTTCACAGAAGCCAAAGGAGTTATCAGAAATGAGTACTGGATTTGACAGTGAGGCCAGATGTGCAGACAGGGGCATTTCATGGCCCTCACTTCCCTGCTCATAATTAGTCAGCTTCGAGCAATGATGAGAATCGGAGGACGTCGCAAAACGGCGACCTCCTTGGTCGCTCTGATGAGGAAGGATTGTTTCAGCAGCCTTCAAAGGACTCCAAAGCGTGACCATTGACTGAGAATCAAAACGTCAGCTGACCTCTGTTTAGAGATGAGGACACACTCCCAGAGAAAAGATACTCGGTCTGTCCAGCTACTCTCCATGCATTCAAAATGCACCTACTACGTGTCGGGCAGTGACCTCAACCCAAGGGAGACACAAGTCCTCACCTTTAAAACCCAGGACTTAATGAGAGGCACAGACATGTTGCTCTCAGGGCCACACATTTTCAAGGGCCCCCTACCCCTTGGGTCCCCATCTGCCACAGGACCAACAGCCATCACAGCCGCCATGATGCTCCAAACCTACATGCACTCACATGCCTGTCTCTCCCAGGAGAGCGCGGGGATTTCTGTAAAGGTCTTTTCATCTGGGTGACCCCCACATACAACACAGACTCCCAAGATGTACTGCTTGAACTGAACTGAGCCAAATGAATGAGTGAAACACACTCACTACACACAGAAATGAAGCCCAAGGCGATGAGCGCAGATGAATACCGAGGATGGACAGATAAGCAAGTACAGTTAAGCCCAAGAACGCCAGACGTGTAAAATACAGAGGGAACACAGGAGAACAGCTAGTTCTGACAGGAGCAGTCTCCCCACAACGACCAGGCACAAAGTAGGACCGTCTGTTACACGGCCCTCCTTCCTGACCTGCTGCACCGTAGCATCCACTGCACATTCTTATAACTCCTTGCTCATCAACTATCCCCTTCAAAGATGGAATTCCCCAAGGGGCTGAGACTGGCTCTCCCTTGTCCATTCCCCAGCATCCAGCAGTGCTCAGTAAACATTTCTGGAATAGATATACCAGGTTAGAGACACAAAGACACAAAGACACATCATAATCCCCTAACAGACACACAGATACAGATATTCGGGTAGATAGAGACCTATCCAGGCATGGTCCCCAGAGGTAAGGCTCACAAGAGCCTCGTGAGGAAATGAGCAGTATCACTTCCAGGTGACAGCGCAGGAGATGGAGGCAGAGGCCCAGAGAACTGAAGGTGCTTTCCCAAGGTCACAGCTTGGCAGGAGCTATGGTGTCATGTCACACGGTGTCCCATTGGAGCCTGACCTCAAATCAGGAGAGCTGGAGGGAAGGAGAAATGAAATCACTTCTGCAAAGCAAAAAGCAGCCAGCACAGAACTGAGCAGAGATCCCAGGAACAAAGCAGACCAAGGCCTTCACACCTCATCACAATGTCCTCTGAACCTGCATGCACGAGTCTGCCCACACCAACACCAGTTGGGTGATTCCCAACCATCTGAAGAGATTTTTACAAACACTGATGCCCAGATCCTTCTGCAGACCCATTAAACCCTAGTCTAGGGGGCCGGGGAGCAGGGATCAGATCCTGAGGTTCTTTGCAAGTTCCCAGGAGGTGACTGTGGTATGTAGCCAGGGCTGAGAAACTCCACTGCCTTCCCCAGGAGCACAGAGCACACCAGGAATTGCCAAAGAGATTACTGGAAATCAGACATGAGTACAAGAAAGAGTGATCTGACTGTTTGACTCCTGTTTCGTGATATTCAATTCACCTGCAACTGTAACCTGTGACAGGGTCTCCGTCAACTCTGCTTGTGGCCAAGAACTTTCTGCATGCCCCTCAGTGCCAGGATGATGGGCTCATCTCTGCTCAGAGGGTGCCCACTGCCCGCAAACCTAAGGCCATGCCCAGCAGGAACAGGAGCCCTTGCAGAAGTCACTCCACTCTCTGAGCACCAGTTTTCTCATCTGCAAAGTAAGAATAATCATGCCCGTTTCAAAGGGCTATTGTGATGATTAAAGGAGATATGATATGGATGCTGAAGAATTTACTAAGATGAAAAGCAAATATAAACAGAAAAATGATCATTTTAAGAGAAAGTGTTATCAGCGCCAACTTGGAGGAGGTCGGGGAGGGTGGTGGGTACAGCAGAGATCTGGGATGGAGACAGGCTTGGCCTTGACTATCGAGTCAAGTAGTCACTCTGCTCCTTCTGTTGTCCACAGCAGGGCAATGGGTCCCTTACAAATCCCCTCATTTGGCAAACTTGTACTGGGCATCACCTATGGTGCTATTACACGAACCAAATGAAACTGCACACCTGAACACGCTTTGGCAGTTGTAATGTGTTCTGCACGTGAGAGGAGATGGTTCTTGTTTGTAACGATTACTTACGGGCTCACAGAATCTCAGAGGGTCACATCACAGCACGGTGCTTGGATCCCTCTCAGTCCCAGTGTGGGCTCTACGTGGACATCTCCAGCGACGAGACCCTGGCTGCTGTGTGAGACAACTCATTCATCCACAAGGCTCCGTTTCCTTTCATTCGGGTGATATCTGTCTGCCTGTTATTTCCTCTTCCCCATCTTGGTTCTGATCTTTGGGGCCATGAAAGACACGTCTGACCTGCCGCCTTCCTCCCAGCTTCTCTCCAATCCTCTCTGCGTGACATTAAGGTGGCCCCAGTCCTCGGCTCAGTCGGCTCGGGCTGCCAGAACAAAATATCACAGACTGGGGGGACTGAACAGGAACGTATTTTCTCACAGTTGTGGACACAAATCCAAGATCGAGGTGTAGGCAGGTCTAGTTTCTTCTGAGGCCTCTCCTTTTGGGTGGCACATGGCCACCTTCTCCCCTCATATTGTAGAGGGGGAGAGAGAGAGAGATCAAACTCTCTACATCTCTTCTTATAAAGGGCACTAATGCCATCGTGGGGGGCCTCACCCTCATGACCTCATCCAAACCTAATCACCTCCCAAAGGCCCCACCTGCAGATAACCTTGGGGGTTCATGCTTCAACAAATGAATTTGGGGAGGATTCAGTCCACAGCACATCCCCCCAGAAGGTTCTCTTGCTAAGCAGAAGCAAACCTTACCCAGACATTGACTGAGTACCCACAATGTCTACAAAGCATCATTTATATAAGCGGAGGAAACAGGCATGAATTACCTGCCCTCAAGACACCTAGAGTCCAACGAGGGTCACTGTCTACACGTAGGAAGTGCCTGCACCGTAAGGAGTACTGGGCCATAAGCCGAGGGTAGGAAGTTCACAGGTGAGTCAAAGAGGTCACAGCAGGAAGAAAACACAGCCCTGCCCTTTGGCCAGCTTTTATGGTAGAGGTGGGGACTCCTGCGCTGAAATCACAAAATGCGCATCCACGCACTTTGACAAAGCACCTTCTCTATACCAGACGCTGGGCTACAAACTGCAGACGGAGCCGCGAGTGGAGCAGATAAACCAGCAGCCCGTGTGGGACCGGGACTTGCTCTCAGCTATGGCAGTGAGGCCCTTTCAGGCGGGACGGGTCATGCCGGCTGCTCTGCACCCCTCGCCCCGAGCTCGGTGCCTGGCCCCGGGTAGACAGATGCTCAGTGACGCGATCTTGTGAAACGATGAGGGAAAACCAAGACCGCTCCAAAGCCAACCTTGGTCATCAGAGACAATTAATTAGTCCTTGCTGAAGGACGGCGACGCGCCTTCCTAAATGCCAGAGACCCGCTCACTGACTACGGCGAGCCGTGGGTCCCGGAGAGCTGACCCGAGGACACTGCTCTCGTGAGGTCAGAAGATAACCAGGCCTGAACTGGCCTTTTGATGATGACAACTCACCGCCAAAAGCCCAGGTCTTGAGCACAGGTTACATCTGTACAAACTGAGTCTGGTGAAGAGCTGGCTGTTGCGTTGCTGCCCACCAGGCTGCGGGTCTTGGGCAAGGTCTGGAGACGGGCGCCCTGGCATTAACCAAAGGTGGGACAGAGCATGAAGACGCTTTACAGTTTATATGATAAAAGCAGCAATTTGGAGGCGGTGGAAGCAACCGCTGCCTTCAGTGACACTGAGCTGCCTCTAGCTCCCAGCGAGGAGGGGGAACAGGAGCCGGGACACGGGTTAAGGTGCACAGCAGCGGTGTGGCTCCTGGGTGAGCAGGAAGTCCAAGGGAGCTCCCACTCCGGGCGCTATCTCCGCCCAACGGCAACTTCTATTTCGGGTTCCTGCCAATCTCTCCCGACACTGAGCGAGAGTCTTGCTGTGCAGCCTGGGGAAACGCTCTGATCTGTACCAGCTGATGTTCCTGAAATCATACTGGGTCAAGCCATGATTCTTAAATCTATTTCCTCAGCCAGAACTTTACTGACAGGAAATTTAGAAAGACTGGGTGCCAATTACCCAGCACATTTACATGTACATTTTCAGTATATTTTTCTCCTAAAAATATTTCATACTAATATTCATACAAACATTAATTCAATCCAATGTTAAAATATTTTACACCAAAATATATATTAGAATACTGTGTTTAGTTCACGTAAAATTGGGATGTCACCGTGTGGTTTTCTCCTCCGGTTATTTCAAACACTGAAGACGGGACATGTACGGTCATTTGCTTGCGTATCTTTTGTTCACTCTGCTCACATTCACATAAGGATGTATCAGAATGGGCAAAACCACTGCTTTTGTTAGATCTGACAAGTGTTAAGAGATTTTTCCAATGTATTTCTCAAAATCTCATGTTGTGCTGTTTTTTATACATGTATATTTGTATTTATATATTTACATGTATACACACATATAAATCTACTTTGAGAAAATCACAAAGCTCTGGTTAAAGGCTCATTTAATAACACTTACATGTCTTTAATGTCATCAGACAAAAAAAGCCTTACAGTTCAATTAATGTTTGCCCTGCAGTGCAATTTGACAGAGAGGACCTGAAAGAAAAAAAACGAAAGGAGACTGTGAAATATTTCTGGTGTAATGGTACCTGTGTTTTACCCAAGACAAATAGAATAGAGCCTTTAATGTAGCAAATATTTTAAAAGACAGATACTCTGTCACATGATGTTTTTCTGACTGTAGCTAAAACAATTTTTAAATCAGAGTTCCTGAAAGTCTTGTCACGTTTTTTAGCGGGCTTATTTGGAAGATGATTATTATTTTTAAAGAAAGATTGGATTTTTCCCCTTCTTTCCCATATCCTTTGGTTGAAAAAAAAAATGCTTCTGTTAATGAAGTAAGTAGACACTTAACATTTTATATGCTTTTTATACGCCTAAGCTGTGTCACTTACAATTGGATATTTTGTTATGAGCTTGATTATGTCCCTGATAAAATGGTGATGCTATGAATATTAGTTCAACCATATATTGATAATGTCCAGGAGTGCATGGCTATACTTCTGTAGGAGAAATAATTTGGCAGTGCTCCCTAGCTTGCACCAACCCCGTGCAGGAGCTCAACTACCTAAGTGAACACTGAAATGGAAAGCTTAGCTTCTGGACTGAGCTTAGCTTCTGGTTGCTAGCCAGACCTGGCTGTGGGTTTCAGGCCCCCAGCCCACAGGGAGCCCCTACTGTTCACTGGGTGGATGGGAGAAGCAATGACCTAATGCCTGGGAGGGCTCAGCATTTTGCCCAGCACAGCAAGGGCTCGATAAAGACACTTATAAATATTCTCATTGTACTGTTGTCACCTCATTACAATCATTACTGAGGGAGTCATCGGAGACACCATGGCAGAACTAGGCAAAGGGACTAAGAAGGCGAGACTGGAGCTGGCATTTAGGGGCTCCAGGAGGTGATGGGACAGCTCAGTGAGCAGAAGGAAGAGAACACAACCTATTCTGGAGAATGAACCCCAGAAAGAGTACGGAACAGGGGAGCAAAGGGAGGGACATTCATTCAAGAGCTAAGTCAGTGAGCATGCCTGTGGGAGGCAGGTTTTTTGCAGATCAGTTTCCACACTGATGGATTGGGAGAGAGTTTTGTATGTATGGTTCTCCCTTAGTGGTCCTCAGGGGAATGTTTCCAGGACCCCCACAGATACCAAAATCCCTGGATGCTCGAGTGTCTTACATACACTGGTGTAGTATTTGTATATAACCAATGCACATCCTCCTGTACCCTTTAAATCATCTTTAGATTACTTCCAATACTTCACACAATGTAAATACTATGTAAATAGTTGCCAGCATGCAGCAAATTCAAGTTTTGCTTTTTGGAACTTTCTGGAATTTTTTTCCGAATATTTTTAATCTGTGGTTGGTTGAATCTGCAGATGTGGAGCCCGGGAACATAGAGGGCCAACTGTCATGGGAGGCAGTAACAGTAGTTGATGTTTGTAACAGTTCGGTACACACAGTTTAGGCCCTCAAGAAACGTTATTTTCGTCTTTGCTTCTCCCTTTTTAAATCAAGGAGCGTCCACTCTAAGATGGGAAAACAAACCTATACATGAAAAATAAATCTGCCTAAGTGAAATTTTACATGAACCACAAAAGCCTAGTGATGATTAAAAATTCCTGGGAGAAACTGATGATGGTTCACAAATGAAAGGGTTTCGAGGTATCAGGCATCGCTTGACGAGTGAGTCACTGCTCCTCAGAGGAGCGAACATGAGGACTGTCGCTTGGCAGATTTCTGATTTATGCTCCTCTGGGGGGAACAAAAGGATACACGCTTAGGAAGAAAAGGTCCCCCTACAGAGTTGGAGAGTGAATAATTGTGAGCTCCATTGCGTGCAGGTTAAGAAGGGCCAGCTGGCATCACTGTCGGGTAGGATGGTCCACGGGCCCCCTTTGTGCCTACAACCAGCTGACTTTGTTAAGGCTCAGAAGTGAGATAGCGCACAGTAGGGGAAAACACAGGTGAGAGTCCATCAGGTGAGACTTTCTGCACGGCATTGCCTGTACAGGAAAACACAACAGAAACTGCGTCGGATGGAAGGCATCAAAACCAAAGGCTCACGTGCAGAGGCACAACCACATGCTCAAACCACACAGCACATCACTTTCCCACTGCAATTAAAACATGTTCTGTGTTTCAGAAAAAAAAAAAAAAAAGAGAGAATCACCAAGTAAAAGATCCCACTTTCTCACATCTTCCAATCAATCACATTTCCCGGAAATACCTGTTAACAGGAAGTTCATACCCTTCTCAGAATTTCTCCCATGAGCAAATATGCACAGTGCTATTTTGTTCTGTCTTCTTTTTACAAAGGTGGGGCCAATTCTGCACAAAAAGGACTACAATGTTTCTTCTTCAATTAATTGATTATAGACACCTGTTCATATTAGTATATACATACATATATATATATATATTCATCTCAATTGTTTGTACTTCATTTTTTTGGGCTTTTCATTTTGAATTAATTCCACACTTACTAAAGAGTTTAAAAATATAATGAAGTCCTACAGCCTTGCAATTTCTCAATACCATTACCTTATACAACCATATTATAATGATTAAGTTGTATCAAGAAATTCACATGCATATAACCCTATTGCTTAACCCAGAGACGTACCAAATTGTACCAATGATGTCTTTTTCCAATCCAGAATCCAACCCAGGGTCACTCACTGCCTTTAGTCATCACCCCTGCCAGTCTCTAATCTGGCATCGTTCCTCAGCCTTGCTTTGTCTTTCCTTTTGGAAGAGCACTGGCCAGTGACTTTTGCGGAATGTCCCTCACTTTGGGTTTGTCTGGTATTTCCTCACTATTAAATTCACTTCTGGCAAGAACAGCACAGAAGCGATGGCTGACTCCAGGGCTGGGGCAGGGACAGCACAACGCGAGCCTGGAACATCTTGTGGTGCCAGAGAGGAAGGCAGAGCTCAAAAAACAATGGGGCGACGTCAAAAAGGACACAGAACCCAACTGGAAGGGCATCCAATGGCCAAGCCTAGGAAAATTTGAGGGGAAAAAAACTGCAGTCATGGACTGTAACCAATATAATAAAGTTAAGAATTTATGAGTTCATACTGATCTAAATAATTGATTTTTTTTAATGGAAAAGAAAGCAAAGTTCTTCCTTATGTTAGAATTTCAACTGATAAAAATAGAAGTGATGATGTAAATAGAAGCTGTTTGGCAATAACAGTAATAACAGTTTCAGGCAAGAATCATCAATGGATGCTGAAGTTAGTTAGGTGAAAGCATGAAGAGAAAGGTAATATTTATACAGTATCAAAGTATCTCCTGATAAGATACTTCTTAATTACAGAGGGAGAAATAGTGTCTTCATGGCGGAGAAACCTGGCAGACACAACATTCATCAAGGTGAACACCATCTGTCCTGGGACAAGCCAGCACCATGCACCTCGCGGTCTAGCCCTCAGAAGGTCCCAGCATCTCATCCTTCTCCGTGACTGCTGAGTGCGACACTGTTAATCAGGGAGGCGGCCCTCCAGCCTCTGCTATCTTATCAGTGCTGCAAAATGAATACCTTTTGAAATGTGCTTTCTAGAAGTCAGATTCATTAGAGGTGGGACGGCTGGGTCACAGCTACACACACTCTGCCAAACCTGCCTCCCGTGAGGCTGGCCCAATTAATTCCTCAGCACCCAGCAGTGCAGGAGACGACACACTGTCCCTCGCCAACAACAACCTGCCAGAATGCCTAACCCAGGAGCAAAGGGAATGGGCGGCGGCAGATGCAGTGAGATGAGCAGGAGTCAGGAGAACTGGGATCTCCAGTGCATCTGGACATGGAGGCATTTTCTGAGGACAAGGTCAGGGCTCCAGGCCAAGCGGGAGTCAACAGCAGGTATGGGCACTAAAGATACCAGAAAAAAGCCTACAAGACTCCCATAGATCTGCCAGATGCCATGCAGGTTTGCTATTTGAGAGGGACTTCAAAAGCTTGACCTTGTACCAATCCCCTCCTGGCCTCGGCTCCAGCCTTCAACGACAACTCACTAAAAGTCTAAAACAATACAAATGGAGTAATGAGGTTTCTCCATCAAACTTGTTAATGATAATTATGAACCTCTGGTTGTGTTTTACAACCCACTTCATGGCATAAAGTCAACCTGGAGAAGAGCATCATTAACCTTTAGAGGTGACAGAGCAGAAACCCACAGAGGGAGAGTCACGTGGCCAGGGCCACGCAGGGATGAGCACGGCACTGGTCTCTGGAAGCCTAGTTCAGAGTTCACGTGGAGGGCAGTGGTCGTCCCAGCCCAGGTCCCTCCCCCTCGTCTGGACTACCGTGGTACTAGGGGTGTACAAGCGTTACCTCACTTCCTCCCCACAGCCACCTGACAAAACAGGTACCATCATTAGCTTCATTTTGCAAGAGTGAAAACCAAGATTTTGCCCAAGGCCTTGCTAACAGTGAGGGGCAGGCTTAGGACATGAACTTACCAGGTTTATGTGACTCCCAGGCTCGGGTTCCCAGTGACCACAGTACTCGGCCCCTCTCCACACTTACATAGACCTTGGTTAATGCCAGCTGTGCCCTGGGCCATCAGCAGAATGGGCAGAGGGCAGTGAGGGGAGGTTGGAGAGCTCGTCCATCCCACCGCCCGCCTCCTTGGAGATGATCAAAGGGGGAGAAGGTGGAAGGCAAAGCCCTCCCTTCTCTCCCACCCAACAAACCCAACACATCCCCAGCCGTTGATTGCCTGCTGTGCACATGCGGGCTAGACCCACAGCTCTGCCGCACAAGCTGGCCCGAGTCAAGACAAGCCATGTATAAAAAACAAAATGAGAGTTCAGCAGCAGAACGATGACATTACTGATAATGAGAGCAAACGGGACAAACAGAAGGGCTGAGAAAGACAGACGGGGCCCAGAAAGGCCTCCGACACACTGGGAGCCACCCCCACTGCTAAGCACTGACCCCCTTTAAGCTCGCTCACCCGACTAGGGCAGGGGCCCGGCAGCCGCTGCTGGAGGGCAGGGAAGAGTGAGACACAGGCAGATGGGAAGACTGCTAACGGCTACGAAGCACCTCCTCAGGGACCTCACTTACCCTCCCAATCCCCTAGGTGGGCACGATCTCCATGACACGGATGTGGAAGGTGAGGCTCAGCGAGGGCAATTAACTTGCCCAAGGCACCCAGCTATTGACAATAAAATAAAATAAATAAGAATAAAGGGGTAAAAAAAAGACAGGATAAAAACCAGGTGCACCCAGAACTTAAGTCAGGCTCTAACTACCACACCAGCCTTTAAGTTTTTGTAGTAATTCACAAGAGACAAAGGAATCTTAGTGTATAAAAAGATCCAGAAGATGGGACCTGCTATAGACTGAGCCATGTCCTCCCCTAGCTTCATATGTTGACGTCCCAGTCCCCCATGTAACTCTGTGGAGATAGGACCTTCATGGAGGTAATTAAGTTCAAATGAGGTCATGAGGGTGGAGCCTTGATCCCACAGGATTAGTGTCCTTATAAAAGGAGACATCAGAGAGCTAACATTCTCTCTCCCTCCCTCCCTCCCTCCACCATGTGAGGACACAGCAGAAAGAATGCCCTCATCAGATCTTGCACTTTCCAGCTTCCAGGACTGTGAGAAAATAAATTTCCCGTTGTTTAAGCCACCAGTCTAAGGTCTGCTGTTTCAGCAGCCCAAGTGGCTGAGCTCGGGCCCCTCCATAAATCAGGGCAGTGGCCTGATCGGTTTGTTTTTTAAACTATGTCCTCATCAGTCACGTTTGAGCACAGCCCCGCCTGTATCTGCACAAGTACTTGTGTATAATTTATACACATAAACACCTGTATTATTGTAAAACGTATGCCATTTTCTAGAAAAGAAGTAAAATAAACAAAATTGAAAGTTGTAGCAGTTTCTTCACATCCCTTGGTGCAGGTGGACCTGTGCCCTCCAAAAAGTTATGCAGAAGTTTGAACCCCGGTGCTGACGAGTGTGACCATATTTGGAAATAGGGTCTTGGCGGAAGTAATCAAGCTCAGATGAGGTCAGATAAGGGTGGTCCTGATCCTTGTAAGAAAAGGGAATTTGGACCAGATGTCCAGAAGAGAAAGCCACGTGAGGATGGCGGCAGAGACTGGAGTGAGGCAGCCACAAACTAAGAGAGGCTGAGGGTTGCCAGCAACCACCGGAAGGAAGGACAGAGGAAAGGCAGATTCCCCCCTAGAATCTTGAGAAGGGAGGTAACCCCTCTGGCAGCCCCAGCAAACTCGCACACAGCCTGCTACGTCCACACAGCACACAAAGGCCGGCATTTGGTACAGCTGGGCATCCTTCTCATCGCCATCAGTGAGACTTCCTGGGGAATACCATGATTTATAATCAACCACACTTCACCCTGAAAAACATCAGGTTTTAGCACTGGAGTGACAAAAGCACGACTGGCGTGCCCGGTCAGGGCGGTGGGTTCAGACAAGAGATCCTGTCGGAAGCAAAGGGGCAGATCATGGCAGGAGGGCTGGTTTGGAGGCACACTGTTCAGTGAGTGGCTCATCGTGAGGAGGGGACAGGAGAACCTCGGGTCTGGTGGGGGCCGTGGGGGGGGGGGGTCCAAAGGGTCAGGAAGCACGGCCGAGGCAGCCTTCCACAGGGCACCCGCACGAGGAAACCCCCCAAAAGCACCCAGCCCACGTTTTCTCCTCAGGCCGGCCTCACTTCCCCCTGTCAGCCAGGCCCTGGTTTATTTTGACAAGGCTGTTTCCACCCAGCATGGGCACACGCCCCTGCAGACACAGAGAAGCCCCACCTACCCCGGGGACTGGTGTGCATTGTGGAAAACCCGAAGCATCACGTCCATGCGCAACAGGCTGTGGAAAGGGGCCATGGGCGAGCCCCCCGGGAGAGGCCCGTGGTTGTGGGCTGGCAGCAGGAGGTGGGTGAAGACGGCAAGCCGTGAGCGTCAGATGCAGGGCTTCCCGGCAGGGGCTGCAGCTGGGGGGCGGGGTGGCGACACTCTCGACCTCCAAGCAACAAGCCTGGAAACCTGCTTTGAGCTCAAATGAGCGAAGAAAACAAGGGTAGGAAATCCAGAAATACACCTTGCGTATTAATCAAGGTTCCACACGGGCAGAGGAAACATACCCGTGAAGTTTCAGATAAAGAATGAACCATTTACTGAAAAGACAAGAGGGGGACTCCAAAGTGTCCGTCTGAGAAGTGGTGGCTGCACAGAGCAAGTACACCTTTTTCAGGATGGGCCATGGTGTAGGGTTACCAGAACTGAAAAGCCCCGGGGCCTTGGGGAGCCCCGGCTCGGGGGTCACCTCTAGAGCAGCCAACGAGGCTGGTTCCTGGAATGGGGGACAAAAAACCCCTGCGAACTGGAAGCCACTGTTGCTCCCAGGACCCAGTGCTGCTGCCTGGGAAGAGGTGTTGCTACCGTGACAACATGAGGAACAGGTGGCGAACAGAAAGGGGTAAGGCCCTCCCACCTCCCCAGCTTCCAGCCTCCCTGGAACAGTCAGATCTGGCCACGCTGGGCCAGCAGCTCTCCAGAACCACAGTCAGAGGCCACGGATGGACCACCACCCCCTTTACACTGTGCCTGCACAGGGACGTTAAGTCAAAAAACTTATGAACAACTAGTCAGGCACAGACCCTGGGCCATCAGGCAGGAAGCTGGCCCGCGCTGGGCTGTCAGGCCCGGACACTGCACCAGACGTCCTGGCTCTCCGGCGGCCCTGTTCACCTTCCAGCTCCCCGCCACTCCCTGCTGCCTGCCCCCCCAGGCCCACGCTAGTCCTTACATTGCCTGCCTGGCCCTGGAGACAACTGGGTCTGAGACCCCTGGCCAGAAGAGAAATGAGGTAGGGAGTCTGCACAGTGTGTGCATTCCTGCATTCCCATCCGGGGCGTAGCAGGTTCCAACAAGGTGGGGGCACGTGTCCTGTCCACTGCTTTATTCCCCCAACAAACTCTGAAACCAAAAATGAAACCCTGTTTTGATTTGGGGGGTCGGGGAAGGCACTGCCTAGAAGACGCGGTGCTTCCCTCAAAGCTTTGGTCTACTTGGGAGCAGCAGACAGGCAGGGAATTTTTTTAAAGTGGGCACATTTCTGATGGGGTAAGCCAGGGGGCTCTAGGAGTGTCTGTGGGGAGATGGTAGGTAGTGGGGTGACATGGGAGGGGAGGGGAAACAGGGAAGGCTTCCTAAAAAGACAGAAGGCCAAGAGACCTCAAGAAGGGCACTCAAAGCCTGTTGAGTGTGACAGCGTCTTGGTCTGCAAGCGTTCTGGGCGGTACATGTTCTGGGTCTCTGGTCCAAGTGCATCCGATGTATCTTGACTTCTGCTCACGAGACCACACTGCCCACAGGGAAAATTCCAGTGTTCTCAGCTCCCTGCTCTCTGCTCACGTAGACTTTCAGAACCCACCATTCAGTACCTCCTCTTGCCAACCAAAATAGTCTTTTCAAAAAAAAAATAGTCTGTTCAAAAGTGTATGGAGTGTTGTGATGGATTAGACTTGGGACATCTGTATGAAGTCATGGTTCACTTAACACAGATGTGATGGACATCTACTGGAAATATTCATCCACATGTGTATACACAGGGGTCAGTACCCGCGCACATACTTCACTGCTCTGTCAGCTAAGAAGGCTTAGAAGCAATGACGCCCCAGTAGCAATGAGCGCATCTCACACTCCTGGGTCACTTTCTAGCAGGGGGAGCAGCTTCAGTGACTCAGAGGAGCCACAATCATGTCATTTGGTCCTGGGAACAACCCACTCTGCAGCCTAGGAAACCAAGACTCAGAAGCACCAAGAGCCTTCCTCCCAGCTCCGGGCTGGCAAGTGGCAGAACAGAGAGACCTGGGCTCGGGTCTCCTTTCTGCTTCCCGTGTGGTGCTCCTCACCCACCTCCCCCGCCCGCCCCGCCCCCGTGGCCCAGTCCCTTTCCCAGTTCCCTCCCATGGCCAGTCCCTTTCCCAGTTCCCTCCCATGCCAGCAAGGGCAGGGCTGACACTCAGGGAAGAAGCCAGCTCAGGGAGGGTGGCACTCAGACTGGTTTTTCTTTTTTTTTTTTTCCCCTCTTATTTTTACTTTGATGAAACTTTTTCTTAACTCAACATTCTTAAAGGTCCCCCAGCTGATTTCCCGCGGGCGTGAAGCCAGAGTGCCTCTACTCTTCAACAGCAGAAAAATTCCCTTCTGAATCCTTGTGGCCAAATATGAATGACGCTGGGACAGGTGGATCCGAGTTGTAAAGGTTTCATGTTTGGAGGGGGGGAAATATCCTCAGGCTGCCCCGCATCCCACGATGGGTATTTTCTTCACAAAGGCATCGTTACAACCAGCTCCGGGAGAGTAGCGGAACTGGAGAGAACGTGGCTGGGAGCCAGAGTGTGGGCTTCCCAGCAGACCTGGCATAACTGAAAGCAGCACTGGGCACTGACAGCTCAGGGCTTCTGAAAGCCACCCGCTCCCCAGAAGACAGCTATGTGCCACGTGGGGCTCTGTCGTTCACTCCATGACAAGCCAAGAATAAACCTGCTGGATCTCAGACTTGGTAAACCTGGGTCCCCTAGGGGAGCAGAAAGGGATGCGTGAGCCCTGGAGAAAACCTGGAGCCCAAGCTGGGAGGGGCCCTGGAGGGAACAGCAGGCATCTGGGGACCACAGTAAGCGCCACGAGGAGACGCACCGGGACGGAGTTACTGGCGATGTGTGGCACTTACATCAATTTAGCGAATGGTCCTCTCATTAGTAAAAGCTTCTAAACATCAGCCTCAAGTGTAAAAAAAAAAAAGTACTTCAAATTATGCAACAGCACAGAGCAATGGTACGTGCTTCACGCCCATCCCGTGGGGAGATGCCTTCGTTCCCATCTTGGGCACGTTAGTTAATCCCCACTTCCTCATATGCTCTGAAGAGCGGAGGAGATAATGCCTGTAAAGTGCTGGGAACACCATGAATGATAACACCTTTGAGCCGTTACTATGTTTCCTATTATTACTGGTAGTGGTAGCAGTATCTTCACCATGCAGGTGCTAACCCCCTCCCCCCCACACACCACTACGACTCCCAGAAGGACAGAACCTTATCAGGGGTGCCTAGCAGGCGCTGTTAGAGTGCCCAGTACTTAGTGCTTCAGGACTGACCAACAGAATGCACAGACCACAAACAAAATGAACAGTCTCATATATCGTGGGGAGTGCATCTTCTAAGGGAGGCAGCCCAGCAGATTGCAAAGAGCAAGACCAGGAGTCCAGAGCTGCCTCTGCTTCCGAAAGCTTGATGTTGTGCCCACAGGGGGTTCAATATATACCTGATTACGTCTGAGCAAGGAAGCGTGAAAACAAAGAGTTGGGCCCAGCTTTGGGAAACCCTGAGTGGCAGGGTACAGACAGAGCAGGACAAGAGAACTCCCTCCGGGCTCCTTGTTTTGAAGATGGGGCTGTGACAGTTCAAAGGCATCAGCCTTGGCTCAACACCAGGAGAGTGGCTTTGGGGCCAAGGCCATCAAACTACCCTGCAGCCTATGGCTCAAGGCATGCATCCACTGTGTGTCTTAGCTAGGGCCCCATTAACAAAACACCAGGGGCCTCGTGGCTCACACAGTGGACATTTGTTCTCACAGTTCTAGAAAACAGAAGCCTGAGATCAAGGATCCAGCTGACTGGGTGTCTGGTGGGAGCTCGCTCTCTGGCTTGCAGACAGCCACCTTCCTGTTGTGTCCTCACGTGGTAGAGAGAGTAGGAGAGTGAATTCTCCAGGGCCTCTTTTTATCAAAAAAGACACTAATCCTATCAGAGCTGGGCCCCACCCTTATGACCTCATTTAACCTTAATTACTCCCTTAATTCCAGTATACCCACACTTGGGGTTAGAGCTTCAGCATTTGAATTTGCGGTTTGGTAGGGCACCCAAACATCCAGTCCCTAACACTGTGAACCACGGTTGTTTGAATACACTGTGTCTCCCCCAGTACATTTTTCATCTACTCTGTCGTCTCCCATAGCTGGGTGCAACGCCCGGCTCGTAGCAGGAAAGTGGAAGAGGGCAGGGAGGGAGGGAAGAAACTGCTACATCCTGCCAGTGCTGGGGAGGTGGGTTTGGTGAGACAGACACCCCCCAGGCAGGAGCCTCAGCACAGCCCCATTATCACGACCCTTCCCCCAGAAGGCACTGCAGAGAGAAAGATCCTCATCTTCAGAAGAAACAGAGCTGGGAGAGGGGGAAAGGGAGACAGCAGAGAAAAAGAGAGGAGAGGGGAAGGGAGGAGAAACAGATGGAGCGGCGCGGAGCAGCAAAGAGAACATCCAGACGCGGCTGCCTGCAGATCAGGTGGGGGTGGCGCGGGAGCAGGTTCAGGAGCCTGGAGGCAGAATCTGGTCCAGGCTCTTCTGTGAGCCCCCCCGGCACCCAGCAGCGAGCGCACAGCCGCGCAGGTGCTCTGTGTCTCCAATTCATTCATCTGTGAAACACAGGTGTCCTAGTCTGCTCAGGCTGCTCTAACAAGATAGCAGAGACTGGGTGCCTTAAACAACAGAAATGTACTCCTCACAGTTCTGGAGCCTGGAAGTCCAAGATCAGGGCGCAGCCGACTCAGGTCCTGGTTCGCAGAAGGCTGTGTCCCGGCTGCGTCCTCACAGAGTGGAGAACAGAGAGCGACATCCCTGCCCCGTGTCTCTTTTTACAAGGGCATTAATCCCATGGTGAGGGCTCCACCCTCATGACCTAACCTCCTCCCAAAGGCCCCACCTCCTGGTACTACTGTATTGGGGATTAGGGTTTCAACCTATGAATTTGGGGGGGGGGGGGACACGAACACAGGAGATCCACAAAGCCAGCCTCCATCTCCAGATTTCCTTCAGAGCAAGAAGGGTGGTCTTTATTCCAGGCACCCTGCACAGGGGCCCACTGCAGGTTCTCAGTAAACAGCCATGGAATAAAGGAAAGAAGGAAGAACAAGAAAGAACTTTACACACTGTCAAGTCCTACACAGACGGCAGTGCTTACTTTGTTTCCCCAAATCCCCAAACAGACTGGGAAGCCCTTGAAGGCAGAGCACCCCTGGCGTGATTTCTGACTTTCTAGCCTAAACCCAGTGTCCAACAGGGCAGGCAACCCCAGAAAACATCCCGCAAGCACGTCCTGTGCGCCTGTCATGGTGCCGAAGGCTGGGGCTGCAGACAGCGAGACCCACAGCCTGCTTTCAAAATGCTCATGGTCCGGGAAGACGGCTAATGTCCGCGTAAGTCGGATGCTGCTTCCGGAGACGGAACGCCAGCCACTGGGGACACAATAAGAACTGAAGGCTCCAACGCCTGGCCTTCACTCTAATATTAACTATAATCATTATCAACCATGATGGTAACTGTGGGCGGGTGCTCATCTGTGTGGCCAGCTGCTCGAGGAGCTGGACTGAAAGGGCCCAGGGAAGGCTTTGGTTTTCAGGGGGCGGCCCGAACTCCCCTCCTTGGCAAAGCCCACGACGGGCACCGCTGAGGGAGCTCGGCGTCTGCAGTTCTGACAGATGTTATCAGGAGAAACAAAGTCAGGCATGTTTTCCCCTAGACTTACAGATCCCTCCACTGTCTGTGCTCTCATGTTCTGACATTAATTGAACTCTGTCTTCACTACTAAAAATAAACTCCAGGTCAAATGCAATGAGCCAAAAACCTCAATATGAAACCACAAGAAACAGTAATAGTAAAATGGGCCAGTAGCAGAGCTGCTTTCAAAATCTGTTTCTGTTTCAAGGGCAGAGTTCCGAGTGGGCCGGGAGTTAGTTCTTCCGATACGCTGGGTGTAGAATAAAGGAGGCAACCTTCACACACATGCCCTGTGGCTAAAGACCAGGACGGGCTGGTGTCCAGGCAGGCAGGCGAGCAGGTGCCTTGATACCCTCTCACCAACGGCCAGAGAGGGCTGGCTTGGGAGTACCAGGCAGGAGCCAAGAGATGCTCTCAGGGGGAGGAGGGGCCGGAAGAGGAGTTCAAACAAGCAGGGTGAGCGTCAAAGGGAGGAAGGCAACCCTGTGCGTAGGTGCAAAAAGGGGCTGGGATGAGAGAGGATAACGCAGCCAGGGGCGAGACAGGTAAGGAGGTGGGAGAGAAGCAAATAACACTGACCACTTCCTCAGGCCAGGTTCCGCAGCCGAGAAAAGAGAAGTTTGGAGAGCTCTGAAGGACTTGCCCAGGGTCGGGCGGAGCAGGAAGTGGAGCTGGGAGAGAACCCCGGTTACTAGTACTTCTGCCCCGTGGCAGGAGTTGCGCAAACAATCCAGGCTCATGGACGGGAAAGGTGCAGATGGCCCGCTTACTGGCGTGCAGCCCAGGTGAGCTGATTTCTAGGTAGGGATGCAGGCAGACGGCTCCCAGCGGGAGCGCGATACCTTTAGAACCAGAAGAACCACATGCACGGGCACAAACGTGTGGGCTTTTTTCTCAGAGCCCCTAGGACAAGACGTGTTCAGGACGGTGAGCCTCAGATTCCCAGCATCCACTCCTGCCCCGTCTGCTCCCAGCGACTGAATTTTAGGGAAATTCCTCTCCCGTTATCCCCAGGCAGACCTGCCAAGCCTTCCCTCCATCAACAGTTCTTCCAGCTTTCAGATCCTCCTCCCCGGGGACTGGACCCCTACCTGCCCTTTCCCTGGACACAGATCCAGCCCCGCAAGTGCGACAGGGAGTGGGGACCACAGAAAAGGTGGTGGCACGTCTGGGTACACTCCTGCTCCCAAAGCTAATTGCCCGGACCCAGAGCATGGGCCTTCTGGAACCAAACTGAAGGACTGGCTGAGTGCTCCAGGCCCCAAAAGGGCAGGCAGCGCTTCCACAGGAAGGCCTGCAGGCCGGACTCACAGCAGCTGTCTTCGGACACCAGAATGAGCAATTAGATAATGGAAGGAAAACGAATGGGGATGTAAGCACACAGGGCCAGGGACCGAGAGGTTTCTGAAGTGCTCGCCAGCTCAGCTTCCAGCAGGTCTCATTCACACCCGTCTTTCAAGAGTCTCAAGACGCAGTGCCCTTGCCAGGAAGCCTCCCCAGGTGGACCAGGGCCCCTCCCCTCTCCAGGCTTCCCGGACATCTGGTGAATCTGGAGTCCCCACTTTCTGTCAGTGCCCCCACCTTGACTGAAGGGCAAAGCCTTCATGTTCTCCATCTCTGTGGGTCACAGGCTCCTGAACAGCACAGATTAGAAATACAAACATGCTTTGCAACGATGTGAGGCACCAGAGGAAAGCAGCAGGTCCGCAGAGTCCCCGGCGGCTCTCAGTCCCGACTCCCTTCGCCACCCTCTCAGCGGTCACTCCTCCCCTCCCAGCCTCCCATCCCCGCGTCCTCTTCCAACATGTACCGGGACTCCTTTTTCATCATGTTACTTATTCTTTTCAACATCTTGTTGAAGAAAAAACTCGCCACCAACCTTATTCTGTGCTCTACATCTTTAAAAACTTTCTCCCTTTAGAGAGAAAAACAAATATCACTTATACGTGGAATCTAAAAAAAAATGATGCAAATGAATTTATTTATAAAACAGAAACAGACTCACGTTTCTGAGACACAGAAAACAAACTATGGTTACCAAAGGGGAAGAAGGGGGCATAAATTAGGAGTTTGGGATTAGCAGATACAAATTATTATATATAAAATAGATAAACAAGGTCCTACTATATAGCACAGGGAACCATATTCAATACCTTGTAATAACCTATAATGAAAAAGAACACGAAGAGGAAAATATATATGTATAAATGAATCACTATGCTGTACATCAGAAACTAACACAACATTGTAAATCGACTCTACTTCAATTAAAGAAAAGAATGGGGGAGGGTAGAGCTCAAAGTGGTGGAGCGCATGCTTAGCAGGCATGAGGTCCTGGGTTCAATCCCCAGGACCTCCTCTTAAAAAAAATGTAAATAAATCAGCAAACTTAATTACCTCCCTTCCCATCTCAAGAAAAACTAAAAAAAAAAAAAAAAGACAATAACTTTCTCCCTTTGGTTCCCACCCTTGTTTTTCCTCTCTACACCTTCCTTTTTGATTATTCATTAGTTTTTTCAGCGTCCACCACGGGAGGCCCACCCCCAGCAAGTCAGGATGTGTCAGGCTGTCCCTGCTCTAAACAAACTCACCAGCAGCTGGGGCGACGACAGGCAGGGGAGGGAAAAGGAATTTACACGGCATCACAAAGGCAGGCCCGAAGCTGCCGGCCGGCCGCAGTCCAGTGGAGGGAGTGATCAACTCCGCTCGGTGCAAGGGGGCCATGCGCGGCTGGGACGGGGATCCCCACGCCAGCTCCCAGGCGGACCTGGAGGTCGGTGAAAGGCAGCACCAACGGCCTGCTGCGTGGAAGGACCTCTAAATGATGTAATTAATGAATTTTAAAAACCAACATCTCTTCCGTTCAGGAGCACTTCCTCCTCCGTGAAAGGCCGCATGCTCAACTCTCGGCCTCCACCATCCCATACAGTACCCACGACACCCCCCCAAGGCAGGCATGCATCCGTTCCCGGTTTTACAAAAGAGGAAACCGAGGCTTGGTGAGCCTAAGGGAGGCAAGAAGTAAAACCAGGGAAACCAGGCTTCTCCTGAAGCCCTCGGTTTTAACCTTTCGCCCTCTGCGCCAAGCAGCCCGGCGCTGGGAAGCTGGAGCGCGCAGTGCAAGGAGGCGGGGAGAGAGAGGAAGAGATCACATCCGGATGCCCCAAAGGCCTGCTGACCGGCTCACGTAATCACACCAAACATCCCCATCCTCTCCCCAGCGCAGGCTCCACGCGTCCCAGCAGGACAGCTGCCGCCTCCTCACCTCCTGCCAGGAGGAAAAGTGTGGGGGGCCCACCAGGGAGACGCGGGGCTCCTTCAGCTCAGGACCGAGGGAGAGCTCCCTGAGACAAGGTCCAGGTGACCAAATGCGGAGAGCCAGGTCCTCTGGATCAGGGTGCGGTCCCACGCCCAGGAAGCCAGGCCAGGCAGTCAAACCCACAGCCCGAGGTCACCAATGCCAATGGCCGTTTTGGGCTCCATAAGGCTCAAGAGGAGAAAAGCCCTTACTGTGGCCCTCCGAATCCCACGCTACTCCAGCTTTAGCTCAGAAAAGGACAGTTTTCAAATCCCTCTGGAGTCTTGAACGGAGCTGTATTTTTTTTTCAGATGAAAGGCCCGTGAATCCCAAGCATAGCAGGATTCTAGAAGCATACAAGAAAAGGACAGAGAATTATTGGTATCAGTGCCTACATGAATGGACTTGGTAATAAGACACTTCGTTTAAAAAGTAAGAAGTGCATGCTCACCATATGCAAAAGGAGGAGCGTGAACAGGCAGACCTTTACTGAGTAATTCTTGGGGTCAAGTTCTGTGTTGGGCATTTGAACACATTAATTCATCTGATCCACTGAGATATGTTTCAGCAGCTCTGTATTTCAGAAGTCATGTGAGCAGCCAGGCGGGAGTTGATGGTCAGGTTTTCCTGACTCCCAAGCCTCCACCCATCGTCACAGTCCCCCTCCCCACGAAAGCTTTTTCACGCATCTGACTCCAGGAATTCCAGGCCGAGGGGAATGACAAACATCCCCAACAACTTCATTCCAAGAACGGCCAGTCCCTGGCAGCCCAGCCCATTCCACAGACGGTGGGGAGCATCTGAACCACGGAAGCCGCCTCAGATTAACTTGGTTGTCAGCTTTATCTGCGCTGGACACCGTCACGTAGTGACGAGTGACCAGGCGACATCATGCATTACTCAGAGAACCAAAAATGTCTCCTCGTCAGAGATGCTTATCCTAACTGCTCACAGAGGCGGCTCACATGAAGAGGGTGGGGCAGAGTGAGGAATGGGACACGGGGATCGCCCCCGGTTTACCAGCTCTGGGAGGACCTCCTAAGATCCCCGGAAGCAGAGCTGAATGCTCAGCTGGGTGGCCACAGACGCAAGCCCGCTCCTCTCCTTCAAGGGACGGTATGGCATCCACAGAAAGCCACACTGTGACGCTGACAACGGGGCGATCCTCTCCCTTTCCAGACCCCCCTCTCACCCCCCACAAAACCCCCCAGCATCTTGGCAGCCAGATCATCCAGGAGATGGGCTCAGTGAGCACAGACTCAGGATAAAGCAGGCTGACAAGTCCTGAAGGGGAATCTGCCCTCGGGTCTGGGGAGAGCCGGAGAGGCACACAGACCGCTCTCACAGCCCAGGACAGAGGCCAGGCAGCTTGGACGCCCGACCATCGATTCCTTCTCTCGCCTACAGGAAAAACATAGCCACACTTCACCTCTCTCAGGCCCTCCCGTTGTCACATTTCCCCCTTGGACGTGTTAGCATCATGGACCGACCTACAACAGCTCTGAAAGCCCCAGAGAGTCCCCGTCTCCTCCCGTCAAGCACTGGTTTATTCCATCCAGCGCTCAGAGCCCCAGGTCCCAGTGGGAGAGGGCGGATCCCCCTCCACTCCACCCCCAAGAGGTCCCCTTCACTGGCCATACGCGGAGGAAGACGCCCTCCTCAGCACATCCACGCTCCCACTGTGGGCAGCCTCCCACGCTTCCCAGGCACTTTGACCAGGAAAGCACTTTTTGCCTCATTGTCGAAACGCGTTCGCTTCATTACCCAGGAAAGGCAGCAGCCTCGCTCCCTGGTTGACTGTGGGCTCTTGTCAGGCTGCCTGGTTGGCAGCCCGGTTCTATAACTGAGAAAGCCTTTTTAGGAGCCTGAGTCAGTCACTTAAGCCCTCTGAGGCTCAGTGTCTCATCTGAAATGTTTGTTCTTGCAGGGAGGGCATAGCTCGGTAGTAGAGTGCTGTACTTGGCATATACAAGGCCCTGGGTTCAATCCCCGGTGCCTCCATTTAAAAAATAATAACAACAATAATAAATAAATAAACATAATTACCTCTCCTAAAAAATTTTAAAAAAACCCCCAAAACCCAAGGTTCATTCTTGGTGCAAAGCAAGTCTTTGCAGAGCACCTGGCCTGGTGTGTTATGATCACTTAGAAATGGCAGCTGTCACTAATCCCATACTTAAGCAAATGCCCAGGCCCTAACTTCTTAGTCTCCTCCCAATAAGGGGGAAAAGAACAAGGTCTCCCCTCTTCTTGTCTTACCACAATGACTTTCGGGGGCTCAGCATGGGGCTAAGGGCAGCAGTGAAGCCAATGCAAACAGACCTAAAGGCTGAGGTCTGAGTCAGAGCTACTCCACTCCAGGCCTGGCTCTGACTCTCAAGCCTCAGTTTATTTATCTGTGAAATGGAGTGGACTGTGACACTGACTCCCTCTCCCATGTGTGCTGCCTGGAGTAAATGGGATCGTGCATGCAGAAGGTGCTCGGTCAACTACGAGGTATCAGAGAAATGTAATTCATCACACACCGGTCCCATTTATGAGCACGCTCTGTATGGGACACTGCCTCAGAACATCCTCCCAGACCTCGCTGAGCACCTGCCAGGACCCCAGGAGGTCAGGGCACAGGCACGACCATTATCCCCACTTTACAGATGTGGAAACTGAAGTTCAGGCTAGGGAGACTGCCTGACCCCAGCCGGCAGATCCAGGGCTGAGCTGCTGGTTTGCAAGCACCCCCTCCCCACTTCCTCGTCGGGAGCCTTTGGGAACGCAGGATGTCAGTCCCTGCAGAAAAAGAACCTCTTTCCAAGGCAGCCAAACTGATTAATGTTTTTAATTAATGTTTTAAACCGCACACACGGAGCCGTGTTCCGTGGAAATTAAGGAACTAAAATTTCTTAGTTTCCCCCAGGAGTTGGCCCAGCCAGAAGCTCACTGCCAGAGCAGTGGGGAGGGTGTCCTGGGCTGGCCAGGGTGGCAGGAGTGGGAAGGTCACAGCCCCGCCTCGACACACGGAGCCCAGAAGGCAGTGCAGTCTCAGAGAGACAAGCCAGGGACCGAGGAGACTGGCTCAGCGCACGGATGGGACGCGCACGGCCGCGCCTCCCAGGAATTCAGCAACTCTAGCAGAAGAGGGACAGGTGCAGAGGGAGACCCAACGGGCAGGATGTGCCCGGGGCCTGGGCCTGAAAGGGGCCTGAAGGGCTGCTGCTCCCAGACCCTCCAGCCTGACTCTCTGTCCAGTCACCTGCTCTGCGGCTGAAGGAGTTACTCTACACTTGAACCTGAACCAGGGGGTCACAGCTTCCACAGGGATGCTGACGGTACCTCCCCCATGCCGCTCGGGATGGCAGGAGATTGCTGCTGGGGCCCCGTGCTGTGATCGGATGGATGAGGAGCCTGAGTTCCCGTGACAGGCAGACCCATGACCCCAAGGGTCCAAGAAAGAGGGAGACACCGGCCCCTCCGCCAGAACCTTCCTTGCTCTGCCTCAGCATCCAAGTGTGTCACAGCTCCAGACGCTCCAGGGCATCTGCTCCCATCCACAACCCGAAATGCAGGGCTGTATCATCTTCCTACCTCCAACGAGAAGGCAAGATGCACACAGTGTGACTTATAGCACCGGGGAATTCATCACCAGCTCCTCTGCAACAAGGCCACCTTGTCACTGGGCAGCTGGCCTTGAAAGCCACCTGGATGCTGCCTGGGTGGAAGGGTCACCTGGGCACACTGATGGCAGCCAGGACCAGCCACCCCATAAGCAGGGGCCATGAGCCACTTGGAAGGAGAGAGTAAGCCAGCCACGAAATGAGCGACTGCGTGTGGACACCTGACCTGGGAACTGTTAAAACGCCATCCGCTGATGGCAAACAGATTACACAGGTAGACAGCAGTGCCTATGGGAGCAGAGGACCGGAGAGCTTCCCCCAGGAGGCCCTGGGAGCAGGCCCCGGCAAGGGACATAAACACAGGTACTCCTGGGTCTCTCCTGGAGGGCCAGCAAAGCCAGTGACAGCCCCAGTCTGGCTTGCACGCTTGCCCTGGACTCTCTGAGATCCAGCAGGCCTGGGCACAGAGGCAACATGTGCAGACTCAGAACACAGGCTGCCTGGGTCGGAGCTAGTCCCCACCAGTGAGCAGCTATGCACCCCAGGAAGTCTGCTTAACCTCTCTGATCATCATCTGTAAATCAGGGCTGGTAAGAGCCCGCTGCCTTCCCCAACTGAGATGGGGACCACTGCAGTGATGTGGAATGCTTAGCACGATGTCTGGCTCAGGGTAAATGCTTAAGAATTTGTTATTCTCAGTGTCTAATCACTGTCATTATTCCTATTGCCTGGCAGGCAGATTGACAGTCCTGGATTTGAATCCCAACTCTGCCGCTTCCCAGGAAATGTGACCATGGACCAATCCTCTGACCTTCCTATGCCTCACTTTCCTTACCTACAAAATGGGGGCCAGCCACACGGTACCACCAAGGATTAATAGGGCACACAGCAAAGCAAGGGGTACAGCATGAGCTTTCAAGAATGAAGGCGCTGACCCAAACTGGTGGACATTCTGCAAAACGACTGGCCAGGACTCTGCAAAAATGTCAAAGTCAAGACCAGCCGAGGATCTGCTCTGGGATAAAGGGAGACCAAAGAGGCACGGCCATGAAACACAGCGCTGACCTGCAAACAGGAGGAAACAGTCCAAAAGGCCATTGTTGGGACAAGTGATGGGACTGTGTGTAGCCTGGGATCAGATAATACAACTGGAGCAACGCTAAGTTTCCTGGCTTTGAGCGTTACACCATGGTTCTGTAAGAGACTGTCCTTAGGAAACACACGCTGAACGCTGAGGGATAAAGGAGCTATGTCTGCAATTTATTCTGAAATGGTTCAGGAAAAAAACTGTATTGTGTGTGTGTGTGTGTGTGTGTGTGTAAGTATGCGCGCGCACGCGTGCGTGCAGGGGGCTGGGTGGAGAATTAGTTAACAGCTGGTGAATCTGGGTGCACAGGAGTTCTTATATCACTCTTGGAATCTTGTCTGCCAGTCTGAAATCATACCCAAGGAAAAGATGACCACGAGTCGAGGACCAGGTCGGCGGTAGCCAGCCTGAAGGTCTAGTGCAGACCATCCACGCAGGCTCAAAATACAAGCCTTTCTCACAAAATTCAGTCACCTGATGGAAAAATGCTATGGTTTATTGTGTAGAACACTGCAAAGAATAAAACTGAAATTTAATTTGAAACAGCACCTCCCCCGCCAAGAAAAAGACAGACGGATGGCTATCTCTATTCCCACATCCCAGGGCTGGGCTGGGCGGGCGGCATCCTTGCCATCCAGCAGCGAGTCAGGTGGAGCTGGGACACCCTGGGGGAGGGCCCTGGATGAGGGAAGGCATCCTGCAGGAGGGCAGAGGCAGCATGGACCACTGCAGCCAAGGCTGGCTCTCGCTCTGTGTCAGGCAGGGTTATGAGAGCTGTCTGTATCTTGAGTCATTTGATCCCCTCAAGACTCCTTCAGGCAAATTCTACTCTGATTCCCCTTCTGTGCTGCAGGAAACTGAGGCTTGAGGGAGGCTCTTACCTGGGGTCTTAATCCGGAGCGTGAGCGAGCTGTTTATTTGAGCCCAGGCTGCAGCCCCGGGATTTCCTGAGGCTGAAGGGAGGGAGGCACCCCAACCCAGGGAAGCATCCAGCACCAAGACCAGTCTGGCCCCTGAAGCCCAGCCCCAGGCCCTGAGATGCTGAGGTCCCAATGCCACCTGAAGCTGTAAGGGGCTGAGACCTCAGGCTCCCTGTCCTGTGTTCTCCTACCACGAGCGCCCTGGCATGGTACCCCACTGATGCTCAACTCTTGTCTGCAGATGAAGTCATGGAAACGCATCTTCTTTTTCATGGAGTTTCAACAAGGCACAGATGATCTCCAGGAGACCCAACAAACTGGGGCCATCGGTGTCATCAGCGAGGAGAAAGACAGGTCTGAGGACAAGATGGGTAGGGGTCTTCACTGAAAAGTCTTTTAACCCTCCTGTGTTCTGTCTTTTGAATGGCTTACTTATTCAAAAAGTTTGTTGGGTTTTTTTTTAATACACGGGAAGGAGAAGAGATCGACCCAGTTCCTGTGTGAGCCTGCTGAGTGTGAGCCATTCTGTGCTGCACGGCGCTGCTCCCTGGTACCCAGCTGTCACTCACTGCATGTCCTCCTATTTGCGGAGTTGGAGGGACTAGAATGATTAAAGAAAGACCCAGAAGGAGCAGCATCACCCATTACACTTAAGGGTGTTAAGATCTGGTTGCCAAGTTCTCCGCAGGGGAGAGGCTGGTGGGCAGTGCAGAAGGCCAGCTCTAGAAACTGGGCTCCTAAACCCTCCACTTCCCCCAGAAGGGAGAGGAAGGACCCACCCCTGGGCCATGAGAAAGGGGTTTGGAGTCGGAGGTTCCTAGGTTCCCAGCCAAGCTCCCTGCAATGCGTGGGTCAGACAGCATTTGGCAGCACCACCTCGTGTGTGGACTGAAGAAGATAATATCTGTGAAAATGCTTTGTAAACTGTAAAGTACCGTGCAAATCCTCCCATCAAAACAGAGGGTGCAGTGGCGGCTGGGGGAGGAAGAGGCTTCTGGAGGGTCAGCCTCAGCGGACAGCTCTCCCTGAAGCAAGGCAGCATTTCACCTCCTGGCCTCCTGCCCCCAAACTCTCCTTTCCGTACCTGCACTTGATTTTAACTTTCTCTCATGAATATCCTCCCACCTCCCCTCCCACCCCAAGGGTGTAAAATTATTAAATCAACCCCAAGGTAAATAGTTTTCGATTCTCCAACCCCAAAACCTCCCTTCCTGCTGCGGCACTTGGGTCTTGTCACCCAGAACATCAAAGCTCTCGCTTTCGGTAAAAGCCTCTCGGATGACTTGGGTGACTGGTGCAGATGAAAACAACCTGCCACATGCCAGGCTTTGCAGTACATCTTGGTGCCCCAGGGAGAGGTGAGTGGGCTGGAAAGACACAGAGAGCTGTCCTGACCAATGCTTTTCAGGGAGTCAAACTCTCCAAGTCCAAGTCTGCTGGGTGACCTTGAGCATCTCTTCCCCACACAGGGCCTCTTGCAAAGGAAGAGGCTGGATGGCGCAGTTTCTAGGTCTCTTTCGGATCTAAAGTTCACCGATTCCATCTCACCCTCCCTGCTCACAGTCCCTACTTCCTGACGTGTAATGACAGTTGATTTACATACAGGGAAAAAAAAGTAACTACGTGGTTGCTTATAAGCTGGGCTGCAGATTTTGGTGACTCACAAAGTAGAAAATATGTTTCCACTTAGCTCAAAAGAGTGGTCCCTCTACTCTCCAATTACTCAAAAGTCACTGGGCCAATGGGCCAATGGGACCCCTGGGGAAGTTCCAGCCTACTGGGAGTTCAAACGTCAGTGGACGTAAGTTTAGCAGGGAATTTCCCATGGCAGACAGGTGCACCGACAGGTGGGCTGGATGGAGAGCCCCTCCCTCCCTGAGAAAACATCCCTTGCCCATTCACTCTCCATCTCAGGAATTCATCTTCTAGGGAACCAAGGAAACACTGGGTCCACTACTGGGTCAGGGCCCACCTTCCAGGAAGCCACACCCCCAGAATGAATGTCACCTCTTCCAGGAAGCCAATGTTGAACCACCACCCACCACAAACCCCAAAATTATAAACTCCATAAGGACAGCAACGGTGCCTGGCATGTAATAAGTGCTAAAAAAAAAAAATTGCCAAAATAGTAAATTCCTGCTGGGTAACTTAATCATGCTGCCTCCATAAAGTAATTCCATCCCCCAAAATACTGGGGGCCTGTTGTGTGCTGGATACTGGGGATAACACAGTGAACAAAGCAGACATCTATCCATCCAGCCATCACCCAAAGCAGCTGCCTGCTGCGCTGGCAGACGACCTTTAGTTGTCAGCCCTCTTTGGAGGCTGTCTTGGTTGATGATACTACCTTGCTCGAGGTCACAAATCCTTCCAAGGTAGCCCACAAGCGATGGCTAATCAATCCTCAGCTTAATTCTGGACAATTCTGAAGGGCCATTCTAGCTCCAGGGCCCCAGGGGGCTGGCTGAGGCTTTTGTCAGTCCTTGTCACAGCTCAACTTCTCCCCCTGCCCCACCTTGATTTCCTCTCCCTCATAGCTGTTGATCCCAAAGGTACCCCGCAGTAACCACCCCACTCACCGACCTCAATCTCAGCATTTGCTTCCCGGGAAGCTCAACCTACAGCAAGAAGGTTCTCATGATTGATGACCAGGCCCTGGGCCACCAGGATGAAGGCTCTAGGACCAGGACAAGCAAACAGATCACCCCGAGTTGGGAACAGCTTCCTTGGAGTGCCTCATTGACAAGGATGCTGATGCTGGGCTCAAGGCTCAATCAACGAAGGCAACTTGTGAAGTACTGAACACCCGGACTTCTTTTCATGTGTGATGAGTCCCAGGTCCTTGGGGTAGAGACTCATTTTCTGCATCTGTGTTCCCCTGGCACCCAGTACAGGAAAGGAGTTCTGTTGAATGTTCAGTGATGATGGATGGATAGATGGATCTATAAACAGACACTCTGGGTTGAACAAGTCTTACCTAAGGCCGAAAGATAATGATTTGGCATCAGTTAAATTATGTCATTCATGTAAGTGTTTACCACGGTTCTCCAGAAACAGAAACGATGAAGGCGACAAGTAAGCCACTTGGAGAACTTCTTAGAGGAGATGACCTGTGATCAGCAGCTGGAAAGAAGTGAGAAAGTGGGGGAAAACACATGAAGCAAGAGAAATGAGGCATTGGCGCTGGCTAGCTGAGCTCTGACTGCTCACCAGACACCCAGTGTATAACCCCCCGCATCACTGGGGCTGCTGTGACAGCCCAGGACGCACGGTGGGGGAGCCCTTCCGTAACCATGACATCCCTCACCATGAATGTGGGCCGTGACGTTCCCACTACCAGCGGAGGCAGCAGTGATGGAAGGTCCTGAACACAGTACTGCAGTTTGGAGACTTAGTTCACAGTGCTAGGAAGCCATCGAGGTCATGAAACAGGGCGCTAGGTGACAGCTGATAACCTAAGCTACAGAACTGACTCGAGATTCTTGAAATCACCCATCCCTTAGGTTGTGGGCAGCTGCTTGGAATGCCTAGTCTGTCAAGCAGGTGGGGACTTGGGAGGTGCCCAGAGCTTCCATACTGAGGAGGTAGCCTCAGGGGCAGAATCATCACTGGAGAACCCCAAACTCCAGCCTCAGTTCCCCTAAGAAGCATACAGACGTTGAGGGCCATCCTGATCCAGGCACCCGTCCGACCCACTGAGAGTCCTCACTTCTCCAGGAAAGCAGACAGGAGCGCCAGAAGAAAGGGAATAAATAAGAGCCTGGTATTTGTGCAAATAAGAGTAAGCCCTGAGGACACTGAGAAAGGGATAAAGTTCACTTGGGAAAATTTGGAAATAAGTGACGTCACAGAGGCTACTTGCTAAGTAGGACAGTGTATTCTAGAAAACACAGATGACTTTGGCCTGTTACTCATCCCTGAGCCGGGAGCATCTAAAAGGCTGAATGCTGGGGCCATCACAAGTGGGAGGCAGAGATGAGTCGGAGAACCTCCCTCCAGGGCCGGCGGGATGCTGAGTGTCAGGCTGAAGGTACAAGTCGCAGGGAGGCAGTAAAGCTCAGAGCTGGGTCACACAGGCTTTGCTGCCAAGCGACTGGGGCTGAAACAGACACTCCACCACATCCTTCCTGTACCACCTGGGCTAGGAAGAACCCGTCTCCCAGGGCTCCGGGCCTTAGCTGTGATACAAACCTGCTGGAGTGCCTGGAGGAACCGAGCAGCCCCGACACCAGGCACCTGGCACGCAGCTAGCGCTAAAAAGTGATGCTGGCATTATTTCCTCATTGGTCACATGCTTACGTAAGAGCCATCAAGCGCTGCCCTTTCCAACTGCACCCCATAAATGCCTTGGGTTTCAAGAGTCCCCTGTGAGGCTCCTCCTGGGGTCTCGACAGAGCTGAGGGAGGGTCAGTACGGGGACCCTAACCCTCTTTTGACCCTAATAGCTCTACCTTAACGTTATCTGTGTAAGGCCTGCACACAGACTTCAGCAGTGCCAAAGGGGTTTGAGGGCTCTAAGAAAGTGCGAAGGCTTCAAACGTTCATCCTCTTACTTTACCAAAGAAAAAAAATGAAGCTTCAAGAACCAAGGTTCTTGTCTAAACTCGCACAGCAGGTCAGCGGCGGGGGAGGGGAAGCGCAGCCAGAGACCCTGACTCTCCCCACCAGTTAGTTCAAAGGCTGGGGTCGTCGGATGCGTCCTCTGAGGTCTGCTGCTCGAGCGTATAAGGCTCCTACATGTGGGTCTGGGGGCGGTGACTCCAGCGCCTTGGCACCCCAAGTCCAAGTCCACAAGTCCCTGCCCTCAGAGCCTGGCTCAAGGAGCCAAAGGAACATCAAGTGGAGAGTCCGAATCCAAAACCAGACAGAGGAAGAGTGACACCCTCTCCACTTCCCAAAGGAAGGACAGCCGCCCCCAGATCTGCCCCCAGAGCTGGGCTGGGGCTAGGCCCGGGGGCCCTCCAGGAACCACCCCAGGAACCGTGGGGGCAGAAAAGGGACTGAGTCCATAAACATCAGGGATGAGAGAGGCAACGAACAATGAGGGAGAAACCAGCCCCTTCTTCGTCAAGAAATCACAGCTCCCAGGGGTATTCCAGTGGGTCTGGTTCAAAGTCACGCAGGGGACTCCATGTGCCCACATCGTGGGGCCATCCAAGCCGTCACGTGGCTTCTCCCCAGTCAGGGAGGATGGAAGAAGAGCAAGACTTCTCACAAGTGAAAACACTCTCGAGTGACCACAGGTCAACTGTCAACCCAAGAATGAGCACAAAGGAAGGAAACCCTAGCATCAAAACACAGATCAATCCTACGGAAATCACTGGTAACGGCCACTCATCTCCAGCTTCCTTGGTGCTGGTACTGGTGGGCTTTCCACTATGTGATCACTAATCCTGAAACACAGTTACGTTATCCCCAAGTGACCAGTGGGTGAAATGAGGCTCCAAGAGCTTCCTTGACACACAGTCAGATTTGAATGCATACTGTGTGGAGTGTCCTGTGTTTATGGCCAGATCTACCTAATAAAGCCCTCTCGCAAGTCACTTATCGTTCTTCCCCACATTCTCGTTTTTAACAGCATTAGGTCTGTGTGAGGTCGATTTTACCCGACAAGAAAGATGGAGGCTGTCCAGCATGGGAGGAGTGCAAGCAACAGTGCCACCACCATCAGAAATGCTATGGAGGGAAGTCCTGCTCCGGAGAAGGACCGGAGATGGCCGTTGAGGTTTCTTTTCACTCAAAGATTCTCTGCATCTAAACGGAAATTCCAATTTCCATTCAATTATCTCCTTGAGTTGGAAGGTAGGCATTCCTATGAATCCAAAGACATAAACTTTGCTCTTCCTCAGGAACAACAAGTCTCTTTAAGATCCATCTTGGCATCTCCCCCACTGGCCTCAGCCTCCCCAAGGAGGAAGATTCCAGCTGGAGAGCCAGGCAAGGAGTCCAGGCACCCGATGACAGACAGGCAGAGACAAGCAGAGCTAGAAGAGCCTCCCAGCCCCACAGGATGTGGTGAAGCAGCAAGAGAAAAATCAGAGAAAGCTATCTAGAAACACAACAGCATCACAAATAAAGCGACTTAACAGGAAACACAGGGACTTTTCTACATTTTGGGCTAGGAAGCCCAAAAATAGTTAAAAGACATGTCACAGAGCTTTCCAAAGACAAATCCTGCCTTGTTCGTAAAACAAGTTTGGGGGACAAGTATGAAGTCTGAAGTGATGAAGACAACCAGGGCAAGTTCAGATCGCGTGCTGAAATCCCCGATGTGCGTGAGGAGCGAGGGGCTTCATCCCCGGGCCCCTACCCCAGGAGCCCATGGGCCGATCAGCACTCCACACAAAGGCTCAGTTTTGAAGCTCACTGATTTTAAGTCAAGGGTGCCTTGCAACTGGTTCAACTTGAAGGCGTCCACGTGGACAGTAACGAACGTGGCTGGAGGAGCAGCCAAAATCAGCATTCCCCAAGAGAGTTGGTCAACAAACAGAAGGAAAAAAAATATTTGCCTCATTAAGGATAAAAAAGTGTAAATTTAATGAGAGACCATTTTGTGTCTATTGAGTTATAATAATACCCGGTGCTGATGAGATTGTGGTGAAACGGGCATATCCACGTGTTGATGGTGGCAACGTCAACAACCTTATTTGAGAGTTAGTTTGGCTTTACAGGTCAAGTGTCATAAAACTGTGCCTTGTGACTCAGTAATTCTTCGGCTGAGATTCTGTCCAAAGGATTTTCCAAGAAAAGAAAAGTTACAGGCACAAAGCTGCTCACTGCACCCTAAGGGTTACAGCCAACGACTCGGTTTGATCTGGAGTAGAACATGATGCATTGACTTGATGAATCCCTTTCAAAATGATCGTTGATAAGGTGCTTGAACACAATGGGAAAATGCTCATGATATAATGTCAGATTACCAAATGTTCCCTACACCTACGCCTCCATCAAATCACAAGGTAATGTGGGGGAGGGCATAGCTCAGCGGTAGAGCGCATGCTTAGCATGCATAAGGTCCTGGGATCCATCCTCAGTACCTTCATAAAAACAAACAAACAAATAAATAAACTTAATTACCGCCCTACTTAAAAAAAATTTTTTTTTAAGTTAATGTAAGGACAGGCATAGCCGATATCCAAAAACAATGTGATAGGTCAAGGGGAGAGTGGTTCCTGATTTCGATGTCTCATCTGTTTCCATTCTCTGGACTCACAATACTCTTTGTGCAATAAATGACAAAAACATCCCACCAGAAATTTAACACAATATTGTAAACTGACTACACTTCAATAAAATTTTTTTTTAACGACCACAATACTGATACTGACGATGAGGATTTTTATTGGTGAAACTTCAATAATGGATGGAAAAGACATGAGCAAGACCCTGGGGCACCAGAAGCAGAACTCAGGGCATGAGAAATGATCAAAGCCAGAGGCATCAAAGAAGCGTGACCTCTAAGCAGAGCACAGAAAACGTGAGCACCAGCGGGGCCACGTCCCAGCGAAGTCAGCCTTCCAGGCCCGCAGAGCACCCGGCAGTATCTGACCATCTCAGCTCCGAGAGTCAGCTTCCCCTCCCTGCCCCACCCACAGTGCCCACAGAGGAATAGAAAACCCCGGTCTGGGTCTATGTAAATGTCCATCTTACTAAAACACAAGATTCTGCTCAGATGCTTAGCCTTAATTTAAATACTGAATTTCCTCCACTCGGTGTTTCTCAAAAGGCAACTGAGACCAGTTTCTACACGTGGTGCTCAAGGTCATAGGACACTTTCGTTTTCTCTAGGGTGGGACCCAGTTGGGATTTCCAGAGCACAAGGCAATTGCTGTGAACAGCTGTCCCCGCCGCCGACAGCCCGGGCGAGGGTGGCTGAGTTAGAGGTCAGCAAATCCAAGTCACAGGCGGGACAGCCCCAACTCCGACCCTACCAGCCCTGCACCTTTGGACGTGGATTTCACCCTTGTGACCTCAGTTTTTACATCCATAAAACGGGGAGTTTTCAGAACCTTCCCCAGAGGGGTGTGGTGGGGAGGAGGGAAGAGCACGCATGCCCTCGGCACAGCGCCGGGCAGGGCGGGCGCTCCCTGACCCCGGCTCTCGTTGTGACTCCCACTTCCGAGTCTCCTCGTCCAGAAGACTTGTCTGGGGTCTTCATGCACCACGTGTGCCTACATGGCGATGGAGCGGTCACACCTGTACATGGCCAGATGCAGCTGACACTCGGAGCCCCTGGGTGCCTCAGCGAGCACAGACGCCCCAGTCCCTCACAGCACAGTGATACCAGACTCTCTGCGGGTGGGGCCCTGGCACAGCTGTATTTTAGGGCTGATTCCAACGTGCCACCGGACTGGGGCACATTTCACTTAGGCGAGAGCAACCAGTGATATCTTCTCCAAACCCCCAAGCTGGAGAGAGCACGAGGCAGGAGTCTTTCTTAACTGATTCAGGCCACGGTTCAGCAGATCCCTCTGGAACCCTCGAGCACTCTCTGAGTGACTGGTAGATGGAAAGGGGCTTCCTGCTCTCTGCCCTCCTGCCCAGCCAGCGATTTCCTGCAAAGCAGTGGGGAGGGGGGCAGAGTGACAGGCCCCACAGAGGCCACAGGGAAGCACCTGACCAAGCCGGGTGGTGACACCGGCAGGCCGGGAGTTAACTCAGGTCCCTGGGCCGGCCCTGCCCAACTGCAGCCTCTTTCCCATCATCTGCAGGCTCCCTGTGTGTCCCTGGCCCCGTGACAGCACATGGGAGGTGCACTGATCTCAGAGGGGGCGGGTGCAAAGTGCAGGATGGGTGCACCTGTGAGCCTGGGTGCCCGCAGACCCGCATCTGTGAAATGGGCATGCCCTTCCCTGCAGGGTGGCTGGGAGAGGGCCCAGGCCTGGGCCCAGAGAAGACTCAACCAATGTGGCAGGAGCTGCGGCTGGTGTGAAACACTGCTCAAGGGAGAGGTGGGGCCACTTCTTCCTGTGTGAAACATGAACCCTTCTCCCCTAGAGCCCGGGCTTCCAGGTTTTGCTGCCACACCTCAACCCCCGCGGTGCAGCAGCAGCTGCTGAAAAATCCACAGGGCTGCCCAGGAGCAACCGCCCTCTCTGCCCGGGGAAGGGAGCTGGAGGACCAAGACCATGGCGTTCAGCCTGGCTTTGCCCAGAGTGGCCTGCTAGAAGAGGGGCCCTCGTTACACTCCGGCCTGCCTGCAAGTCTCATTCTGCAAGACTGTTCACAGGCCCAGACAGTGCTCTCCCCTTCTCCACTCCTGAAGAACCCTCAACAGATGCTTCTGGGCTTCACAAGAGCCCCCATTTCCATCACACTGACAACTGGCTGAGAACCTTCCCTGCACAATGCCCAAAGTAACGCCTGTAACCCTCACAGCTACTTTGGGGTTCATGCCCTTCTCACCCTCACTTTACACACGGGGAAAGAAAGGCACGAGAGGGCAGCCACGTCGCCCAAGGTCATGGGCAGAGCTGGGTCTTGGAGCTTCGCTGGTCCCAGAGGCCGGGCTCTCCCATGCACACCCCCGTGCTGTCTTTGATTCCTGCCTTTGGTCACCTACGCTACCGGGCCCTGCTCTACGCCAGCCCGGCGGGTAGTGGGGTAGCTAGAGACTCTGGGAAAAGATACAATCTGCCCTCTCAAGAGCTCACCTAATCCAGATAATCCTAAATCCCTCACAGACAATCCCGGACAGACCAAGTACTCGAGTGAAACCTCTCTAAGCAATGTGGACCCGGGCCACCTCCTGCAGGGGCTGGGCACAGGGTGGGGGCCGGGGGCACGGGGTGCAGGGGGCAGCCTGTGGGACCGTGCAGACCTGGGCGTGAAGGCCATGCGCTCGCAGACGCGCTGTGACCTGGGCTCCCGCCGTCTGGCCGTCCTGTGCAGAGCAGGGGTAGTAACAGGAGCCCCTTCCAGAGCTGCTCGGAGGAATAAATGAGAAGGTGTCTGCAGGGTGCTGACAGTAAGCCAGTGGGAACATCTGCACGACCAAATGCCAATCCGAGGACAAGAGCCATGGTGTGGTCCCCGACTCAGAGGGTTGCTGGGCTTCGGGGTGGGGGTGGGGAGCCCACGAGGGGTCCTCGAAGGAATCCGGGAAGGGGCCTGCCCCTGAGATGGATGGGTAGGTTTCAGGTAGTTCAGAGAAGCCCAGAAGCCAAGGAGAAAGGCCTGCACTAGGAGAAGGAGGTGGGACAGCTGATGGCCGGGGCTACCACCTGGCTGAAGCTAACTACAGGCGGGGGCTTGGATGGCTAGGACGGGGAAGAAGAGCTCTCAGTATATATAACAACAGATCCTCTGACATTTAGATGAAGGAAGGAAGGAAGGAAGGCCAGACCCTGTCAGTGGAGGCAAATTAAAGGGCATTTATAAACATCCAGTCCCAGGCTGTACGTGGAGTCTGGGAAAGCCCTCACCCCGGGACAGAACAAGACTCCCTTCTGTGTTCCTCTCCTGGAGCTTCTGTAACGAATTACCATTCACCAGGTGCCTTAAAACAACAAAAACCAATTCTCTCACGGTTCTGGAGGCTGGAAGTCCAAAATCAAGGTGTCAGCAGGGCCCTGCTCCCTCAGAAGTCCCCCCGGGAAGAATCCTCGCTGGCCTCCTCCTGGCTTCAGGTGTGCCGGCAGTCTTTGGTGTTTCTTGGCTGATGGACGCAGAGTCTAACCCGCCTCCATCCTCGCATGGCCTTTGCCCCTGTGCACGTGTCCTTTCTCTTACAGAAACACCACCCACTGGCCTTAGGGCTCATCCTACTCCAGTATGACCTCATCTTAACTCGATGACATCTGCAAAGACCCTATTTCCAAACAAGATCACATTCACAGGTACTGCAGGTTTGGATCTGAAAATGGCTTCTGGGGGGACACATCCAACCCGCCCCACCCCCTTTACCACAACCTCCTAGGTATGGGCAGCTTTCACCTAAACCAGCGACCAGGTTAGCTGTGACCTCCCAGCATCTCCAGTTCACAGGGACACACTGGGGCAGGGCAGGAAGGCTGCCTGGAGGTGGTGACGGATCCCAGAACTTGAAAAATGCACTGCAGGCACCTCCACAGGGAAGGGAGAGCAAGCCAGGTGAGACTCTGATTCAGAAAGAGAAAGAGAGGAGCAGCGAGCCAGGGCAGACCTGGATCCCACCGGTCAGGGGTCCCCTCTTCCCTCTGACCACCCCAAGAGAGCTCTGCCACCAGTCACCTGGCTGTTAGGCTCAGTCTGCTCCTCCGTAAAACCGGGACACTAAAATGGAGAAGAGCCCCCATAAGACAGAAAAAACACTCAAGCCTGGAATTCAGGAGACCTGAGTCCAAGCTCCTAAGAGGGGCTGTGATCCTCAGCCCTCGTGTCTACAGAATAAATGGTCAGAGCAGAACCAGATGATCCTCAAAGACACAGAGGAAGTAAAAATAAAAAAATTTTAAAAAATCAATGAGTTAATTATGCTTGTCTCAAGGCATTGGCTTAAGGATGAAGGAGGAAAATAAGTATCAAAAACCCATTAAACCAGAAAGCAGAGCGAGTGTCACAGGCATGGCAGGCGCTGTGCTCCAAGTTCTACGTCCGGTGTGTCCTTCTGGCAGCACAACAAGCCTGTCAGATACACGAGTGCTACGATCATGCCCATTTCACAGACCAAAAAGTTGAGGTTATGCTGTTAGTCACCACCAAAGCCAGGAGTCAGGCCCAGGCAGGGGACTCCGGGGCCCCCACGGATCACTACTGCTTGTCCTACAAGGACTAGAAGGTGAAGTGTAACGAAGAAATACTGTAGAACGAGGGAAAGAGGAGCCTGATTTGCTATGTCGTTTTGCAGAATGATCCTTCACGCTGTTGAGTGGTTTTGAGAAGAGAAATGTCCTGCTGGGTGTAGGAACACATGGCTTCAGCAGGGTGGCAGAGACAAGGCTGGAGGTCAGGAGCTTCCAAGGCAGCTGCCAGGAAGAGCCCAGCTTGGCCAATGTCACCAGAACCCGGACACACGTCTCACCAGCCCTCAGCTGCTCACCCGCCACCGTGGTGGGACACGGTCCCCTCTGCGGCTCCAGCCCAGATCCACCCCGACCCCCAGCTCCAGAATCATCAGGTCATCTCCCCTTCACACACACACACACACACACACCAGCATCTCCTAGCACAGTGCACGGGCTTAAGCACATTTAATTCCATTCCATGTAAAGCCCCAACCTTCTCACAAACACCTTCAGGGGATTCACTCTCTCCACTGGGTCTCTCCCATCCACTCCTGTCTCAACCAGGTCAGGCCCCCGTCGCCAACGGCTGCCAGTTTCAGCCCTGCTCTGGTCCAGTCTCAGTGAAGCAGCAAGAGCAGGAGTTCTGAAACACCGGCTTCCTTCTCTCATGCCGGTGCTTAAACTTCAGCACACAGCAGCTCTCCACTGCCCTTGACACAAAGTCAAAATGGTGTTTCCAGAATTGGGTCTCTGCTTACCTGTTCGCTCCTCTCTCCCTGCCCTGGCCTAAAGCACTCGTGCCCACCTCCGCTCTGGGCTACCTCCTTCCCTCCCGGGCCACCCCAAGTCCACACCGTGGGACCCTCTGTGTGCTTAGGGCAACCAACATCCCCAGCACAGCACTCGAACCTTCTGCTGCAACCATCCTGATTCCTCATCTAAAGCTCCCCTGCCAGGAAACCAGAGCCCTAAGTGAAAAGAGGTGTCCTACTTATGTCTGTGCACCCAGACAACCGCACAGCACCCGGTCTATAGTACGTGTTCAATTAAACTATCGCATAAGGAGGAGTAGTCTGCATTTTGAGATGTCCCAGGAATTGAAACAATGATTTCTCCATCAGGATTTAAAAAAAAGAAAGAAAGACAATGTGTATCCATGCCTCGGCTTTTGCATCTGCAAAGTGGAGACAGATTCCAGGACCCGTGGACAGGAAGGAAGTATCTCAAAGCAAGCCCGGCAGAGGCCTCCATTGATACGTGCCCGCTCTCCCTATCTTTAGCTTGCTGATTTCCCTATCAGGGAGCATCCATCCAGAAGGCTCAGGGGTGACAGGCTCTGCCACAGAGATGCTATCTCCTGCCAACTGAACTGCAAAAGCATCTTTATCTGGAGGGCCCACCTCAAGGAAGGTCAATTCCTAACTTCTCTTAGTAATCCTTTTATTCTGCGCCTGCCAGGCACACCCACTCTGCCTTATCTATCAAGTCCCCCAACTGTTGTCCTTCCAGGAAGGGTGTCTCTTATCTACAGACCTCCAGGAGGCAAGAGACCAGGGGGGCAGATGCAAGGGAGCACCAGCGAGGCCCGATCCTGGTTCCTGTTGCAAGCCTGCCTCTCCGGCTGCACGATCTGGACCCTGGACCCATCCACTCACCCCTAAAGGGCTCACTCTCCTTCATTTTCTTTTTAAATTGAAGTCTAGTTGATTCACAATATTGTTAGTATCAAGCATACAGTGAAGTGATTCAGTTATATATATTTTTATATATATATACACACACATTCTTTTTCAGATTCTTTTCTATTATACATTACCATTAGATATTGACTATAGTTCCCTGTGCTGTAAGGTAGGACCTTGTTTTTTATGTGTTCTATATATAGTAGTTTGTATCTGCTAATCTCAAACTCCTAATTTACCTCTCCCCACCATCCTTTTCCTCTTTGGAAACCGTAAGTTTGTTTTCTGTCCGTGAGTTTGTTACTGTTTTATAAATAGATTCATTTGTATTATTTTTTTAGATTACACATGTACGTGATATCATATGATGTTTGTCTTTGTCTGACTTACTCACTTAGTATGATAATCTCTAGGTCCATCCATGTTGCTGCAAATGGCAATATTTCATTCTTTTTATGGCTGAGTAATATTCCAGTGTGTGTGTGTGTGTGTGTGTGTGTGTGTGTGTGTGTGTGTGTACCACATCTTAAAGCAATCATCCACTGATGGGCACTTGGGTTGTTATGTCTTGGCTATTGTAAATAGTGTTGCTATGAACATTGGGGTCCCTGTATCTCTTTGAATTAAACTTGAAACTTGTTTTTAAAAGCCAATTGAATACACAAGAAGGAGCCTCTACAAAAAGGGAGGTTCTAGCTTAGGTTCAAAGCAGACTCTGCCTTGCTCCCTTTGCAGAGAAATAAAGGACTTAATGAAAAAAATTAAACCCAAGGGCTGTGTCTTCCCTCTGCTGAGGAAGATGGGAAGAGGCGGCAGTGCCTCCCCTGCCGTAGCTCCCTGCCTGTCCCCGCACAGTGTGGAAAGATGGACCAGGCTCTGTCCAGAGCAAACACAGTGGTCTGCTGCTCCCACCTTGCCAGCCAAGAGACAGCCTTTGATGACGCTGGACAGAGAAGGGACAGCCCATTCGTGGTCACAGCTACCACCCCAGCCCCACCAGCCTGGCTTAGCAGAGTCCTCCCTGGGGGACAAGCACTAGGGCTCAGTCTGGAGCACTGAGGCCAAAGCCAGGGCTCTCCCGACGTGAACACGGGTCCCAGACATCCTTCTCATGTCCCATTTTAATGTAGTAGAATTGCTGACTCACTTGGCTACACCCTGGAGCTCCTCTAAGAGACCCCAGGCAACCTCCGTCAAGAGGTGGTGCAGTGCTGTAATGTAAACTCACAGCCCTGGGGCCCAACGACCTAGGTTCAAATCCAGCCCTTGCACAAACTAAGGAGGTACCTTCAGCAAGTTACTAGCCTCTCTGACTGTGGATTTTCACCTGCAAAATAGAAATGATGATAATACAGACCCTTGGGCACAATTTCAAAACCTAAGAAGCTCTCAAGATCAACATTGTACGGTAACTTTCAAACCTTGACTTGAACTAGCATGAGGCTAGACATTGATTTTATTTTTCCCTCATAGTATGAAAATTAATATGTTTCACTACAGAACCCTTAGCTTGGTTGATGGCACTGCCCTGGATATACAACAGGTTAGTCTACCAGGGCTGCCATGACAAAATACCACAGACTGATGGGCTTGACCAACAGAAATTTATTTTCTCATAGTACTGGAGGCTGGAATCCAAGGTTAAGGTGTTGAGCCTCTCTCCTTAGCTTGTACTCGGCCACCTTCTCACTGTCCTCGTCCTGCGTGTGCACATCCCTGGTGCCTGTGCGTCCGAATTTCCCCATAAGGACACCAGTCAGCTGAGATTACGGCCCACCCTAACAGCCTCATTTTAACTTAATTACCTCTTTAAAGGCTTTCCCTCCAAATACACTCACATTCTGGGGTACTGGGGTGCAGGGCTTCAACAGGTAAGTGGCAGAGTGTGAGACACAGGTCAGCCCACAGCACATGGTGTGATATGTATGCACATTGTGTTGCCTCTTGCAAATCTCAGAACATCACAAATTCGGACATGCAGCTCGCCCCACACAACCTGATGAGGGATGGAGAACTATCTTCACAGGGTGGTGCTGGGGCCCAGGCCACGCCTGCTACACCACCCACTGGGAGGGGCTCTGTGGGGCCTGAGGACACAACACACATACAAGTGGATGCACACTGCATCTGACTCACAATGGACACACAACCACAACTAGATACTAGCTCCCTGACGAACATCTCTACCAGTTACAATCCAGGCACTGCCAGGCCTCTCACCTCTCAGGATGATTCCCAAAGAACATTCTGAGGCCCACAAGGAAGGCCAACAATGGCAGAGGGTCAGCTTGACCTCCCAGGCAAGTCTTCTCTTGGGTCCTTGCCAAAGCCATGACAAAGGCCAGGGTTGTTTGTTTTCATTTTTGCATGAGTTTGTGGTCTATTTGCTACTCACTGAGAGGTATTCAAAATGATTAATATTGGAAATTTGGTGGGTGTTTTCTCCAAAGACCTGCAGCCAACTCCCTTCGCCAAGCTTTGCCTTTATGCATCTTCTGCAGTTGGAAATTCCACTGGGAGGGAGAAAGGGTGTGCCAGGCAGCTTCTGACCGCCTATCAGGGCTACAGTCCAAAAACGAGGGAGAGATCCCGTCATCCAGGACATTCTCACACAAATGTTCTCACAACCGATTTTCTTAAACGAGGGGAATAGAAATGTTTTATCCCTGAACTCAGGCAATCTGGGTTTCAGTCCTAATTCTGCAACTTTGAGCTTTGGCCTCAGCTTCCTTGTCTGTAAAATGGGAGCAAATTACCTGTTCAACCTATGGTGAGTTTGGGAGGGGTGTGGTCAGTGCTGCTCCTTACAAACCAAACACTGGAACAGTGTACGGAAGACTGGTTGGCATTCACTAAACACTCAGTGAATGTTGTTTCTTGTAATTTATTTTTCTGCCCATCTCCACAGCCACCCTCTAATAAAGGTATTGATTACAAAGAGCCCAATCCTTGCAGGTGGAGACAGCAGAGGTGGGGTCGGGACAGGTTCTCAGGGCAAGCTACAGCCTAGTGTCTCCAACCTCAAGGTCTGTCTGTCCAACCATTTCATACAAAGAGTCAAGTAAAGGCATTCCTGCTCAGGGGCGCTGCAGTGGGGTGACCTCCCAGCAGCACAGGGCCAAGATTTTCCAGAACAAAAAGGATGGCCCAGTGCAGCCTTCACAGCAAAACTGAGTAGCATTCCATAACCATCATCTCAGGGCCAAATTCCAGGTGACCCCTTCTTCTCCTGCAGTGAAGGAGGGACAGAGCAGGCATGACTGCTCCAAGGCATGACCCAGTAAATACACATCCTGGGAGCGGACCCTGTTTGCCTCTCTAAGCCATGTAACCTTGCTGACCTCTCCAATCTGAGTCTCAGTTTGCCTCACCTGAAAATGGGAACACACATACATCTTGCTTCATCAGACGGCTATAAGGTTTAATGGAGTCAATGAATGAAAAAGGCTTAGCACAAAATAAACAGCCCAAATATGCCAATTCCTTCCAGGATAGCAAGAAGAAAGAAAGAAAGGAAGAAAGGAAGGAAGGAAGAAAAGAAAAGAAAAGGAAAGGAAAGGAAAGAAAAGAAAAGAAAAGAAAAGGAAAGGAAAGGAAAGGAAAGGAAAGGAAAGGAAAGGAAAGGAAAGAAAAGAAAAGAAAAGAAAAGAAAAGAAAAGAAAAGAAAAGAAAAGAAAAGAAAAGAAAAAAGAAAAGAAAAGAAAGAAAGAAAAAAAAAAAAGGAAGGAAGGAAGGAAATAAACCAAACTGGCAGGTCTTCAAGACGCAAAGGAAACATCAAATAAAATGCATAAGGAAGCAAGGGGGCTTTGCAGCCTGGGGACATTTTTGTTGAGTAAGCAATAAAAACAGCATGTGTTAATACAGCCTCTGAGCTCCAGGAGCTCAAAGGGCTTTAACAGACACGATCTCACTGGGATTTTTTTTATTAGCTTCTAAGGCAGGCTAACAGGTTCCCCCATCTCTGCTGAGACAGTGAAACTGCCGCTTCCCCAGCCTCCCCTGACACAGCGGGGCAGGGCAGCCTTTCTGAGGCTGTCTGATGGGCAGAGACCTGCAATCTGCTTCTCCATCTACGATCTGTCACAAGCCAGGCAATGCAGGAAGAAATCGATTTTTTTAAAATAAATTTCCTAGAGCAGCATCAAAGAGAAATTATGTTTTTGTTTCTCTGAAGAGCAGAGCTGGGAGGGCAGAAGGGAGGTTTGGGGTCAGCACTGGAGTTAATTCTGGATGTGTTTCCCAGTCTGCAAAACGGAGTGAACAGCTGTGTCCTGGGAGGGCTGTGCCGAGGCCGGGCGCAGGGAGGGCGGCGAGGTTCCGGCACGGTCCAGGCCCGTGAGCACCGGGGATGCGGCTGCAGCTGTAACTGGGCCGCTGCCGTGACACACCTTTCGTTCCTCCTTCTAGGAGTCTACGTTCAGCTGTAGTTCCAAGACCGTTCTGTGGCCTCCTGATGTTTCTGGGATGTCAGCTCCGCCCTGGGAGGCTGCCTTCCTTTCGATTATTCTGAGCTCTGCATCAGCTCCGCCCACTGGCCTTGTCTGGGCTTCTACCCACATCCCTGCTCCCGAGGCTACTGCTGGGGCTTCAGGTAGAAAAAACAGGACCTCTCCTGTGGAAACCTAAGTTCCCCCTTCGGTAAACGGGGCTTGGATTCCCATGTGACTGCTGGATGGGATGAGATCACATCTGAAACGTTTTATAAAGTGGAAAGGTGCTGAGCAGGTGAGGGCTGTCTCGGTCATTCTCCTGCCCCCACATCTTCGCGGAAGGATGCTTCTCTCAGTCACAGGGAAAAATGGGTGGGGAGGAGGGACTGGGAAACTTCATGGAGCCCCTTGGCAGGACCTGGTCCCAAAGCTGCAGCCCTGAGCTGGGGGTGCCTGCACAGGGGACAGGAAGGAGGGGCTCAGGCCCTCCCGGGTGGGAGGTCAGTCCTGTTCAGTCTCTCCGCCCAGTGACTCCCAGCCGTGAACTCCTGCCCTCTGGTCAGCTCTTCTCTCAGGAGTCCCTTAAGCAAATGCACTGTCTGCACTTGGTGACCACACAGCCCTTCCCCTGGTGCCCATCTGAGAAGACAGGAAACTCCGCCAGCCCCGGGTCCATCCCGCCAGCCAGGTCGGCTCGGGAAACTCTGCTCGAATTTCCTCACTCTACAGCCCAGCCCTGTGGCTGAGGGTTCGGCAGGCAGGCTGCCCACAAGAGCCAAGGAACCAAGCAATCCCCAGGTCTCAGTGACCTCGTCTGTGAAACGGGCACGACAGTAACAGCACGCCTTGGCAGGGGAACCGGGAGTTAAGCCAGGTACCTGGCACACAGTAGCACCTAATAAAGGTGAGCCACCTTCTGCTGTTGGTATTCACACAGCTGAGCTGGCATCCTCGACCACAAGAAGGAGATCAAGGGTGTACCTGCCCCTGAAGTTTATTAAGAGGATTAAATGAGAAGATGCTTGTAAAGTGCTCAGAGCAGTATCTGACACTTAGGAAATGCTCCAATGAGAGCGCAAAGGATTCGAGTAGGCGGGAAGTCCACGTCCTACGGATGAAGTTTTTCCAGCAACCCGGGCCAGCGGGGGAGGGGCCGGCCTCAGCCTGAAATGGGAGAGTGTCTCTGGCCAGTGACTAATGCTCTCGGCGGCAGGATCCAGCTGCTTGGGCAGGGCGGAGTTGGGCCGAGGCCTTGGCTGGCCCACATTCAGGGTGATGCATTTTTACCGTAAGGCCTGAGTGACGCCAGAGCCAGTGCTGGCCTCCCGGTCCCGGGGGCCTCACACTCACTGGCCAGCAATGAGAGACGCTTCATCAAAGAGGCAGAGACGCCAAAGCCCTCAAACCTGCAAATGGTGAGGAAGATGGGGACAGAGGTGGGGAGGAAAGGACAGATTCACGGGCACGTGGCATTTCAAATGTCACCCGCTGTTTGTTTAAGTATCTGAGGTACTATGATAGGGCGGCAGGTCTGGGTGCCAGGCTGAGTTCTCAGATAGGAGCCAAGGTCAATTAAGACCAGGGATGAAGGGTGGGGATGGGATAAATAGTGAGGGGAGGCTGGTGGGGATAACAGTGAAGGAGGGGCTGGGACCCAAACAAGGGAGAAGAGGAGAGAGAGGGAGAAAGACAGACAGACAGGCGCACACACACACAAACACACACACACACACACACACACACACAGAGGCACAGCTCCTGGGGTCCAGACATCCTAGACTCGGTGCAGAAAACAGAAGTTCCAGGAACAGGAGGTCTACCTTTAGCACGTCCCATGGGCCAGGCACTCCTGTGCTGGGTTATTTATGTACACTGTCTCATTTTAACAAGAGCCAGGACAGTATACAGTGATCAGATGTGTGTGTGAGCTCCAGACACCAAATACAAGGATCCAAATGCCGGCCTGTCCCCCTACTTGCTGAGTAGCATCAGCCAAGTTAATGAACAGCTCTGGGCTCCACTTTCCTTGCCTGTAAAATGGGAACAATAGTACCACGCCCCCGCCCCGCCCCAAAGGGGATACATGTAAAGCACAGGCTCTGTGCTTCGTTTATAAAATACAGAGAGGAAGTCACCTTGGGACTCAGAAACGTCACTCAGCTGTAATCATTTTCTTTTCTCCATTTTCCCATCACCAGACTCAGCGTCTGCGAGGTAGTCGATATACAGGTGGTGATGCCCAGAAAGGCCCAGAAAGGCCCAGAAACCTGCCTCAGGCATCGAAGCTATGAATAGGCAGGACCAGGTGAGGCTGGAGCTGATGCCATCATTCTCCCAAATGTCTATTAGGCAGTGACTACAATGCCCACTTTAGAGGTGAGGAAACTGAGGCCCACAGATCTGCAGGCCCACTGTGTGCCTGGCCTTGGGCTGAGCAGGGAAGAGGAAGAAGAAAACACAGCAGAAGGAGCAGATATTAAGGACAGACTATAGCGTTCCAGGACAAAAGAACTTTAAAAGGGCTGTTCACAGTTGTATTTGGCCCCAATTGTCTCAATCGGCCTTTGGGGAACAGTTAGTTATCCCTTTGCTTTGATCAACTTCATTTGCCAACCTTGCCCAATTCTTTTCCAATAAGGGAATAAAAGTACAAGCACTGAAAGTCAGACATTCATGGTCTTGAATCCATTCAGCCCAGCTGTGTGGTTTTAGGTAAGCTACCTACACTCTCTGAGCCTCTGTTTCCTCAAGTACAAGTTGAGCAATATACCCACCTAGCCATTACAAGGTGGGAAAAGACCACCACATGACAGGCCTTCAACGACATGGCACCCCCTGTCACAGACAGGAGGCACAGCATGAAAAAGTGACCACACTCTGCAAAGCCACGGTAAAAATGACAAGTCTACATTTTAATAAACATTTGTTATATAAATGAAGGAGAATCATTACCAGAGCTTTGCTGTTTGGAGAAACCTGGCCAAAAAGGAATTCAAGAATAAGGTGAAAAGGTCAGAGGAAGAGAGCCATGGGTCAGACGCAGGCTGGCTGGTGCCGGCAGGAAGACAGCTGGGACTTGCTTTTCCAGGATTCTAGGCATTCCAGCAACAGCAGACCAGCCTCGGGCACGTGCACGTAAAAGAAAGACACTGTTCTCAAACTCTGACCCCTGTGCACTGGCCCTGGGGACAGCCAGCCACTCTGCCAGCCTTGTCTATAAAAGGGGGATACGCTACTCCCCGCCTTGCTGTACAAAGCACTTACAAGAGGGTCTAGCACACAGTGCTCAGTCAATGTGAGCTCGTCTCTCATTCCTGTTTAATACTACCACCGTTATCCCTCCACGGCCTCTTTTCTGTCCTCTTCCTGGCAATCAGCGCTTTCTCAGAGACAAACGACAGTGACCGAAGTGGTGGTAGTCTTCATTGCTTTGGTAAAACAGAATCAAGATCACCACCGCTTCCTTCCTATTCTGAGTGACAAGGTTACCTGGAAACATCCAGGAGACTTAGAGATGCTTCTCAGCGTTGGGTTCATCTTCCTACAAATGCTTCAGGCTTTCCGCCTCCCCCGACCAGACGGCAGACCCCACGAGGACAGAAAGCACACCCATTTTGCTCTGCGTGAGACCCCAGCACTTAGGACAGCTGCTAACTCACATCAGATACGCCACAGGATGGATGGGGTCGCTGGTGCGTGACGATCGCTCAGCAAGTTTGGGTGAATAACTAGGAGCAGAAAAGCCAGTCACCCTAAGTTCTCTCCATGCACATCCGGCCTCTAAGTTCGAGAGCTGGTGAGCCTGTTCCCAGGCAGGTCGGCAGCAACGCGGACCAGAGGGGTTGGCCTCGGTCTGCACCAGCCTCCCAGTCCGCTCGGCCTCCGCGCAGCGCAGAACGTGCTTTGCTCATCCCTAAACACCTCAGGACGCATTCACAGGCGTTACCCACTCTATCTCCTTTCCAGTTGACCGTGAGGTTGGCGGCTTTAGTCTTTAATTCAGAGAAACCATATGAGGCTCAGAGATCCCACAGGTCTCTCCCTGGGTGTAGAGCTGACAAATGGCAGCAAGGGTCCTAGAAGCCAGCCTGGGTCCCAGGCCTCCTGCTTCCATATTCTGGGCTCAACCACCTGCTAAATAAATGTTGACTAGTTAAGGAGGAAAAAAAATGAATGAATGAAAACAGTAGTGATGGTTTTCCCAAAGAATCCAGCCCTCTCTGCCCTTAAATGTTAGAGAAAACTGCTTAACAGCAGGTCCCAAACTGACAGTCCTCGACAACAGAAGTGAACTGAGTCCTCAACAACAGAAGTGAGCTGGGAAGGGGGGTCATTTCAGACAAGCAACTGATGAGCCCTGCCATCTTCCTGGGGGCCAGGAGAGGGGCAGGATGGCCGGGAGGGTTCAGGCTGCCTTCGGGGCCCTTCCTCCAGGGGCCAGCGTGTGCACATGGGCAGGGCGTCAGCCTTCTGGTCATCAGGGAAACTGCCAGAAACTGCATCTCACCCATCAGATGGGCGCGATGGGGGGGTGACAAGGCTGGGAAAACGGGGATCTGGTGCACAGCGGGGGGAAGAGAAAACCGGCACGGCTGTTCTTGAGGGCAATTTGGTGGCATCTATAAAACAGAGAATGTTCATCAGCCTCCTTGGAGGCAGCAATGTCACCCATGGGTAGAAACCACAGGTGCGGCACCTGTGCCCGGGGGGAGCACATGGAGGGTCCTGTGTTTGGAACACACAGCAGGAAAAAGAAAAGAGAGAAAAGGCATCAGGCACAGCATCTCTCAACAGGGCCGGGATGACCGGTGCTCGAAGAACACCCGCCAGCTAGTCACTGTGCATTCTCCTCCGATCCCACCCACCCCCGTCCACGCGCTCACGCACCCACCCCAGGTCAGCCTATTGCCCTGCCCTCCAGGGGAAAGCCGAAGTCACAGATGAAAACAGAGCACAAGACTCCCCGGAAAGCTTTTCGATGTCCTTTGCCCAGGAGAGGTTCCTGTTACAACAGAGCCTGGACCTTAGCCATGAGCCCAGGGAGGGGAGAAGCCAATTTCATTCCACTTAACCTGATTTTGCAGGGCCCAGAAGACAGCTAATGAGCCTGTGCCCCCAAAGTCATCGATACCACTTTCCAAATCAAGTTACCACATTGGTCTTAAAACCGCTTCAAAGGGGCCAGGCTGACTGTTCCCAACGAGGCATCCTGCCGGCCATATGGCCACGGTTCCTGCCGCCAGCATCCTCCTCCTTGGCAATCCACAGCTGAGGGGACAAGCTGGCTGCCTCTGTATTTGTTTGGGGACCATCCTTCTTCTAGAAGCCTGATCTACCAGAATGGAACTCGGGTCCCCGAAAAAACAATGGGACACCTGTGGCAAAGTCACTAATCCAGGAGGACCCATGCCAATCACTCAACTCCTGGACACTGACGGCTCCCTCCTCAACCCTGTCATTTTGATAAGTCAAACTGGGAATGACAGGAATAGGTGAGAACCAGGCGTGAGGTGCGGCTCCAGCAGCTCTGGGGGCCTGGGAAGCCAAAGGAGAGAGAAGAAATTCCACACCCAAAAAGTTTTCCCAGATAAGCCACTTCGGGACTGGTGAAGGGCAGAGTCCAAGACAACTGGACGACAGAGCCTCGAAGGTCACCTCCAGGTAAGAACGATGGCAAGCAGTTTCTATCCAGGATTTTGCTGGACCCTTACAATCCCCTGTGAGGTTAGCACTCTCACTGTGCCCATTTCACAGATGAAGAAGCTGAGGTTATGAAAGCTGAGGGGGAACACCACGTAGCTGGCAAGTCACTGAAGCAGAAATCAAACCCGGAGCCTCTTCAGATACATCCATGCACAGCCCCTGAGCCACCTGGGCTCTGCCGTGGTGAGATCTCCATGCCTCACAGTCCCTTCTCTACAATTAAACATAAAAACAGTCAAAGGAACCTTGCACGAGAGCTAAATATGCTTTCCTGGAGGTGCTCTCTTCACTAGTAATCCTAAACGTGGCACCTACATTTTCTTGAAAGCCTGTGAAATGTGAGGCACTGGACCACTTACCTTTAACCACACAAAAGTCCTGCAGGGCAGGGGACTGTTTTTTCTCTCTGATGGATGAGGGGAAAGAGGCTTGGAGACATTGAGTAATATGCTCAAGGTCACACAGCCAAGAAACAGAAGAACGCTCATCCTGTGCATCTGACACACGCAGGTGACATGAAATCCACTCAACGCTGAACCCAGCATCCTCTTCCCTAAACCAGGCTACCTGTCAACCTCTGTCTTCTGGCTCCTGTGGAAGAGCTTACATCAGCTCTACCAGCTGTGGAGACACAGTGATCTCCAGATCAGTGGATATCAGCAAAGGATGACTTTGGTCCCACTCCCCCAAGGGAACATTCAGAAATGTCTGCAAACACTCTGGGTTGTCACACTGGGGACCAGGGGCTGGGGAGACAGTGCTACTGGCATCCAGTGGGTAGAGGCCAGCAATGCTAGTGAACAGTCCGACACAGGCCAGCCCCACGGCGAAGTATCCCGCCCAAAACACCAAAAGTGCCGAGGCTGAGAAACCCTGCACCAGACCCACACGTCTTTTCATCTTCTTCTTGGTCCTGAGTTCACACGGGGAGAGCTTCTCTAGGACCCAACACAATAACATAGTGCTGATTAATTTGCATTAAGACTTAACACGGATCATCCTTGTGGCTAATGTACCCAATGAAGCCTCACAAAGGGTCGCCCAGAAATGAGACCGGGCCTATCATTCACAAGTCCACAGATGACAAATGCTGGAGAGGCTGAGGAGAAAGAGGAACCTTCCTGCACTGCTGGTAGGAGTGCAGTTTGGTGCAGCCACTGTGGAAAACAGTATGGAGATTCCTCAAAAGACTAGGAATAGACTTACCGTATGACCCAGGAATCCCGCTCCTGGGCATATATCCAGAAGGAACCCTGCTTCAAAAAGACACCTGCACCTCAATGTTCATAGCAGCACTATTTACAATAGCCAAGACATGGAAACAGCCTAAATATCCATCAATGGATGACTGGATAAAGAAGCTGTGGTATATTTATACAATGGAATACTACTCAGCCATAAAAACCGACAACATAACGCCATTTGCAGCAACATGGATGCTCCTGGAGAATGTTATTCTAAGTGAAGTAAGCCAGAAAGAAAAAGAAAAATACCATATGAGATCACTCATACGTGAAATCTAAAACAAACAAACAAAGCATAAATACAGAACAGAAATAGACTCACAGACATAGAATACAAACTTGTGGTTGCCCAGGGGGCAGAGGGTGGGAAGGGATAGACTGGGATTTCAAAATTGTAGAATAGATAAACAAGATTATCTACTGTATAGCACAGGGAAATATATACAAGATCTTATGATAGCTCACAGAGAAAAAAATGTGACAATGAATATATATATATTCATGTATAACTGAAA